>NC_066620.1:166244348-166547574 GCF_025201925.1 Gopherus flavomarginatus | reverse complement strand
AGTGCATCATCAAAGATCTACAACCTATCCTGAAAGATGATTCCACACTCTCACAGATCTTGGGAGACAGACCTGTCCTCGCTTACAGGTAGCCCCCCAGCCTGAAGCAAATATTCGCTAGCAACCACATACCTGTCATAAACAGATAGCTAAGGGTTAATGTCTCTTACACCGGGAAAAGAGTAACCTGAAACACCTGACCAGAGGACCAATCAGGAAACAAGACTTTTTCAAATCTGTGTGGAGGGAAGTTTGTGTCTGAGTTCTTTGTTCTAGTGTTCTGCCTGTACTCTCTCTCGGCTATGAGAGGATTTCTGTCTCCTGTTTTCTAATCTTCTGTTTCCAAGTTGTAAGTACAAAGATAGGAAGACCATAGGTTTGTTTTTTTGTATTTACATGTGTGTAGTTGCTGGAATGTGTTAAATTGTATTCTTTGTGGATAAGGCTGTTTATTCATATTTCTTTTAAGCAATTGACCCTGTATTTGTCACCTTAATACAGAGAGACCATTTTTATGTATTTTTTCTTTCTTTTTATATAAAGCTTTCTTTTAAGACCTGTTGGAGTTTTTCTTTAGTGGGGAACTCCAGGGAATTGAGTCTGTAGCTCACCAGGGAATTGGTGGGAGGAAGAAGTCAGGGGGAAATCTGTGTGTGTTAGATTTACTAGCCTGACTTTGCATACCCCCTGGGTGGAGAGGGAAGTACTTGTGTTTCCAGGACTGGAAACAGGGAGGGTGGCGTCCCTCTGTTTAGACTCACGGAGCTTGCTTCTGTGTATCTCTCCAGGAACCCAGGGAGGGAACACCTGGAAGGGAGAAGGGAAGGGAAATGGTTTATTCCCCTTTGTTGTGAGACTCAAGGAATTTGGGTCTTGAGGTCCCCAGGGAAGGTTTTTGGGGGGACCGGTGCCCCAAAACACTCTAAGTTTTTGGGTGGTGGCAGCTTTACCAGGTCCAAGCTGGTAACTAAGCTTGGAGGTTTTCATGCTAACCCCCATATTTTGGACGCTAAGGTCCAAATCTGGGAATAGGTTATGACAACACCACACAACAAAAACACTAACCAAGGAACCTATTCTTGCAACAAAACCCAATGCCAACTCTGTCCACATATCTATTCAAGTGACATAATCATAGGACCTAAGCACATCAGCCATGCCATCAGGGGCTCGTTCACCTGCACATCTACCAATGTGATATATGCCATCATGTGCCAGCAATGCCCCTCTGCCATATACATTGGCCAAACTGGACAATCTCTATGCAAAAGAATGAATGGACATAAATCTGACATCAGGAAACATAACATTCAAAAACCAGTAGGAGAACACGTCAATCTCTCTGGCCATTCAGTAACAGACTTAAAGCTTCAAAAACAGACTCCAATAGAAACTACTGAACTTGAATTAATATGCAAACTAGATACCATCAATTTAGACTTGAATAGAGACTGAGAATGGCTGAGCCATTACACACAATGAATCTACTTCCCCATGTTAGGTATCCTCACAGCTTCTTGTCAAACTGTCTGAAATGGGTCATCTTGATTATCACCACAAAAGTTTTTTTTCTCCTGCTGATAATTGCTCATCTTAATTAATTAGCCTCTTAGAGTTGGTAGGGCAACTCCCACCTTTCATGTTCTCTGTACGTGTATATATATCACCTTACTATATGTTTCAGTCTATGCATCCGACGAAGTTGGCTGTAGCCCACGAAAGCTTATGCTCAAATAAATTTGTTAGTCTCTAAGGTGCCACAAGTACTCCTGTTCTTTTTGTGGATACAGACTAACATGGCTGCTACTCTGAAACCTGACTAGAAACAGGTTAACTAGCTCTGATTAAGTCTGTAGCCTTCTCTGTGCTACTGCTAGTACTGTCTTACCTTTGTTTGATTTTGATACACATCAAAAATTTCTCAGATTTCATTTCTTTATCTTCCACAACAACAAATACTAATCTTTTGAATGCTTCGTGAGCAGTGGAGTCAATTTATTTGTGAATCAGGATGCACTAATGGATGGGTATTTTCTTTTTTTTAAGTAGATTTTCCTATGAAGAAGATGCCATTCAATTACCAATGCTGCTGTTCCAGGAGCTGAGCTGTAGTGATCTTGAAAACTTCCCAAACAAGACCACTGAGCTGGGAGAGGTTTCAAGCTACACTGAAATAGGAAATGAACATGATGCATTCCCAGAGTCAGCAGTAGGGGAAGCTGTAAGGGGCCTAACATGGTACTTGACATGGAAAGCAGAAGCTCACAGTTAGAAGCACACAGAGATGAATCGCCACCCTGCACTTAAGCAGGAAGGAGTTTGGCTGGCTGGCAATCCTTTCTGGCTTGGGCGAAGAGGGAAGACGTAAAGCTCCTGGAAGAGCAGGCAGCGTGGTGGATGACTCACCACCTAGGAATGAGGGATTTAAAAAGGTCAGCTGGGCCTGGCCCTTCCCTTCTTTACTCAGAATAGACTGGGTAGCAGGCACGAGGCTCCCATGCATGGCTTGCTGCAGGACCATGTGGAAGCCAGCATGTGAAGCAGCGTGGCTGCAGAAAAGCAGCAAACAGCACTGGGAAGCAGCATGGCTCCGGGGCACAGAGAAGAGTGAGCTTGGGAAAACAGGGGGGCTGTTACCCCCATGTCCCCAGAGACAGGGAAGCGCAGGCAGAGGTAAATTACATAGAAAGGGGACAATGGAAAGAAGAGGAACTAGTATCCCCCTGCCCCAGGTACTTCCACCCACAGACAGGCTGGAAGCTACAATTGAGGAGGGTGAATTTGCAAGGGAGGCTAGTCAGTGTCTGAAACAATTAACCTGTTTGGTTGGGAGGGAGGCAAGGAAATTTAACTGGTTCATGTACCAGCCATGTGGCAAGTGGATGTATCAGGTTGCAATTCTTTTGGGCTCAGGTTGCTGCTCAAGTGCCCGTAACTTTGCTTAAAATGGGAAAAGCAGAGGCAGCAGCTGCAGCGCAAGGCAGTCCCAATGGAGACCAAGGGCTGGAAGGCAGGGCCGGCTTTAGGAAGTGCGGGGCCCAATTCGAACACTTTCGGCGGGGCCCTGGCAGGGATGACTTAAAAAGACAAAAGTGTAAAAAAAAGCCTTCCATTTCTTCCATGTATTATTTACTTTCCATCACTATATAAATAATAAAATTGTATATTATGTACATTGCATCATATATGCTGTTGATTGGTTATTAATGACTGCCGTTTCACATGCGTGGGTCCCCACCACTCCCTGGGGGTTTGCACATGTGTGGGTCCCTGCTGCTTCCTGCCCCCCTCATTGAAGCAGGTGTGCAGGTTACTGGCCTGGAAACTGCAGGGCAGCAGTGGACATGGGGCTGGTTCGAGGCAGGGCAGGGGCTGACTGGAGGTAGGGTCTGGCTGCAGGCAGGGCAAGGGGTGCGGGGCTGGCTGGAGACAGGGGAGTGTGGGGCGGGCTGGCTTCAGGCAGGGCCACCGGGGGATGCAGCAGGGGTTGGCAGGGCTGGAGACAGGAGTATGGGACTGGCTGGCTTCAGGCAGGGGGGTGCAGCAGGGGTTGGCTGGAGAGAGGGCAGGGCGGGCAGTGCAGGGCTGCTGCAGGCAGGGGTGTGTGGCAGGGGTTGGCTGGAGACAGGGCAGGGGGTTTGGTAGGGGCTGGCTGTGGGCAGGGGGTACAGAGCTGGCTGCAGGCAGCGGGGGGTGGGGTTGGTGCTGGCAGGGCAGGGGGTGCAGCAGAGGCAGCTGGAGCCCCGGCCTTTTAAAAAGCCCCCAAGCCCCCCACTATCCCAGGGCTCTGGGGGCTATTTAAAGGACCCGGGGCTCCCCTGCTTCTACCCCGAGCCGGACCTTTTAAATAGCCATGGGAGCCCTGGGGAATGCATGGGGGTGGAGGGGCTCCGACGGCAATTTAAAGAACTAGGGTGGCAGAGGGAGCTGGAGCCCTCATCCTTTAAATAGCCCCCAGAGCCCCCTGCTACCCCAGGGCTCTGGGAGCTATTTAAAAGGCCCGGAGCTCCAGCCGCGGCCACGGGGCTTGTTGCGCTCTGGCCGGAGCTCCGGCCAGGAGAGCAGGGCCTTGGGGCTTGTCACACTCTGGCCAGGAGAGCAGGGCCACAGGGCTTGTTGCGCTCCGGCCGGAGCTCTGGCCAGGGCCGCGGGGCTTGTTGCACTCCGGCCGGAGCTCCAGCTGAGAGAGCGGGGCTGTGGGGCAGCCGCGCTCCCCCGGTGCTTTGGTCAGGGGAGCGGGACCATGGAAGACCCCAGAGCAGGCCGCAGCCAGGGTAAGTAAAAAAATTTAAAAGGCACCTAAAGCGAGGGGTCCAATTCCCAGGAATCGGGCGAATTGGCCTAAAGCCATCCCTGCTGGAAGCGGACCCAAGGTAGACAGTATTGCAGCAGGGGTAAGGGGAGCTCACAAGTACGGGGGTAATGCCCAGGGTGGTGTGTTTAATAACCCAAGGCATAACCTAGGGCAGCCTCATGGAATGAGGAATGGAAATGACCGAAAGGAAGCGTCCATGAAATGCAGGTAGGCAGGCTGCGTGCATTAATGGGGTAGTCAGCAGAGCTGTGCAGCAAATGGTCAGTGAAGTTGTTTCTAAGTTTTCTCCATAGCATTACAGTGCTTCCAAAGGGCACAAGGTCACCCATAACCAGACTGTTCTCTTCCACAGTAGTAAAGCTGATCCTTGGGGGTGAGTGTGATCTGAACCACAGAGAGGTTGGGGGCAGGGTTTCAGAGGTGGTATACAACCTTTCAGCCTGGCAAGGGGTGGCAGTTGCAGGGGACACTGCCAGGTGAAGGGACCATGTCAACCAGTCACTCAGTGACTTCACTTGAGGAGGACAGGAATCAGCCTATTGGGGTAGTAAATTCTCAGGGCCCAGGAGTGGGAGGTCCAGAAGCCACACCTTCATTGTGGGCACTGATGGTATTACATAGCTGCTGCAAGCTAATTTGCATTTACTACAGCAGCTTCAGGCTGCTAGGTGTGTGAGATCTGCACGGGGTCACAGGTCAGGCCTAGCCTGGGCTCAAGTTTGGGCAGTAGGATGGGCGGGCTTCCGGCAAAGGTAGTGAAGCCCGTGTTGGAAAGGCAGCCCCTGGGCACATGGGGACTCATTGGCCACCAGGGTATGTGATCTCATGGGACAGAGTAGAGACTCCTGGGGGAGCAGGGCTCTGCAGAACTCCCTCCATGCAGGCCTGAGTACGGTTATGCCGGGGTGCCTGACTCGATGGGAGTTCACCTACTCGGTACAACTAAAGATAAAATCCTGAGAGGCAAATACGTGGATATATTATCCCTGTTACACAGGGAGGTGACAGACAGTAAACATGGGCAAGGCAAGCAAAATAGCAAACTGCCCAAGAGACAGAAGGTGCCTAGAACATGGGAAAATTGGGAGGCTGCCTTCCTCATCTATGCGGGTGTTATAATACAGGCCTACCCAGAAAGGAGCCCTGCCTTGGTTAAGTATATGGATATAATTAGGTGAGCACACAATTTGTTTGCAGGGCATGTCCTGGTTTAATTATAATTAGCAGTTTCAATTAAGGGCAGCAACACAAACTGGGATAAGGTGGGACATATCTCATCACACACTGTGGTTGCAGTGGATGACACCAAAGGTGCCAGGGTTTGTTCATACCTCAACAGGCTCGGGAGGGGCCCCAGGCATGTAATAATATTTGCTGAGCATTTAATGAGGTGGTTGTTTTCGCAACCCCTGAAGATACAGGCATATTTGCAAGACGACTACTGCCAGCAATTATATTTCAACATGTCTATGCCCATGTGCTCTTCAGTATCCTGTGCAGTTTTTCAGAAATTCAGCACAATGTTGCACTGGGCAGGGGTGCGGTCAGCGGGACTAAACCAAGTAGTGCATTATTTGCATAATTTTTTTTATTGTAGATGGACATATTTCAGACCCTGGCTAAATAGTTGGGGGAACCCCTAGCGGAGGAGAAAACATAAAGCCTTCCGTTACATTGAATGCCTATCCGGGCATTCAGCTGAACACCAGGGATGGTGTATCTCAGCTCCCTCAGGATAAACTTTAGGAGCTATCGGGGTTGCTCCAGAGAGCACTGGGGGCTTTAAAATAAAAATAAATACATAAATAAAAAAAAATCCACTCAGGTTACAAGAACTGCAATCTATTCTGGGGCACCTGAACTTTGCGTGCAGGGTTGTTGTCCCATTTTGTGCCTGACAGGCAGTGGCAAAGGACATCATAGCTGGGCCACACCATTACATACCAGTCACTAGACATATGAAGGAACATTTGAGGGTATGGAAAAATTTTCTGAGTTGATCTTAATGGGGTATCATTGTAGAGGAAGCAATGGTTATTACAAAAGGAGTTAAAGTCCACTCAGATGTGGCAGGGGATGCAGGTTTTGGGGTGTTTTATCAAGGTAAATGGTGTGCACAAAATGGCCTGCCACCTGGATGCAAAATGGGGTTGTGCACTTCTGGCAGATCCTACAGAGTTATGAAGTTGGTAGGGGCGTTTGCTCTACAATGCTTAAGCTTCAACATCTGTTTTTTCTTTCAACCATGTTCCAGGCATGGATAATGGCCTGGCAGATGCCTTATCTCTTTTCCAGTTCCACAGATTTTGTGAGCTTGCAACAGCGGCTAGCAGTGGACCCCAGCACATGCCGCAGGCTATTAGAAACCTTGGAATGTGATGCGGTCAGCAGAATGGAGATTTTTGGTCCAGCTTACAAGATGTTTATTTAGTTTTCTTTTAAGGAGTCTTGTCAACTCAAGGATCCAGGTAAGGGATTGCCTATGCGGCCCTCCTTGAAGGGTGGTTGTTGCAGTACCGGGTCAAGGACAATGCAGCTGCTGGTGCCCCCAACAATCACACATGGGACAATGGGTCCTTTATCCCCAGTAGCGCTGCTAGGCAAAAGGCCTTTTGGAGATGCCTGGGAACCTGGCTGGGTGTGGGGAGGAGGCAGCCAAGCTAATGGCTGGCGCCTCCTTTTGGCAGATGTTCAGTGCAGGTACTCCATAAATTAAGCCACAAAAGAATGAAAAAATGGCTTGGAAAAGGAATTAAGGAGAGGTGCTTGGTAATTGAGCAAGCCAGGGGCAGTTGGGGGCTTGGGTCTCTGCTATACCAATTATAAGAGCCCCCATCATTATAGTCCACCTTAAATGGGCATGGGCGGTAAGATCCCGGCAAGGTTATTGCTGGAGGGACCTGGATAAATAGCAGGGGAGCTGTGGAAGCCCTTCCACCACCCCCCAAAAAATGGCTGGAATTAATAAGGTCCCAGCAGGGATTCTGCTGGAGGGACATAAATTTTGCACCTGCACTGCACATATTTTATCCACTGGATTAGTCCCAGCAAGAGGATGGCACTTTTAATATGTACAACATTATATAAATGTTATGCATTACTTAATTACCTGAAGTTTTCCAACTAATTGGAATTACTGTTCTAATTCAGCAGCAGCAGCAGTCACTGCAATTAAATACCACGAGGCTTTAACTGGTTCTCTAGGAGATGGACCCATTAAGCACATCCAGTAGGTGGAGGGTACTGTGTCCACATCAAACTTGAAACAAGCGATAGTTGAATATTTTCCTTGCCAGTCTGTTGTATTAGAAATCACCCATACAAAGGCTCAGAACTCCTTTGACTTGCATGAAAAATGCAAATGAACATAAACAATGAAAGCAAGCACAGCAGTTTCCCCAAACCAAAAGGGAGAAAGACTCCCACTCCAGCAATCAACTTCCCTTCCCTCCCAGAAAGCTTGGGGGAAAAGACATCTCAGTAGTATGCCCTGAAGACTAACATATACAGGCTATTTTAAACTGAGGAGGTGCACATTTCAGAGTCTCAGCCCCCTCAGGGAAAAGGGCTATAAGATAGTAGACCAGTGGTGGGAAACCTATGGCCCATCAGGGTAATCTGATTGCGGGTCATGAGACATTTTGCTGATTATCAGAGGGGTAGCCGTGTTAGTCTGGATCTGTAAAAGCAGCAAAGAATCCTGTGGCACCTTATAGACTAACAGACGTTTTGGAGCATGAGCTTTCGTGGGTGAATACCCACTTCTTCAGATGCATGTGACTGTCTGCTGATGTTGACTGTCCGCAGTGGCCGTGGTTCGTGGTTCTGTGTGCAGAAGAAAGACCTTTCAAATATTGATCTCCCTCTCTAATGTGGAAAGGGGATTCAACTATCTTTGAAATATCATTTCCTCCTTCCAGTCCTTTGGACTTCTTCGGAGGGGTATCTGTTGGTCCAGGGATCTCCAAAGGGAGAGGATGGAGCGTAGGTAGGCTGAGGAAGATGTGTATGATCATCATCAATAGTTCCCTATAATTCTCCATAGAAAGATAAAATATCAATCCTTGATTATAAAGGAATGCCCTGTGGGAGCCCTGTCAATTTGGTGTACTGGAACCATGCTGACACGGAATGAGTGGAGGATGCAGAGCCTTTGTATGGCTGTCCCTGCTTTGCTTATGGAAAATCTAAATAAATTCTTTGTATCAGTTTTCACTGCAGAGGACATGAGGGAGATTATCACACCTGAGCCATTCTTTTATGTGACAAATCTGAAGAACCATCCCAAGCTGAGGTGTCTATAAAGGTTTTAGAACAAATAGATAAATTAAACAGCAATAAGTCACCAGGATGAGAGAGTTGTCATCCAAGTGCTCTGAAGGAACTCAAATATGAAATTGAAGAACTACTCACTGTGGTATGTAACCTAACGCTTTAAATGAACCACTGTACCAGATGACTGGAGGATACCTAATGTAACACTGATTTTTTCAAAAAGTCTTCAGATATCAAGCCTAAATTCAGAACTAGGCAAATTGATCAAAACTTTAGTAAAGAACAAAGTTATCAGACTCACGGATAAACACAATATTTTGTGGAAGAGTCAACATTGCTTTTGTAAAGAGAAATCATGCCTTGCCAATCCAATAGAATTCTTTGAGGGGGTCAAGAAGCATGTGGACAAGAGTGATCCAGTGGATATAGTGTACCTGGATTTTCAGAAAGCCTGTGACAAGATGCCTCATCAAAGGCTCTTAAGCAAAGTAACAATCCTTTCCTGAGTCGGTAACTGGTTAAAAGATAGTAAATAAAGGATAGGAATAAACAGTCACTTGTCAAAATGGAAATAGGTAAACAGCAGGGTCCCCCCAGGACCTGCACTGGGACCAGTCCTGTTCATCATATTTATAAATGATCTGGAAAAGGGGAAAGCAGTGAGGTGGCAAAGTTCACAGATGATACTACATTACTCCGGGTAGTTAAGTCTGAAGCTGACTGCAAAGAGTTACAAAGGGATCTCACAAAAGTGGGTGATTGGGCAAGAAATGGAAGATGAAATTCATGTTGATAAATATAAAGAAATATATATTGGACTTTATCAACTGTCTTCTGGACTATAGTAATGCAGTATACCCGGACAGGAAGCCATCAGCCTTTACGTAACTCCAGCTACCGTGACCGCATCAAACCTGACCTCTACATTGACTTCCCATAGAATATCAAATCAAGTTCAAGGTCTCATTCCTTTCCTTAAAGGCACTCTATGACCTGGGTTCGGCATCCTCAAAAGATTGCCTGCAGCTCCAGCCGGAGGGCTATAGTACAGCTGCACTGCTCCTGCACAATGGCACATTATACCACCATTCTAAATTTCATCCATGCAGAAGACAGAGCTTTCTCAGGGGCTGGTCCCATATTGTGGAACAAACTCCAGCAGTAATTAAGGACAATCACAAATGTTGCTACCTTCTGCTGCAAGTCCAAGGTATACAACCTTGTCTTTTGACACATAGCAGCAAGCATATATTAGAAACACCGTCCCGCCCACACACACACACACAAAAGAAAAATACACTGCACACACAATTTCTCCCCTGGGGAGACGATGAGAAAATGATGAAGTATATGCTACTCATGTTAGCCACATCATGTAATGCATTACTGTAAGTCTCTCAGATACTATGATAAGGGCAGTATAAGAATTTGCAGGGAACAGAAGAGAATCTTACCATGTAAATAACTGACTTCACACTGTATTTGCATGTTTTGTACTTTGGCACAATGTATCATATGATAGCGAGTAACAACCATAGAATCATAGAATATCAGGGTTGGAAGGGACTCAGGAGGTCACCTAGTCCAACCTCCTGCTCAAAGCAGAACCAATCCCCACTAAATCATCCCAGCCAGGGCTTTGTCAAGCCTGACCTTAAAAACCTCTAAGGAAGGAGATTCCACCACCTTCCTAGGTAACCCATTCCAGTGCTTCACCACTCTCTGAGTGAAAAAGATTTTCCTAATATCCAACCTAAACCTCCTCCACTGCAACTTGAGACCATTACTCCTTGTTCTGTCAAGGACCATCTGGTAAAATGCAACATGCCATTGTGTGACCTTACAGCAGCAAAGATTCAGTAGCTTATGACTATATTGCAGATGTTCAGTCAGATCCTCAGCTAATATATATCAGTGTGGCCCCATTTCAGTCAAAGGAGTACATCGATTTACACTAATTCCATATATGATCAGTAGTGTCAAATCACTACTTTGTACATACTTTATGTCTCTGAACATTTCCTCTGCTTGGTCATACGAAGATAGACACAGTGACTCTGGCAGATAGGAAGTATGCATGCCAAATGTGGTACAGTTTTCCATACTAGCACTATACCATATGTCCTAAGTATCCATTTCAAATCTTCAGATCCAGAGCAATTAGCAGTTATGGAATTAACATCAGTTAATTCTGGAATTAACATCAGTTTGAAATCTGCAGAATTGATTCTGGTCTTGAAGTCTAAATTAAAAAAATGTTCAAAGATGCTTTTAGCTTTAAAAACTGTAAAATATCTTTACTTTGTGAAAGATGCTATATAAATGCAACTTGTATTGCACTGTATGATATGCAGTATTATGTTTGGTGCAGAAATTAATATGGTATAAAGCATTTCTCACTAATAATTAATAAAAAAAAGATTTTCAGATTGTACAACTTCAATTGAGTAGTATTTTATCTGAATATTGGATAAATTTATAGTTAAACATTTGCCTTTGTGCTTTCGTGCAGTTTGGGCTTTGGAACCACAGATTTTATACTCCATTCTGAGACGAAAATATTTTTCTTGTCCAACAAAGGGATTCTGATTTAGGCATCCTGGACTTCCCCCTTACCAAAGGAACAATCTCATAGCTTGCTCCTAAAAATATTTCCAAAGATAAAGTCTGTTCTCTATTGCCTTGCACCTAGTATAGTCTTTAGGGTGGTATTTTCAAAACTGCCTTAACCACTCAGGTCCTTCTCAATCATGAAAGTCCAACAGGAAGACTCTGAGGCAGAATGGAAGCTGGGGTAGTGGGAAACCCAAAAGGACACATATCTATAAGAACTCCAGTTACAGTTCTCTCCTTCTTCTTTGAGTAGTATCCTAACGGATGTTCCAGTTCAGAAGATTCCTGAGCCATACCTCAATTATGGAGAAGGGTATAGAGGAGGCAGATTCAGTATGTACTACAGAAGAGCCTCACTGAAAGCTGCATTAGCTCTGGAAGCTAGACACAATAGTGTAGTGCTGGAAAAATGTGTAAAGACCAGGTGGCTACTCTGAAGATGTCTGAGATAAGTATGTTTTTCAGCAGGGCCACAGAGGTAGGCTGAGCCCTGATGAAGTGGGCAATCACCCTAGGATGGGGATGAGCATCTGAAGCTTGAACAGGTTAAAATGTGTCCTGAAACATTTAGACAGTCTTCAAATGGCCTTTCATTTGTTCTACGACTGAGATAAAAATCCTAGGAGAAGTGCTAAAGGACTTCGTCCTCTCAAGGTAAAAGACAGGAGCACTTCTTGGAAACTCATTTCTTCTCTTGAAGAGTGAGGCTGAGGTAAAACACCTGTAGATGAATATCTTGATTAATGTAGAATTCTGAAGAAACTTTAGGTAAAAATGAGGGTGTGGATGCAGTGTCACCTTGTTGTGACAGAACACCATGTACTGGTTCAGCCATCAGGGCTCCTAACTCTCCTTCCTTCCTGGCCGAGGTGATAACTATGAAGAATGAAAACTTGAAGGACAAATGAAGGAGGGAAGAGTTCCCCATAGGTTCAAATGGGAGTTCTCTCAGCACATTAAGGACTAAGTTGAGATCTTACTGTGGAGTAGGTTCATTGACAGGAAGAAAAATGTTGAACAGGCTTTTAATAAACTTCATAATCATCAAGTGAGTGATGACTGAAAACCCTTTGCTGTCTGGGAAGGGACATGACAGCCCAGTGAAACTTAATTTTGCTCAGTGATAATCCTGTGGTTTTAAATTTAGAAGATAATTGAGAATGTGCGTCAGACAGGATTCAAGAAGAGGTTTAGATCAGTGGCTACCTCAAACCTGGAAATGTTTCCACTTCTGTACATAAGTTTTCCTTGTAGTTGATTTTCTATTAAGCAGTACAACTTGTACCTCTGTTCTAAACCATAGTAGCCAGGCCTTGAGGTGAAGCACCAAGAGGTGAGGTGGATTACAAATCTCATCTCCTAAGAGAGGATATCTGCTGTCAGAGGAAGGTGGAGATGACATTTCTTGGACATGCAGATCAGCTTTGGGAACCACATCTATCTCAACTGCAATGGTGCTATAAATATGGCTACTAATTTCTCCTGTTTCAACTTGTTTAGCACCTTGAGCAGCAAAGGCATCAGTGGATAAATGTATAGCAATATGTATGGCCAAGGTATGATTAGGGAATCTTCTGTTGCTGCCATGCCCATCACTCAAATAGGATCATCTGCATTTCATGTTGGATGGTGTTGTGAAGAGATCTATTTTAGGAAGAGTGCAGATAAGACATATCCTTCAGAATACTTTGTTGTTCAACTCCCACTGGTAGTCGAGGCTGCCTGGTGGGGCCATGACTCAAGCTGTTCCAGAGTTGTTCCCCCTACTATCAGCAGGCACGGGTCATCTCTGAGTGTGTTTTTTCAAGTCGGTGCTGGGGTGGTGGTACCAGAAGAGACAGGGGCCTCAGCAATATCCTGAGGTGAGGTTTCCTGAGATCAAGACTTATCCTCTTCTAGATCTCTTCTTTTTTGATGGCCTGGGAAGGCTTGAGGGGCCCACAAGCTCTTTGCTTGTCGCAGCAGCAGTAACAGTAGTTGGGGCTCTCCAAACAACTGAATTTGATGTACAGGCGATGACTCTGACCCTGTGAGGCTCAGGGAATGCTCCATGGACAAGAGTTTTACCTGTCTTCCCTTAATTTTTTAGACTTATTTTAAAATCCTGAGCAGATTTGATATTTGGAGAGGATATGAGTCTCTCCCAAGGTATAAAGGTAGCTTGAGTGTCTGTCTCGGCAGGGGAAAAAAGATGTCTGGCAGGATTTGAAGCCTGTGGTTTTGGTTATAACCTGTTACACAAGGCCATGGATCAAGACCTGAGGTGGCGGAGGGGCGAGGCACCCAGATTGAGCAAATGAAGGAAGGGAAACAGGGACACCACAAATCCAATCACAAACTGTGCTAAATAACTGAAAAATAAATAAAAAAACAAATTACTAAAAAATACTAATAAGTGAGAGAGGTAGCAAGCCACATGGCTAGGTAATGGTCACTGCGACACTCCATCTCTAGACACAGGCAGTTGAGAAGGAACTGGAGTGGCAGCAGGTCTGCCCCCACACCTCATTTCCCATAGACCCTTGTATGGGAGCACGAGGATGTCTAAGGTCAGGCATGAGGGCACAGCTGATGAAAATCTAAGATCAAAAGTGCACAGGTGTGCTCAAGTCCTGAAGTGGTGCATCCATAGAGATGCTATTTGAAGAAGAATGGAAGATTGTACTCCCATTTTACAGAGGAATAGGTAACTATGCAGGCCCACATAGGATCTGATTTATGGTTGTCTGACAAGTCTTTTCAGCTGACTCAAAAAGTGTAATGGTAGCTTTATGTCTACTCCAGTGACTGTCCCCAGTGTAGAGGTAGTTGTCAACAGACATAGAGTCTTCATGGGAAAGGTTTCTTACATCATGACTATTCCAGGTTCCAGCTTCCATGACTGCCCACAAATTGGGGGTGGGGGTGAACCCTTAAACTCCATTCAGTGACTGCTTCAGATTGTTTCAATCCTGGAATCTCCAATTACTTGTTTTCAGACTAATCTCCTAATCTTTATTAAAATTAAATTTGGGATGTATCATTTGAGAGTGTATATATAAATATATATATATATTGCCATTCTTGTAAATAAAAATCTCCATGACTTCAATGCATGAGTTAAGGACATAAAATAGGGTAGATGCATCCTGAAGCATGGAAAATTTAGGCATGTGCTTTGTGTGAAAGAGAAACAAATATATTCACAGCTGGAATGTACTCAAAAATTAAGCATAACTGTCTCTTTTGCTGCATTTCCACAGCAGTAACAAAATTCAGCAGCAGAGAGAAAATTCTTTAATGGGACTTCCTGATGTTTACATTGCCCCACTGACACAGCTAAAGCCTGCTCTGAAATTTAAAATTCTGGGGTTAATGTTTTTATCTTGTGTCTATTGAGTCACTGGGAATTTTTGTTAGTAACTGTAATAGAACTGATGCTTTATTTAGCATTATGTATTTTTGTAGCGCTGTATGGTAAAACCAAGTAAATGTTATTGTTGCCCCTTTGCTGAGTGGTAGCAGATTGGAGGATTTGCAGAGGGTCAGTTCTCCACTCTGTGGGCCTTCTAATAAAATT
This sequence comes from Gopherus flavomarginatus, assembly GCF_025201925.1. Lineage (NCBI taxonomy): Eukaryota > Metazoa > Chordata > Testudines > Testudinidae > Gopherus > Gopherus flavomarginatus. The sequence goes on along the minus strand of NC_066620.1, from coordinate 166,532,812 downwards.
TATTTATATTCCAAAAGTGCAAGTCCTGTTCATCTTGAACAAAGGTGGCCAAAGCTATACACAGACAATTCTGTTTGCAGCCACCTTAGGTGAGTCCCCCTGTTGACAAGAAATAGTTCCTCTCTTACCCTTGCTCTCTGCCAACTTGTGGACATTAAATATAAACAAACTTGGTGGTGGTTCCCGAAGACTGTTTTACTTGCACAGTTTCCCAAATGAATGTTCATGTAAGATTGCTGTAGGCAGCCATCCTGGGGTTCCTGGGCTTAACCTTTTCCAAGGTCAGTTTTATACTGATTATTTACATCAGTAATTAAATAACATGCATTTCATTACTGCTATTGCCATTACAATACTATAAAAGGAAATTATGCATCATTTGGTGTCAGAGGGCATGGAAAAACAACCATTCCATCTCATTCTCTTTCTACTCCTATCCTCCTTCAGATGCAATTATTCATCTCCTCCACACCTATAGTATGCTGCTGTGATTATCAAGTTAGTAAAGGACAGGAAAAAGGACAGGAGCCATGTTATATCTTCTGCCTGCTAATACCCTGACACATAGGGAAATCTCACACCTGTGTTTTCTGGAGTATGATGCAATCTGTTTTTGCTAGACATTGACAAAATAGCTTTGAGCCTGGAGAAGTAGTATTTTCTTTTTAGAATGTTTGTGTTTGACCAAATAAATTGTTGATAAAAGGACTTAGAGAAAAAAGAAAATTATTTCCTGTGAGTACATCCTTGGAATCTCAGAGAGGGGCTATGAGGGCTGTTTTATGATACTATATTTTAATTATTTTTTTCAAATAATTATTAATTAATAATCCCAAAGAACTTAATGTCTAAATACAATAACATGTTGATTTACCAGTACATACGTAGATATAATTAATAACTAACAAGATGCACAATACATTGAAACTGATATGCTGGCCAATTCAGTTGACCTTTCAGTCAGTCAGTTATGAACACTGAGATTTGAAAAATAAAACTTACCTAATGTGAACTCTATACTTGTGTCCATTATCGACTCTAATAGTGGTATTGATGCTTCTAACTTCTGCTGCCCCATCACATACAAATTGGTACTGCAAAAGAAAACATGTTACACAATTTATCATAATTACATATTTGGAAACTTGAAATTGAAAGTGGTAAATGTTTAAATAAAAACTGAAAGAAGACTCTGTGCATCCAGAAAAATTCACATTACATTTAGAGGTCCAGATGAAGAAATGTAACTGCTGCATTAGAAACTATTATATAGTTCTTCCAAGTCTATGTGCATTTTTTTAAACTCTGTATATTGTATTTTCACATAGTTTATGGCCCTGATTTTCAGAGGAACTAACCACCTACAATTCCAGCTGAAGTTAATATTGGCAGCAGATGATCTTTACTTGCCAGTCTGTAGCCCCTTCTTACTTTCAGACTTGCACAGTAGCATGTGAGTTGGAACATTTAGGAGCACCATGCACTTTCCTAAGCTAACGTGAACCAGCACTTGATTTCATGGTTTGTGTACTTGTAATCATCACTGTATTGTATACATGAAACCATTGTACATTCGGTTTTAAATCTACGTTTAATTGAACAGTTTTGTCAATGACTAAAATTGAACTGAATTAGTTTTAACATGGCACATTGGGACATTTGGTAACCACACTGTGAAAATTATTAATATCAAAGCTTTTGAATACATTTTTGTTAATTAAGTCTTTTTGAAACTAATACTTGTCTAAAAATACACAAATGTCTATTTTTTTCTGCAGTGGAAATTACAGTAAGAAAAACTAACCTTGTCTTAATGTTATCAAAATTTGCTAAACCTTGTGTAACTTCTTGCCCCATGTCAACCTATTGGATAAGTAGTCAGTCACTGAAACGTCATTATTTTACATCTAAGCTTTCCACCTTCCAGTACAAAACCATAATGTTAAAATCTTCTTTTGTATGTGTGTGTGTATTTAATTCAAACTAGCCTCCATATTTGAGGACAGATTTGTTTTTTACATCTATTCCTAATATTCAAGATTCCCCTCAGAGCAGTACAATTAGGGTAACTTATGCATAGAAATTTATGACAGTAATGAGGGATGTGCAGGAGGTTAAAGGGCACTAGACCTTTAAATATTCTTCTAAAATATCTTATAATTGTGCTTACCAGACTCTTTACTAAAACAATCTTGACAAAACATTACTGAATATTTTGACACGAATAAATTGTACTGCAGTATAAACTTCACTATTTCAAATTTATAAATAAATTTAATCATATTTATTTTGTCCTGATATACCAAACATTAACTAGTTTGATATGATACTGTGGAATTCTGCATGACTATCTCAAGCTTAAGTGAACAGGTCCTGATCAGGACTACAAGTGAATGAGTTGTTTTCTCTATTTGAAGTTCTTCTCTAAAGTCAATAAAACAACTTCACTGATCCATTCCCCATGCACTACTAATCACTTCAATGAGGTTGCACAAGGTGCAAAATGTGGTCCCACATACAAAAGGTAAGGTTAGTGCCTCCATTTCAATAAGTCCAAGAGGATACATCTATTTTTTCTCCTGGTCTCTATATAAAAAAACTTCCACGGCTTTTTAGATGAAAGACAAACACCTTGAACTCCACCAGCTCTAAAGCAGATTCAAATTATTCTGCCTATTTTACCTATTAATGTGTGCATTTTGTTAGGGAGAATTTTACTATGATTTCCATATTGTTTTCCTTTTCTATCAGCATTAATATTAGTTTCATCTGTCATGATGATCACAGGCAGCAGAATTCTGAAAAAATCAAAATTTAATCAACTATTTCACTTGAAATACTGGGAAATCCCCAAGATGTTAAACAGTATACATGCAGCTGGAAGCTGAATAAACATTAGTTATTACAAAAGCTCACAATGTTTTATTTTTTCTAAAAGAAAAAAAATGATACCCTACCTGTAAGGTACCGTGTTTGATGAAAAGTTGAATAAATAAATGTCCCATTGTTGCTGGGCTCTGTTCAATGTACAGGAGGAGTCCTTGGCAGCTGTAGGTCTGAAATTCAAGATGGATGTTGTTTTGTGGTTTCAACTGCAAACCTTGAAATTCCAGATAAGAATCTCCATGGTATTGAGCATAGTTGAAATCTATGAATGCAGATAGAAAATCAAATGTAAAAAGATTTTTTCCCTCACCTGCTCATTGTTTTCTGTGCTAACACCTGTACAGATGAGGGGCATTCCTCTTCATCTATTACCAGACAGCTTCTACTTCGGAGACAGATTCAATACCAAAATATTCATCCTTTTCTCTGCTCCCAAAAGACTACCAGCAGAGAACTTCTAAAGCTGTAAATAAGTATTTAAGCTTTTTTGTATTAAATTTCCTCAACCAAGTCCTGCACCAGGAGAACAGTGAGCTGGGAAGGTGACTTCCACAGTGTTACCAGCCCTTGTAAAACAACTATGAAGAAAGAAAAATATATTTTGTGAAATCCTGGCTTCCGTTAAGTTAATGGCAATTTTACCATTGATTTAAATGGGGCAAAGATTTCACTTATTGTTTCCTCATGGTATGGCTGCCAGGAATGAAAACATGTGCCATTAACTCTAGATGATGAAAAGGCAGAAATGAAGGAATGCAGGACTGTGAAGAAAAAATATGAATCATACCCTGGGTTGAGGAATCTTTCCCTAAGGGCAACCCTGAGGATTGTCCTCAAAACTTGTCATCCAAATGCCACATCAGCTGGTTCGAGTCAGGCAGTAGTGTTTGGTGACAGTATGGATGGATTGCCAGATTGCTGTTCTATAAAGAAGTGGTTACTGTTCTAGTGGTGTGATCCTAAAGTTAGACAAAGCACAAAAGACTATTTGAAAAATAAAAAAGTTTGGATGCAGAACAGAATACAACAGAAAAGAACACATCTAGAGGTTTTTATCGGGACCTTCATAAAGGAGAAAGAGTGAGTGAGACTGTCAACTCCTTAATATGGGACATGGTGCACCAACTAAGGTATCAGCAAATTCGTGTCCAAGGCAAAGGAAATAACTTGGGAGCCCAATGGGAGAAGAGCAAAAGGAGGAGGGACTGACCATGAACATTCTGTTTCATGATTAGATTTTACATGTCTAATTAACTGATTAATGAGGACAAACACCTATTATCTTCAATAGTGTCACTACAGCCTGGGCCTTTACAGTGTTTACACTGTAAGAAACAAAAGGGGTGTGTGTGAATTATTTAAAGTATGTGCACTAAACTGAGTGAAGTACTTTGATTCCTCCCCCTCTGATTTACATACTTACAAACACTGATTTTAACATGCCAATAGTTTTTTGGTAATGCACATATACCAAGGAGTTTGTCTGCACGAAAGTCACACAAAAACACAAGCCTACTTTTTGAAAATATGATCCTTGATTTCCCAATGTTTATACCATGATAATGTTAATTTAAAATTCTATAGAGCTAAAAGTAGGACAGCCTGCAACCAGTACACAGAATTGCTTATAAACAAGTCCAATTTTGCTTTCTCTGCTCCTTTTCTTGCAGTGATTTTTTCCCCCTTAGCACAATTACAGTATTTTATGGTTTGCCCAAGCAGAAATACATTCTCCCTTACTTGAAAAACAACATAGAGTGACAATAATTTATCAAATAAAAAGTTGAGAGGTCATTTAAAGAAAGAGTTATGACAACTCACCTGTTTTGTTTAAAAAAAAATCAATGCAGTAGCTCAAACCTAAATTTCATCTCTCAGTTTGGTACATATAAAAAAGAATACATAAAAGATCATATTTTGTTTGGCTGATTTTAACTTAGTCATTGAGGGTATGATGTTGACATTTGAATGGCTTTTGAAGGTCACAGGTCCTATTTCTTTTTTTTTTTAAACTAAAAGATTCAGCCCACTTTGTTTCTAATATCAAATTCCATGGCAGAGTTTTACCCAGAGATGTTTGATTTCTGGGACAAAATGTAAAAAGTATATTGCAAGTTATGTACAGTTACTATTGACCTTCCTGCAGCGTAACTCCTTGTTTAAGTAGAAACCACAATTCTGCCTTTTCAGGACTTTTCAGAAAGGACTGCACATTGTCAGATTCAGTCACTGTGTTCAAATTCTGAATGTAGATCTTATTAATATATCCCAAGAACATTCAAAAAGAAAATACCACATAGTAAATTAGCGTATACACATATTTACTTTTAATACAAGAAACTAAACATTTTTAAGCAGCCTTAAACTTTGCCAAACCCACGAATTCAAAAAATTATCAGACCATAAAAAGAAAAATAAATCATGAGTGGCTTGAAAATCATGAATCATTTATGGTTTTAAATTCACATTTATTTTTGGTTTCATTTTCTGAACTTTGATCTTCAGAGGAATCACCCTTTTCATGTGTGTGAATTTCAGGAAACTGAACCTGAAATTTACCAAAAAAATCACACACAAATTGAGGAACACCTCCTTTTTACTTCAAATTGGTAGATAGGGCACTTCCACAACAACATAATCTCATCCTTCCCCTGGAATATCCCCTGATCCCTCTCCCAATATTTATCCCTTGTTCAATTCCCTGGATGTCCCTTTCTCCAATTGGCACTGCCTCTGGACTGGTCCCCTACTCTTCCCCAGATATTTGCCCCACTCAGCTTCCTCCCAAGCACACTGTCTAGTGCTTAGCTCCTCTTCTTAGGACACTGCCTCCCTGATCAGCAATGCCACCCACACTCCCTAGATACTTCTTTTTGACCAAAACCTTTTCTTCTCCCTACATAGGAACACAGCAGCAGTGGGGGTTGTTGGAGGACAGTGCAGATGGGCTGGAGCTCACTCCCAGCAGGCTAGAGATGAGTGCTGGTGGGCACAGGTTTCTGAATCCCAATTTGAGCTTTGACTGGTTGATGTTCTGGACTGAGGGTACACTGAAATGTAGATTGGCCTGTAGTGGTGATTCCCACAAGGCCTTCAAAAACGTACCAGACATGCTCATTAACTACCTCCGCACTATCTTCTGTGTGAGGGGAGATTCCTTCTCTGGGCACTTGTAGTTCTAACCCCTGATCTGCGGCCACACTCAAGATTCCAATATACCACTTTGTCTACTCTACTTCTGCACTCCTCTTATTACTGCTGCAGTATACAAGCATTTTTTTTCAGAGCTATCTTTTTTTTTCCTTTTTGAAATATGGAATTGCAGACTAAATTAGATACTTTACTGTGTACAATGGACACAGCTTTCATATATATGAGAAGGAGGTGTGCATTGCACACCAAGAATTTACATACTTGGTCTGAAGTCCAGAAGGAGGTGAGAGGCTGGCTAGTAGAAAGTCTCTGGATGATCATAAAATGGGGGAAAACAGGGACGATGTCATGGTAGGGGTCTACTATAGACTGACAAATAAGGAAGAGAATCTGAATGATGAATTCTACAGCAAATAACAGAAATACCCAAAGCACAAGACCTGCTAGTAATAGGGAACTTTAACTTCTCAGATAGCAGTTGAAAGGAAATATGGCAAAACACAAAAGGTCCAATAGATTTGTGGAACATGTTGGGGATAGCGTCCTCTCTCAGAAGGTGTAAGTAACTGGGTGGTGGTGGGCAGCCATTTATAGATTTGATTTTAACGGGGAGGAATTGGTTGCAAATGTAAAAGTTACAATGGGTAAAAGTGATCATGAAATGACAGAGTTCATGATTTTAAGGAAAGGAAGACATGAGAGCAGTGGAATAAGGACAATGAACTTCAAAAAAGCAGATTTGACAAACTTAGGGAACTAGCAGTATTAAGAGACCAATGTGGCTCCGTCACGAGCTCTTTAATTACCTTAATTTTTAAAAAATCAGACATAAAAGTGGAAACGGACAAATTGCTATGGATGAGTACAAAAGAATTGCAAAAGCATGTGGGGACAAAATCAGGCAGGCTAAGCCCCAACATGAGTTACAAGAAGAAGGGACATAAAAGGCAAGAAGAAGAGGTCCTATAAATACATTGGGAACAAGAAAAAGATTAAGGAAAATGCAGATCCACTACTTAGTGGGGAAGGAGAGTTAATAATAGATGAATCCAGGAAAGCTGAGCTGTTTAATATCTATTTTGTTTAAATCTTCACTAAAATGGTTAATTGTGACCAAATGCTTTAACACAATTAATATTAACAACTAGGGGAAAGGGACACAAGCCAGGATAGGGAAAGAACAGTTAAAAGAATATTTAGATAAATTATTCAAGGTATTCAAGTCTGCAAGGCCTAATGAAGTCCACTCTACAATATTTAAGGAATTAGATGAAGCAATCTCTGAACCATTAGTGATTATCTTCAAGAATAAATGAAGGATGGATGCCTAACTTAAAAGGATGAACAAAAAGGATCCATGGAAATTATGAACATTCAGCCTAACTTTGGTACTTGGAAAGATATTGGAACAATCTGATTAATCAATTTGTAAGCATCTAAAGGATAACAGAGTGATAAGTATTAGCCAGTATAGATCTGTCGAGAACAAATCAAGCCAAGCCAACCTGATTTTCTTCTTTGATAGGATTACTGGACTAGTGAAGAAGGGCAAAGCAGTAGACATGATATATTTTTATTTTAGTGACAGAGTACTATAGGCCATTCTCATATATGAATTAGGAAGATGTGGTTTAAGTAAAATTTCTCTCAAGTAGGTACACAACTGCTGAAAGACCTGACTCAAAGAATAGTTATCAATGTTTTGCTGTCAAACTGGAGGGAAATATCTAGTAGAGTCTTATTCACTATTTTCATTTATGACTTGAATGACAGAGTGGAGAGTACACCTTTAAAATCTGCAGATGACACCAAGCTGCAAGAGCTAATGACACCAAGCACTTTGGAGGACCGGATTAGAATTCAAAACAATCTTGACAAATCATAGAATTGGTCTGAAATCAATAAGATTAAATTAATGAAGACAATGAAAAAATACTAAACTTAGGAAATATCATTTGCAGAAATACAAAATAGGAGATAACTGGCTAGGCAATAGTACTTCTGAAAAGGATCTGGGGGTTATAATGGATAACAAACTGAATATAAATCAACAATGTGATGCCATTGTAAAAAAGGCAAATGTCATTTTGGAGTGTATTAAGAGGAGTGTCATATGTAATACATGGGAAATAATTGTTCAGCTTTGCTACTTGGCACAGATGAGATCCCAGCTGGAGGACAATGTATAGTTTTGGGCACCACACTTTAAGAAAAATGTGCATAAAATGGAGTGACTTCAGAGGACAGTAACAAAAATTGTAAGAGGTTTGGAAAAAATGATCTATGAGGAAAAGTGGAAAGAATTGTGCATCTTTATTCTAGAAAAGAGAAGTTGAGGGAGGACATGATAACAGTCCACATATATATGTAAAAAGTTGTTATAAAGAGGACGGTGATCTATTTTTCCTCATGTCCACTGAAGGAAGTATAAGGAGTAATCAGCTTCATCTGCAGCTAGAGAGATTTAGATTAGATAGTAAGCAAACCTTTTCAGCTGTAAACATAGTTAAATACTGGAATAGGTTACCAATGGAGGTTGTGGAATCATCATCATTGGCGGGTTTTACGTATAAGTAAACAAATATCTGTCAGGGATGGCTATACATATTTAGTCCTGCCTCAGTGCAGGAGATGGACTCAATGTCTTCTCAAGGTCCCTTCCAGCCCTATATTTTTATGATCCTATCTACAGGATTGTAAAGAGGTCTTACAAACTAGCTGTGCTTTTAAAAAGAAGTAAGCACCTTTCAAACAGATTTCATAACCATTTATCCTGTTTTGACATACATTCAAACAAAAGCACAGATGCTTTAAGAATGAATACATTATTAAAGGATTTAATCATGAAACATATGAACAATGAATTCCTTATTTCAACATTTTAATTTTCTTTTGCTAGTTAAAGGCAGGAAACTTTTGTTGGTTGGTTGGTTAATAAAAGCATATAGATAGTGGCCACCGAAGTAGCACTAAACAGGATTTAACAGTATATTTTAAATGTTAAAAAATGTGGTGGTGTTTATTTGAACCGATTACAAACATAAACAGGAAACAGATCCATTTGTTTAAACCAGACTGACAAAAAACGGTGAAATGAAAATCTTTCAGTACCATGGAAACCTATCTTATGCTGCAGTTGTTTAAAGAAAGAAACAAAGAAATGTAGTGGATATTGTGATAAATAAAATTTGCAGATGACACAAAGAATGGGGGAGTGGCAAATAATGAGGAGGACAGGTGATTGATAGAGTAATCTGGACAGCTTGGTAAACTGGGCACAAGCACCCAATATGCATTTTGGTATGTCAAAATGTAAGGTCATACATCTAGGAACAAAAAATTCAGGCTATATTGGAGACTATTCTGGAAAGCAACAAGTCCAGAATAGACCTGGAGGTTGGGAAAATAATCAGCTGAACATGAGCTGCCAGTACAACTCTTGTGCCCCAAAGGCTAATGTGATCCTTGAATATATAAACAGGGGGACATCAAGTAGCTGAAAGGGTGTAATACCTTTGTCTCTGGCACTGATACAAGCCTTCTGGCATACTGTGTCTAGTTCCAGTCATACTTTAAGAAGGATATTGGGAAATTGGAGCAGGTTCAGAAAAGAGCCACAAGAAGGATAAAAGAAATGGAAAACATGCCTTATAATGAAAGATTCACAGAGTTTCATCAATTGTTCTTATCAAAGAGAAGGTTAAGGGATGACTTGATTACAGAATAAAATTATTTAGATGTGGAACATAATTTGATAGAGGAATCTTTTCTCAAGCCAATAAAGGTATAATAAGATCCAGTGCTTGGTAGATGAAGCTAGACAAATTAAGATGCAAAATAAGACACTTCAAAAAACAAATAAACAAAAAAACATTGAGGGTAATTAACCACTGGAACAACTTACTACGGGTTGTGGAGGATTCATTACTGGACACTTTAAAATGAAGATTGGATTTTTTTTTTCTAAATGATATGCTCTAGTTCGAACAGGATTTTATTCAAGGAAGGACTGTGGCCTGTGTTATAAAAGACATTAGACTAGATGATCACAATGTTTTGTTCAGGCCTTATAATCTATGGTTTTTTAAACATCTACCCATATTGTTATTGGTTAAAAGCTGAATAACCTCACAAGAAGGATGAGATAAAATATTTAATAAATCACTTTTGATTTTAATTGTTTCATCTTCCTAGCTTTCAACTGAAACATACTATTTGTTTTTAAATTAATGGAGTTCAGTATTTGATCTTTTATGTGCTTAAATGCCATTGAGATCACTTATTGAACTGGATTCTCTCCACTTATCCCACTGTAAATCAATGTATAATAACTGTACTGAAGTTAATGGAGTTAGACTGGTATAAATTAGAAGGAAAAGAAGCCCCTAAACAAGTTTTGCATGTAAAAAGTTGTAGAGCTCTTTAGAACAGGGAAATTCTTTTTATTCCACAATTGTACAATGACTAGCACAATGGGGTCCAGGTCATGACTAGGACTCCTAGGTGCTACGAAAATGAATAAATAAATAAAATAATGATTGGGGTCTTGATTTAGAGTAACTGGGGCAAATCTGCTTTCAGTTATATGGTGTAATTACTGTTTATTTCAATGGGAGTTACAGCTACATACCTGGGCGCACAATCAGGCATGTGATGACTTATACCTCATGCAATCCCACTGAAAACAAAGGGGTTGCACAAATTGAAAATTAATGTTGATTTTACCCCTGATGGCATATGTTGGTTTGGGAAGAGATGTTCATTGCTTGACCACTAAATCTTTCTATGGAGAAAAGGCATTTCAACAGTGACAGAGCTGTTGCTACTGTGCTACAAAACAGTAACAACCAGCAGTCAGTCAATCAAATAAACCTCTAATATGCTTTAATAGGATTCACAGCACTTATTTTCTATGAACGTTCCTATACTTGGGGTTTTTGTTCACAAGAATGGTGGAAGAAAGTAGAAGTTTGACAAACACTCTTGTAAATGCATTTGTGCTGAATGTTCATACACACTGTGGTATGTAGCCCGTCACTTAAGACAATTAATTAGAGGATAGTTATAATGACACCAATTTTTAAAAAAAGGTTCCAGAGGCAATACCAGCAATCACAGCCTGGTAAGCCTAGCTTCAGCAACAGGCAAATAGGTTTAAATGATAGTAAAGCTGAGAATTATCAGATACATGGATGTACACAGGATGTTAAGGGAAGCGTCAACATGGCTTTTGTAAAAGGGAAATAATGCCTCACCAAGCTATTAGAATTCTCTGAGACAGTCAAACAAACATGTGGACAAGGGTAACCCAGTTAGTACAGTGTACTTGTACTTTCAGAAAGACTTTGAAAAGGTCTCTCACCAAAGGCTCTTATGAAAAGTAAGCAGTCATGGGATAGGAGGGAAGGTCCTCTCATTGACCAGTAACTGGTTAAAAGACAGAAAACAAAGGGTAGGAATAAATGGTCAGGTTTTAGAATGGAGAGAGGTAAACAGCAGAGCCCCCCAGGGATATATACTGGGACCAGTATGAGTCAGTATATTCATAAATGATCTGGAAAAAGAGGTAAACAGTGAGGTGGCAAAGTTTGCAGATGATATAAAATTACTCAAGATAGTTAAAACCAAAAATACTGCAAAGAATTACAAAGGGGTCTCACAAAACTGAGTGACTGGGCAACAAAATGGCAAAAGAAATTCAATACTGATAAATGCAAAGTAATTCACATTGGAAAACATAATCACAACTATACATGCACAATCATGGAGGTCTAAATTAGCTGTTACCATTCAAGAAAGATATATTGGATTCATTGTGGATAATTTTCTGAAAACATCTGCTCAATGTATAGCGGTAGGCAAAGACACTAACAGAATGTTAGGAACCATTAGGAGATATATAATGAGACAGAAAATATCAACATCTTAATATATTAATTCATGATAAACCCACATCTTGAATACTTGTCACCCCATCTCAAAAAGGATATGTTAGAAATGTAAAAGGTACAGAGAAGAGTAACAAACATGATTAGGGGTATAGAATAGCTTCTCTATGAGGAGAGATTAAAAAGACTGGGACTATTCAGCTTAGAAATGAGATGCCTAAGGTGAGTGGTATGATAGTGGTCTATAAAATCATGAATGGTGAGGAGAAAGTGAGCAAGGAAGTGTTATTTACCCATTCATGTAACACAAGAACCAGAAGTCAGCCAATTAAATTAATAAGCAGCAGATGTAAAACAAAGAAAAGGGAGTACTTTTTCACACAACACACAGTCAACCTGTGGAACGCATTACCAGGGAATGTTGTGAAGGCCAAAAGCATAAATGAATTAAAAAAAAAACCAATTAGATAAGTACCTGGAGAACGGGTCTATCAATAGCTATTAACCAAGATGGTCTAGGATGCAAGGTCATGCTCTTGGTGTCCATAGGCCTCTGAATGCCAGATGCTGGGACTGGATGACAGGGGATGGATCACTTGATGATTTATCTGTTCTGTTCATTCCTTTTGATGCATCTAGCATTAGCCTCTGTCAGAAGACAGGATATTTGGCTAGATCAAATATCGGCAACCTCTGGCACCCTCGTGGGTAAGCACCCTCGTGGGCAAGCACCCTCGTGGGCCAGGCCAGTTTGTTTACCTGCTGCGTCCACAGGTTCAGCTGATTGCAGCTCCCACTGGCCGTGTTTTGCCGCTCCAGACCAATGGGGGCTGCGGGAGGCCGCCTGCCAGAGATTTCCGACCCCTGGGCTAGATGGACCATTGGTCTGACTCAACGTGGCCATTCTTATGCTCTTATTTATATAGCCATCTTTAAATTTCTTCAATTTTGTTCCTATTTCAGTCATTTAACATGGCACAGATAATGAATACTACATATAACAAGTAAATGTCAATGAGCAATCCTTAGCTGAAATAGGTTCACAAACATTGTAACACATTTGTAAATATCCCAATCTTTTAGCATACTGGCAAACAAAAAAAAGGGCTGAATTCACATAGTGAGATTCACAGCCCTGATCCAGTCCCTATTCCACATAAAGGAGTGGGAGTACTGTAAAAATACTCCAGAAGCCCCAGATCAAATCAGGAGAGAATTCCTCTGGTGCAGCAATAGTCATTATTTTTATGTCTAGATACCCCAGCTGGCATTGAAAACCTCAATGCATTGAAAACCATAATGCTTCCCTATCAATTCTCAAATCAAACCCAGTTTCCTACTTTTTGAATGAATTTAATCCCTGCAGGAAAAAAACGTTGAATGAACTTTCTCAATTTAATTATAAAGTAGAGTGTGATAGGATAGGCAGAAAATTCCTAATGCCCAACTGGTTAAATATCTAAGAAAGGAACACAGAGATTTATCAGAAGCATCAGAGGCAGTTAAAGTCCCAACTTCAGAGAATTTTAAGGGGAGTTAGGTGCCTTGCTGTAATTTGTGCCTTTGAAAATCTCTTCTAGAGTGTCGAACATTAATGTTTTATTAAACAATCTATTGCTAACTGCAGTAAATGTCCTACAGCGTATCAGACTTTATGTACATGTCTTAAAATAAGTTCAGTCAAACTCTTAACTGCTGACATTATTACAAGCCTCATTCAGTTGTAACTCTTCTTTTGTTTAGACACATGCCTTCACCTTGGTCTTCTTTGCCACTGGAAATTCAGTACTTCCTAGCAAATGCCAACCCCTCATGCTGCCAATATCTACTTAGAGTTTTTTGCTATTTGACCTGAATGCACCTCAACTCCTGCCAAAGAGGCTTATTCTCCACTTGGTAGCAGAAGGGTTGTAGAGGACAACCTTGGTTCGAGTGATCATGAGCTAATTCAGTTCAAACTAGATGGAAGGATAAACAAAAATAGATCTGGGACTAGGGTTTTTTATTTCAAAAGGGCTAACTTTAAAGAATTAAGGAAATTAGTTAGGGAAGTGGATTGGACTGAAGAACTTGTGGATCTGAAGGTGGAGGAGGCTTGGAACTACTTCAAGTCAAAGTTGCAGAAACTATAAGATGCCTGCATCCCAAGAAAGGGGATACAATTCATAGGCAGGAGTTGTAGACCAAGTTGGATGAACAAGCATCTCAGAGAGGTGATTAAGAAAAAGCAGAAAGTCTACAAGGAGTGGAAGATGGGAAGGATTAGCAAGGAAAGCTACCTTATTGAAGTCAGAATATGTATTAATAAAGTGAGAAAGGCCAAAAGTCATGTAGAGTTGGACCTTGCAAAGGGAATTAAAACCTATAGTAAAAGGTTCTATAGCCATATAAATAAGAAGAAAACAAAGAAAGAAGAAGTGGGACCGCTAAACACTGAGGATGGAGTGGAGGTTAAGGATAAGCCAGGCATGGCCCAATATCTAAACAAATACTTTGCCTCAGTCTTTAATGAAGCTAATGAGGATCTTAGGGATAATAGTAGGATGACAAATGGGAATGATGATATTGAGGTAGAAATTACCACATCCGAGGTAGAAGCTAAACTCGAACAGCTTAATGGAATGAAATTGGAGGGCTCAGATATTCTTCACCCAAGAATACTAAAGGAACTGGCACATGAAATTGCAAGCCCATTAGCAAGAACTTTTCATGAATCGGTAAACTCATGGGTTGTACCGTACGACTGGAGAATTGCTAACATAGTTCCTATTTTTAAGAAAGGGAAAAAATGTGATTCGAGTAACTATAGGCCTGTTAGTTTAACATCTGTAGTATGCAAGGTTTTGGAAAAAATGTTGAAGGTGAAAGTAGTTAAGGACATTGAGGTCAATGGTAATTGGGACAAAATACAACATGGTTTTACAAAAGGTAGATCGTGCCAAACCAACCTGATCTTCTTTGAGAAGGTAACAGATTTTTTAGACAAATGAAACACAGTGGATCTAATTTACCTCGATTTCAGTAAGGCATTTGATATGGTTCCACATGGGGAATTATTAGTTAAATTGGAAAAGATGGGGATCAATATGAAAATTGAAAGGTGGATAAGGAACTGGTTAAAGGGGAGACTACAACGGGTCATATTGAAAGGTGAACTGTCAGTCTGGAAGGAGGTTACTAGTGGAGTTCCTCAGGGATCGGTTTTGGGATCAATCTTATGGAATCTTTTTATTACTGATCTTGGCACAAGAAGTGAGAATGTGCTAATAACGTCTGCAGATGACAGAAAGCTGGGAGGTATTGCTAACACAGAGAAGGACCGGGATATCATACAGGAAGATCTGGATGACCTTGTAAACTGGAATAATAGTAATAGGATGAAATTTAATAGTGAAAAGTGCAAGGTCATGCATTTAGGGATTAATAACAAGAATTTTGGTTATAAATTGGGAATGCATCAATTGGAAGTAACAGAGGAGGAGAAGGACCTTGGCGTATTGGTTGATCACAACATGACTATGAGCCGCCAATGTGATATGGCCGTTAAAAAAGCTAATGTGGTTTTAGGATGCATCAGGTGAGGTATTTCCAGTAAAGATAAGGAGGTGTTAGTACCTTTATACAAGAGACTGGTGACACCTCATCTGGAATACTATGTGCAGTCCTGGTCTCCCATGTTTAAGAAGGATAAATTCAAACTGCAACAGATACAGAGAAGGGCTACTTAGATGATCTAAGGAATGGAAAACCTGTCTTATGAAAGGGGACTGAAAGAACTTGGCTTGTTTAGCCTAACCAAAAGAAGGCTGAGGGGAGATATGATTGCTCTTTATAAATATATCAGAGGGATAAATATCAGGGAGGGAGAGGAATTATTTAAGCTTAGTACCAATGTGGATACAATAATAAATGGATATAAACTGGACACTAAGAAGTTTAGAGTTGAAATTAGATGAAGGTTTCTAACCATTAGAGGAGTGAAGTTCTGGAACAGCCTTCCAAGGGGAGTAGTGGGTGCAAAAGACATATCTGGCTTCAAGACTAAGCTTGATAAGTTTGTGGAGGGGATGGCATGATGGGATAGCCTAATTTTTGCAATTAATTGATCTTTGATTATTAGCAGGAAAATAGGCCCAGTGGTCTGTGATGGGATGTTAGATGCGGTGGGAACTGAGTTACTACAGAGAATTCTTTCCTGGGTGCTGGCTGGTGAATCTTGGCCATATGCTCACATGCCCACATGCTCACAATTCTTTCCTGGGTGCTGGCTGATGAGTCTTACCCACATGCTCACATGCCCATGTGCTCACATTTTGCCCACATGCCCACATTTTTAATATCTAGGTAAGATTTAGATTCTTCATAACAATCAAATACCTGGTACTTAGAGATGGAATTAGTGCTGCTGGAACTGTAATTAATATCCAGATACGACTTAGATAATTAATAATAAATACTTTGCACTCAGAGATAGGATTAGTGTTACTGAAATGTCAGAAGCAGACCTTACCTCAGGCACTCCATTCCTTAATCACACAAAAGTAGTGATTGTGTGTGAAGACTTTTTTTTTTCTTTTCTTTTCAGTGCTTCTCTGAAGTGGAATTATAGAACTCATCTAAAGATAGCCTCCTGCAGGGGACACATTCCTGTGGTGCCAACCCTAACGAGTATACAGCATTCATTGCTCTCTGTGGCTGACGAGCTTTGTTGGTGGTCTAGAAATATGTGGGGGGATAGGCGCATGGGCATACTAACGCCTCAGAGGATTCTAAACAAGTATCAGTCCCAGCAATCAAACATTACTGTTTGGCAGAAACCTTAACTTTTCAATTTCCTCCCACTTTTGTGCTTGATTTCGCAAAACTGCATCTACTTGAGTTTTTACATTTAATCACTAACATTTCTCCCTCTCTTTAGCATTCTCAAATAGGGAAGTAGGGGAAAGAGGACATTTCACAGAGCCCAAGAAGACCAGGATGGCAAAGGGCTTTTTCTGTTCTATTCATAATACACTCCTCATTTAATTCCAGTTATTTTTCTTCTATTAGTAATTGCTATTTTAAGGTTTAGGTTGTTTTCAAACTAATCTCATGTTCTTCCTTGAATTTCACCTATAGCCTTTTCAACTAAATTGTCTTAAAGAGAACACAGCACTGATTTTCAGCCATTATTTCTATTTCCAGATGCAGTGCTATTATGCTGTAATAATCCTCACCTTTGGTTCCACACAATGAATCCACAGTTAAAGAGAATCTATGTTTTATTCTGTCAGTGAGGTTTGTGCTGCATGACTAGCTGAGAATTATAGTCATGTTTTTCTCTCAAAGTTGAAATGTCCTCTAATATGGCATACTATACAACAATAAAGTGTGGTTAACATCCAGAACTGTTTCCAGTGTAGCCCATAAAGAGCTCTCAAGCAAAGAAAAACAACAGTTACGAATAAACTCTCTTTAGGGTTCCCTTCGTCACCACTACAAGGGGCCATGGACTTTGATAGACAGCATAATTCTTCCAGGTTAAGTAAGAATGTAGCTAGTTCAGTTTGCTATACTTCACAATTTAACATTACATAAAACAGTTCATGATCACATATGCAATCAAATTCACATTTAAATATTCTTCATTAAAATTATGGTATACTAGAGTATACTTATGTGGAAAACGAGGGAGTTTTCTATATTATTTTTATGAATATCATATGCACCTCAGTGTACCAGCTTGGTATTATTGTATCTGCCTGCTTGGAGCAAAACGAAAGGAGACTATTAGGGGAAAACAAATAGGAAACAAAACAAAAGTAGAGATACCTAAGGTAAACAACTTCAAGGGAATAGTTGCTACACTATTATTTGGAATAATGCTGTTACCAGCTCATAGAGTCATAGACTTTTAGGTCAGAAGAGACCATCCTGAACATCTAGTCTAACCACTCCTGCACATTGCAGACCACAGAATCTCACCCTTTCCTGAAATTGATCCCTCTGGCTGAGTTATTCAAGTCCTCAAATCATGGTTTAAAAACTTCAAGTTACAGAGAATTCACCATTTACACGAATTTAAATCTGCAAGTGACCCGTGCCCCATGCTGTAGAGGAAGACAAAAGACCCCGAGAGTCTCAGTCAATCTGACATGGGAGAAAATTCCTTCCCGACCCTAAATATGGTGATCAGTTAGACACTGAGCATGTGGGTAAGACCCACAGGCAGATACCTGGCAAAGAATTATCTGTAGTAACTCAGAGCCCTCTTCATCTAACCTCTCATTTACAGCAGTTGAGGATTTTTGCTATTGGTAGTTGCCAATGGGCCACATGCCATGTAGGCAGTCCCATCATACCATCCCCTCCATAAACTTATCAAGTTCAGTGTTGAAGCTGGTTAGGTTTTTTGCCCCCACTGCTTCCCTTGGAAGACTGGTCTAGAACTTCACTCTTCTAATAGTTAGAAACCTCTGTCTAATTTCAAGTCTAAACCTGCTGATGGTCAGTTTATAACCATTTGTTCCTGTGTCCACATTAAAGAACTCCTCTCCCCCCCCTACTATTTATCTCTCTGATGTATTTATAGAAAGCAATCATATCTCCCCTCAGCCTTCTTTTAGTTAGGCTTAACAAGCCAAGCAATTTGATTCTCCTTTCGTAATGTAGGTTTTCCATTTGTCAGATCAGACCTTCTCTGCACCTGTGTTACCTGGGATTTTCATAACCCCCAACAGGAGCAACTTAAATATTTCACTTCAGGCGGTGTAAGAATTAAATCAACAGGAACACAGCAATTGTCTAAGATTCATGCAATTAAGCATGCTCTATCTAAAACTGCAGTTTATTAGGTTTAAGCACATACAGACATAAGCAATAGGTTCAGAACATTTCAGATATTTACCTAACATTTGAAACTGTATTGAGTAAGTAACAGAAGGTTCACAGTGGCCAGCTGCTCACCCACCAGGCAGAAAGGGTGTCAGGAAAAACACCTCTTAAGATGGCTTCAGAGGACTGATCCAAAGTACACCTTGTTAGCTAATATTTTTATAACTAACTTTTACAAAACACATAGGTTATAATTACCCCATCTATATTAATACTTTTAAAACTTGTAATAAACGTTTAATATTAAAGGTGTCTAGACTCAAGGTTTATTAAACCACCAAGGTTTTCAGTCCAAGTTGTTTATTTTTTATGTTCCCTCCTCCCATTCTAATTAGCAGAAACTGTAGCTAGTTTTTGACCTGGCTCCTAAAGGACTGTCTCCAAATTAACCCTTAACTATGTGGTGTTCTATTTCATTAATTAAGGATGGCTAAATGCACATAATACTGTTGCAATTAGCTCAATCACTTTCTGGAGTATACACACCCCTCAAATCCAGGGCAACACCTGCTTCAGTTTGAATTCATCTTTCTTAAACATGAGAGACCACAATTGCACACAATGTTCCAGATGAGGTCTTACCAGTGCCTTGTATAATGGTATTAACACTTCCCTATCTCTACTAGAAACACCTTGCCTGATGAATCCTAGGCCAGCGTTAACCTGTTTTGTCAAGGCCAGTGCCTAGATATTAAAAAAGGACCATAAATAATTAGGAATGCCTGCCTCAAGGGGAAAAGTAAGGTGAGCGAGCAGCAGCTTCTAGAAGTGAGACTAAGAGTAGGTAGCAGTGCAGTCTGCTTCTTCATCCCAGAAATGGATATGCCTGGGCTAAGTAGAGCTTACCAAAATGTGCAACGAAAGAACACACTTAATTAAGACCCATGCATAAGCCTTTTGTTGTTTTACCTCTTTTCTCTGCCTGCTATGTGCCTTTGGGTAAATAAATACTTCCTTTTGAAGAAGCTGTCTTTGAGGCACATTAATCAACTAATGGTCACAGGTAGAGTTGGATTATATTTGTTTAAAGCAAATACTTTACTGGATGAAAATTGCAGCATGAGTTGACCCAAAACAACTTGCAATTTATGTTGAGTTTGCTGAATTATTTTATATCAGAGGGGTAGCCATGTTAGTCTGGATCTGTAAAAGCAGCAAAGAATCCTGTGGCACCTTATAGACTAACAGACGTTTTGGAGCATGAGCTTTCGTGGGTGAATACCCACTTCGTCAGATGCATGCATCTGACGAAGTGGGTATTCACCCACGAAAGCTCATGCTCCAAAACGTCTGTTAGTCTATAAGGTGCCACAGGATTCTTTGCTGCTTTTACTGAATTATTTTGATCGAACTGAATTTCAACATTACCAAGCAATTCAGATTTTTAACTGTTTCATTTTGACATTACCAAACCATTACAATGTTTCAGGTTGTATTCACAAACAGCTGGAAGAGGAAAAGCAGGGGTTCTCCTTACAATTTTAGCCTAGTGGCTAGGGCCCTGACCTGGGAGACCCAGGATCAATTCCCCCTCTGTTTGAGGTTCAGAAGGGATTTTAACTTGTATCTCCCACATTGTATGAGAATGGCTTGGTCACTGGAATATAGGATACTCTGATGTAGATTTTTCTCAGTCTCTTCTGTTGAAGTTTTTCCACACCATTCATGAATTTATAGACCTCTATCATATTCCCAATTAGTCATCACTTTTCCAAGTTGAACAGTTCCAGTCTTTTTAATCTCTCTTTATATGGAAAATGGCATACCCCTAATCATTTTAGTTGCCCTTCTCTGCACCTTTTCCAATTCTAATATCTTTTTTGAGATAGGGCAACCAGAACTGCATCCAGTACTCAAGGTGTAGGCATACTATGGATTTATATAGTGGTATTATGCTATTTTCTGTTTTATTATCTATCCTTTTTCTACTGTTTCTTAACATTGATCACTGCTGCAGATGTTTTTAGAGAGATATCAAAAATAACTCCAAAATCTCTTTCTTGAACGGTAATAGCTAATTTAGATCCCATCATTTTGTATGCGTAGTTGGGATTTTTTTTTCCAGTATGCATTACTTTGCACTTATTTACATTAAATGTCATCTGCCATTTTGTAGCAAGTTCCCTTTATAACTCTTTGCAATTAGCTTTGGACTTAACTATCTTAAATAATTTTGTACTGTATCCAGATTTGCCAACTCACTGTTCATCCCCTTTTCCAGAACATTTGTGAATATGTTGACCAACACAGGTCCCAATACAGAGCTTTGGGGGAGCCTGTTATTTACCTCTCTCCATTGTGAAAACTGACCATTTATTTCTACCCTTTGTTTCCTGTCAGTTCTGCCCCACATCTGTTCTGTCTCCCTGTATCCCATCAGTTCAGCCTCTTATCTCTTCTGCCTATTCAGCATCACCTCTGCTCTTTCTGCACTTCCTGCAGCTTTCCCCCCACTCTCCTAAGTCTGGGAGCAGGGCTGTAGTGGGTCCTCTCTCCCTGTTTCCAGGCCACATGGTGCAGGGACTGAGTGGGGAGTGGGAGGGAGCAGGGAAGAGCTGTCCTGTTCCTCACAGGAGAAGAAGGGAGGAAAGGGGAATGGTAGGAGTGGAGCTAACCTGAACTGCTAGACTCTTGTTGCTCCTTCCCTTTCTATAAGAATGGCTTTGGTTCCTGGGGGAGAGGCAGAGAGCTCTGCCTGCTTCCTGCAGCATTCCTGAATAAATGTTTACACCCATCAGGAAGGGAAATAGGAGAAAGCAGCAAATCAGAGGGGTTTACTCCCAGGCAAGGCTGATATATGAACTCTTTGGAACCCAGCTCCAGTTGGACACATTTTATTTGCCACATTTGTGACCTGCTTCACTCTAAGAACAGGTTATCACAGTTGGTAACAGGAGGGCTGCTGCCCAGAAACCCAGTCTAAGATTGGTAGGACCACATGGTTCCATCCAGAAAGGGGTTGAAGGTAGAAAAACCTGTCAACTAAAGGGTGCACTCAAGAAGAACTAAATGATTCTAAATTTCAGCTCACCCTGTAATCATGACACCATAGAGAGAGCAACTTAACAGCTGTAAGGGATCTCAAGGCATTTCTACAGTGCCTCTGAAATTTCAGTCCAAGCTTCAGTATCTACAGTTTTTTTAGTGCATTAGCATGATTCCTGATAGCATGACTTTCTGTCATCGTAGACTGGGAAGCTCACACCCAGCTGCACTGTAGACAAGCTTTCACAGTCCAAATGAAGATGTACAGGTATCAATCTTGTTCCCCCTCCTTTTCATCCAGATGCCTCTCTTGTGCTGGTTTATGACATCCATGTAACAATGCAGATCACATTATGTGAGAATGAGTTGTTACCCTGGGTGTTGTCAGTGTACAGATGGCACTGGAGCCTTTAGCATCTAATGATTTCTCCCACAGTTTTCATCTAACAAATGACTGTAGTTGTAACAAATAGATGAGAAGCTTGGGAGAAATCATTAGACACCTGGGGCTTCAATGCCACCTGTACACTGACGACAACCATGGTTACATCTCATTCTCAAATAATGTGTTCAACATTGTTACACAGATGTCACATACCAGTATGGGAGAAACATCTGGATGAAAAACAGCTGGCTGAAACTCAAGCAAGGCAAGACAGAAGGGATGCTTGTAGGAAGAGAAAACAATCTGAGGAGCTTGATAATTCTCTGACTGTTGCCAGCATTGAAAAGTCTGCTCCTCACTTGTTAAAATCAGAGTTATTTGGAAAACTGAGCACTAGTCTACATTACAAAGGCTTTGCCAAAACAGCTAGACTGGTATAGCTGTACAGAAAATCCCTGATGGGGATACACTTTAAAATGAGCTCCCTGGATGACATAAGCTATACTGGCAAAAGGATTCCTGCCAGCATAGCTGCATCTACACCCCTGAACTGACATAGCTGTGCTGACAACAATTTGTAGTATACAGCTAGCATGAATTTTCATGCAAGATTAAATGTAAACATTTAGAAATTAGTTTCCATGCTGAACTGGAACAAAAATTGTAATTTTTGAATTTGGAAGCCTCAAAAATGAAAAGTATCTACATTTTTGATTGAAATGAAATTATTTGACAGTTTTTATTTTAAATCATCATTCTGAAATAAAAAAAAGTTTTATTGAGAAACTTCAACTCATTACATTATTATATACCAGATGGGACTCAAACTCATGAGGACTCCAAATACTCATGACAAGCTTGTCTAACAAAGGAAGAATGTGAGAATATGACTTAGAGCAAGTGCTCATGTCTCCATCTAATGGCTGCCTCCAGCATTTGTAAGAACTTGCTACTTACGTAACACTATTTAATACTGGTGCACCCAGTGCTGATGCACAGTTCAATTTCTTAATGTTAGTACATTTCATTTATTCTTAAAATTAAAAAGTTTCTATAAGCTTAGAGGAAACTATTTTATGTCTTTATATATGGCATGAATAAAAACAGATTTACAGATCCTAGCATGCTAATTTATCATCTTATATGAAAGGGATAAATCATGCATGCAAATTGTGCATCAAACTCATGAAATGGGCTACAAATGCAATAAAAATAAGGTATTCAAAAGTTTAACAAATGTAGGGGTGGAGGAGTGAAGACACCCCTTGCCTGGGGTGTCATTTGGTCTATGGCCAGCCCTGTATTGTCTTTAAGGATGCCCCAGTAAACTTTCTTAATGTCAGCAACTTTTCTACTACATGGTACAGTTGCATTTTCTAGTTGATCTGATTGGTGGAATTCATTTATTACAGTGATGCTAGTGAGAGAGGCATTTAATATGCTCTTCTCAGTGGTAATGTAGAGACAAGAAAAGCATAAAGGTTTTTAAATGTATCAGGTCAGTTGACCTGCTTTTATGTAGCAATCTACAGTAGTCTTTCATTGCTGTTAGGGAAGACATTTCTGTCACTCTAATTTAACCATCAGCATGAGATATCAGAAGAAGCTTTGGCACAGGGCCTCAGTAAGAATTTACAAAGCCTAGGAGAAGATAGTAAAGTGGACCCTGATGGATGTACAGTGGCTAAGGAGGCAGAGAAGTTTTATGACATCTAAAAGCACAGGCCAAATTGACAAAGTATTGCTCAAAACCAAGTTACAGTAGCAGGAAAAGGTCATGTTACAAGGAGAGCACACTGAGCATGGACTCCTTCAGCTGCAAAGGGAGTGGGGAGACACCCACTATTTGATTTAAAGTTTCAAACTTAGAAGCCTAAAGTGATACACCTAAACCCCTCTTTACTGACTGAGATAATGGCTGTTGTCAGAAATCCTGAAAAACTGCATTTCCCACTGGTGTCAATGTGATCTGCGGATGCTCAATATCAATGATAATCAGGCCAGTTATTTAAGTGCCTAAACATGAATTTGATGCCAAATTTTAGGCACCTAAACTTGGAACTTTTGCCCTTAGTTTTTAGATATTGAAATTAATAGGTATCATATTACAACTGATTCCAAAATAATACAAGAATTTCCCTATTGCTAGATCATAGTCCCAGTACATTGATTATGCCAGTGCCAACAATAAAATTAAAAGGAATTTCACAATCATATATTCACATAGTAGGAGCCCCAAAACCTTTTTATGCATGTAATATAGAAATAATTATTTGATGATCCACTTTTACTTATTATTAATGCACATATTTAAGAATGTTTTGATATAGCAGCAAACCTCCCATAAAGTAAAAATAATTAGCTTTCTGGACCAGTTTTTAAATAGACCTTGACTCAACCTTCAAACTTTCACACCTAGTTTTGTGTTCACAGTCATTAGTTGAAGAAAATAATTGAATCTCAACAATTACAAACATTTGCTGCCTAAAATCAGATGTAGTAGTTATTTACCAAAACTATAGCATTTCTATCACATGGATATCTCTACTGGCAACTGCCTCTCTCAGCCATTCCATTCTTGCAGATTAAGCAATTGGTATTATTTTTGTTGTATTGGATTATTTATCCCACAAACTAACAGCACAGCCCCCTTCTCTCTTAAGACTCCAAATTAAAGTTCCTTGTACCTGATTAAAGATTTGTCCAAAATAAAGGATGTCTGGCTTGCAGCCTTTATACTGGCTCCCAACCACTAGCAGAAGTCTCCTTTTGTCTTCCTAGTATACCATGCTCCACGAACCAAGCACTCCCAGACTACTTCATCTCCCAGCGACCATATGCAAGAGTGGTGAGATTCCTTCTCACCAGCCTCTTCCCAAGCCCTGAAAACCAAGGTCTTTAAGCAGTATCTAAAATTGAATCCACTTATTCTACTTCATTCTTCTTCCTGGTTCTATATTTATAGAGCTCTCTGCCATCATGATGTTTGTGGTCCATACCCTCTATCACAAGTTCACAAATGATTCCATGGCCACATACATGTCCTATGGGTCTCAAAAAGAATAGAAAGCTTTCAGCGCCAAAACCAAAGGCCTCTTATTATTAAATAGAATTGCTTTTAGCTGAACAAGTGACAGACTTAGAATGTTAACTCTAATACTGTAGTTCAAAAGGTGGCTTTTCTTGCCTTTGCCCTCAAGAACTGGAGTACATATTCTACAATGATCCAGAACATTCTAGGAGGTTGGTGAATAATGAATCCATATATGGAATACATGAAGCATTTTACTTCAAATATTCTTGTAAGCTGGCGTGGCCATCCCTCTGGTTCCACTTCCTAGCAGTTTGGTCTGCTAGAGTCTTTTCCAAGAAAAGAAAAAAGTGGGGAATTAATGGTTCTCAGGGGGCCCGGCCTTCAAGCAGGGCGGGGCAGCAAACATTCAAGGCTTTGACATGCAGTCAGGCAGAGCTGCAGAAGTTTATTCTCCCTATATTTAAGCAGGACTCAGGTAGAGGTGAGCACCAAGCAGTCTATGGAGCTCAGGTAGGGGTACCCAAGGAGCACAGGCCTCATGGCCTAAGGGGGGGGAATACTTCCACACCAAGAGTAGGGTGGTATGGGGGATGCGTCCCACTCCAGGAATGGGGAAGAAGTGTCTGTCTATTTCAGCAGCTCCCTCCCAACTGATGACTGTTATCTCGGGATGGACTTCACCTGAGTAAAGAGAGAAATAGACTTCTAGGATGGAGGTACGCCCAACTGATTAAGAGATCTTTAAACTAGGAATTTGGGGGAGATGGTTGGGAGATGTCCAGGTGATCTCCACGCCGGAATTTAACATTGAGAGGGAAGAAAACAAAGCAAGAGGGGATACAGCCATGGACAGAAGAATTGACATAAGGAGGAAGGGTAGTGTAGATACCAGTCTAACAGGTGATGCTGGTGTTAGAATGTCTGTACCGAACCGGGTCCAGAATGTCAGTGAAGCCAAACGGCAAAAATTAAGATGTTTGTACACTAATGCGAGGAGCCTAGGTAACAAAATGGAGGAACAAGAGCTACTGGTGCAGGAAGTGAAACCGGATATTATAGGGATAATAGAAACACGGTGGAATAGTAGTCATAACTGGAGTACAGGTATTGAATGCTATGTGCTGTTTAGGAAAGACAGAAATAAAGGCAAAGGTGGTGGAGTAGCATTGTACATCAATGAGGAGGTTAACTGTAAAGAAATAAGAAGTGATGGAATGGATAAGACAGAGTCTGTCTGGGCAAAAATCACACTGGGAAAGAAAGCTACTAGAGCCTCCCCTGAGATAGTGCTTGGGGTGTGCTACAGACCGCCAGGATCTGATTTGGATATGGATAGAGACCTCTTTAATGTTTTTAATGAAGTAAACACTAATGGGAATTGTGTGATCATGGGAGACTTTAACTTCCCAGATATAGACTGGAGGACAAGTGCTAGTAGTAATAATAGGGCTCATATTTTTCTGGATGTGATAGCAGATGGATTTCTTCACCAAGTAATTGAAGAACCAACAAGATGGGATGCCATTTTAGATTTGGTTTTGTTGAGTAGTGAGGACCTCATAGAAGAAATGGTTGTAGGGGACAACCTTGGATCGAGTGATCATGAACTAATTCAGTTCAAACTAGATGGAATGATAAACAAAAATAGATCTGGGACTAGGGTTTTTGACTTCAAAAGGGCTAACTTTAAAGAGTTAAGGAAATTAGTTAGGGAAGTGGATTGCACTGAAGAACTTGTGGATCTAAATGTGGAGGAGGCCTGGAATTACTTTAAGTCGCAGCTGCAGAAACTATTGGAAGCCTGCATCCCAAGAAAGGGGAAAAAAAACATAGGCAGAAGTTGTAGACCAAGCTGGATGAGCAAGCATTTCAGAGAGGGGATTCAGAAAAAGCAGAGAGCCTACAAGGAGTGGAAGATGGGTGGGATTAGCAAGGAAAGCTACCTTAGTGAGGTCAGAACATGCAGGGATAAAGTGAGAAAGGCCAAAAGCCATGTAGAGTTGGACCTTCCAAAGGGAATTAAAACCTATAGTAAAAGGTTCTATAGCCATATAAATAAGAAGAAAACAAAGAAAGAAGAAGTGGGACCGCTAAACACTGAGGATGGAATGGAGGTTAAAGATAACCTAGGCATGGCCCAATATCTAAATAAATACTTTGCCTCAGTCTTTAATAAGGCTAATAAGGAGCTTAGGGATAATGGAAGGATGACAAATGGGAATGAGGAGATGGAGGTAGATATTACCACATCTGAGGTAGAAGTCAAACTTGAACAGCTTAATGGGACAAAATCGGAGGGTAGAGATAATCTTCATCCAAGAATATTAAAGGAACTGGCACATGAAATTGCAAGCCCATTAGCAAGAATTTTTAATGAATCAGTAAACTCAGTGGTTGTACCGTACTACTGGAGAATTGCTAACATAGTTCCTATCTTTAAGAAAGGGAAAAAAGGTGATCTGAGTAACTATAGGCCTGTTAGTTTGACATCTGTAGTATGTAAGGTCTTGGAAAAAATTTTGAAAGAGAAAGTAATTACGGACGTTGAGGTCAATGGTAATTGGGACAAATTACAACATAGTTTTACAAAAGGTAGATCGTGCCAAACCAACCTGATATCCTTCTTTGAGAAAGTGACAGATTATTTAGACAAAGGATATGCAGTAGATCTAATTTACCTCGATTTCAGTAAGGCATTTGACATGGTTCCACATGGGGAATTATTAGTTACATTGGAAAAGATGGAGATCAATATGAAAATTGAAAGGTGGACAAGGAACTGGTTAAAGGGGAGACTCCAACGGGTCGTACTGAAGGATGAACTGTCAGTCTGGAAGGAGGTTACTAGTGGAGTTCCTCAAAGATCAGTTTTGGGACCAATCTTATTTAACCTTTTTATTACTGACTTTGGCACAAAAAGTGGGACTGTGCTAATAAAGTTTGTGGATGACACGAAGCTAGGAGGTATTGCTAACACAGAGAAGGACCAGGATATCATACAGGAAGATCTGGATGACCTTGTAAACTGGAGTAATAGTAATAGGATGAAATTTAATAGTGAAAAGTGCAAGGTCATGCATTTAGGGATTAATAATAAGAATTTTAGTTATAAATTGGGGACACATCAGTTGGAAGCAACAGAGGAGGAGAAGGACCTTGGAGTATTGGTTGATCACAGGATGACTATGAGCCGCCAATGTGATATGGCCGTTAAAAAAGCTAATGCGGTTTTAGGATGCATCAGGTGAGGTATTTCCAGTAAAGATAAGGAGGTGTTAGTACCTTTATACAAGAGACTGGTGAGACCTCATCTGTAATACTATGTGCAGTTCTGGTCTCCCATGTTTAAGAAGGATGAATTCAAACTGGAACAGGTTCAGAGACGGGTACTAGGATGATCTGAGGAATGGAAAACCTGTCTTATGAAAGGAATGGAAAACCTGTCTTATGAAAGAGCTTGTCTTGTTTAGCCTAACTAAAAGAAGGTTGAGGGGAGATATGCTTGCTCTTTATAAATATATCAGAGGGATTAATATTAGGGAGGGAGAGGAATTATTTAAGCTTAGTACCAATGTAGACACAAGAACGAATGGATATAAACTGGACACTAGGAAGTTTAGACTTGAAATTAGACGAAGGTTTCTAACCATTAGACGAGTGAAGTTCTGGAACAGCCTTCCAAGGGGAGTAGTGAGGGTAAAAGACATATCTGGCTTTAAGACTTAGCTTGATAAGTTTATGGAAGGGATGGTATGATGGGATAGCTCAATTTTGGCAACTGATATTTGATTATCAGCAGGTAAGTATGCCCAGTGGTCGGTGATGGGATGTTAGATGGGATGGGATCTGAGTTACTGCAGAGAATTCTTTCCTGGGTGCTGGCTGGTGAGTCTTGCCCACATGCTCAGGGTTTAGCTGATCGCCATATTTGGGGTCGGGAAGGAATTTTCCTCCAGGGCAGATTGGCAGAGGCCCTGGAGGTTTTTTGCCTTCCTCTGCAGCGTGGGGCATGGGTCACTTGCTGGTGGATTCTCTGCAGCTTGAGGTCTTCAAACCACAATTTGAAGACTTCAATAACTCAGACATAGGTTAGGGGTTTGTTTTAGAAGTGGATGGGTGAGATTCTGTGGTCTGCTTTGTGCAGGAGGTCAGACTAGATGATCATATTGGTCCCTTCTGACCCTAAAGTCTATGAGTCTATGAGTCTATGAGCTACTGGGCCGGTCTTTTATAGTTCCGCTTCCTGTCCCACCCCTCTGTTTCTGGCATGTGGAGTGTGGTCCTCCTGGTTCTGCCCACCCGGCGGCTTGCGGTGTTCCCTCCACTTCCACCTCTGAAGGAGGCCACGCCTACTAGCTATAATTTTATTTTCCCTTTTGTTGCTAAAAACAAAAGCAGTACTCCATAGCCCAGCACCCCAGTTATTTCTGGCACAGTTGTTTATTATTATGGCTCAGTTCATGCATGAACCAAGTGCAGAAGATGCTATGTTATGTGTCTGAATATTGAAGGGGAGAATCCAGCTCTTCTTCTGATATGTCCTACATTTGTGCTATCAGTGCAATATAAAGTCAATAAATTAGTTGCTAATTACACATACAAAAATCATTATAAAGTGTCTACTTCAAAGTAGCCACTTCACTCTGCCAGTCCTAGAAAAAAAATAATTGCCATGAAAAAAACCTCCAACTCTAGTTTACTAAAACTATCTTAATGATCATGAGTCTCTTACAACTACATACTTTGAACCACTAACATTCACACCTTGAAAACTATTTTTTCACTACTCCGGATGTCACTATCCCAACATAAAATATTTGTAGTAAGATTTTTTTGAAGTAAGATACAGTATTCCAGATACCCCCCAAAATCAATCACCTACATATCCATCAAAAGGAACTGGAAACTATTTAAAGATAGAAATGGGTACAATGATCAAAATCTTACACTGAGTTCTGAGGCTTGCTCACTAAGAACAGTTTCTATGTACAAAACTGATTAGGTCAATTCTTCTCCTGCTCTTCTTCCTCTTACAGTAACAGACAAATCACCTCAAGCAAAAATACTTTTGACTCAAATGATGAGGTTTGTTGAAAAATCCTGAGCAAATAGAAAATCTGAAATTATGCCCAAGCAGCCACTGCTGTAGCTGCAAACTGTTATTTACTTATATGCTAACAGAAAAAATATGGACTGCAGGACTCCTAAGAGTAGAATTTTGTTGTTAAGCTAATATTTTATATATTTATTTTAGTGAGAATGGATGTATAGTATCAGACTTCATGGAATAGGAAAGAACATGGAATTGTCAATGCAATACAGTAAACTTTCTCTTATAAACAGGAGTGAAAGTAACTTAAAAGACTTACCGGTATTCTGGAGTCCTTAGGAGGGGGCGGGGCCTCAACCAGAAGAGGCATGACCTCTACCAGAAGAGGCAGAATCTTTAAATCCCCAGTCTTTAAAGGGCCCCGGGCTGAGACTGTGGTAGCAGCGGCTGGGAGCCCCGGGCCCTTTAAATCACCCCCAGAGCTATGAGCTGCAGAGGCGGCTGGGAGCCCCAGGGTGATTTAAAGGGCCTGGGCCTTTTAAATCATCATTGGAGGGCGCTCCCAGCTGCCGCTGCTACCCTGAGGCCCCAGCTCTGGTGAAGCTTTAAAGGGCCTGGGGCTTCACTGCAGTGATGGGGGAGGGATAGCTCAGTAGTTTGTGCATTGGCCTGCTAAACCCAGGATTATGAGTTCAATCCTTGAGGGAGCCACTTACAGATCTGGGCCAAAAATTAGTCCTGCCAGTGAAGGCAGGGGGCTGGACCTTTCAAGGTCCCTTCCAGTTCTAGGAGATTGGTATATCTCCAATTAAAAAAAAAAAAAAAGTAGTGGCAGCCGGGAGCCCCGGGCCCTTTAAATCAGCGCCAGAGCCCCACTGTTACTACCCCAGGGCTCCGGCACTTTAAAGAGCTTGGGTGACACTTTAAAGAGCCCCAGAGGGTAGCGGCAGTTAAAGCCACAGACCCTTTAAATTGCCACCGGAGTCCTGCTGCCGGAGCCCTGGGGAGGTGGCAGTGGGGCTCTGGCGGCTACTTTAAGGGCCAGGGCCATAGCGGCTGCTAGAGCCCTGGACCCTTTAAATAGCCACCAAAGCCCCACCCCTGCCACCCCAGGCTCTGGGGATGATATAAATGGCCCGGAGCAGTAGCTGCAGCTGGAGTCCTGGGCCCTTTAAATCACCATCTGAGCCCTGCTGCTGCTTCCCCAGGGCTCTGGCAGCAGGGCTCTGGCAGCAATTTAAAGGGCCCGGGGCTCCAGCCACTGCTGGGAGCCCAAGGCCGTTCAAATTGCCACCAGGGGAAGCTGATCTGCCCCAGTACAGCGCATCGGCTATTGTAAATTTCATAGAATCATAAAAGTGTAGGACTGCGAGGGACCTCAATAGGTCATTCAGTCCAGTCTCCTGCATTCAAGGCAGGACTAAGTAATAACTAGTTCATTCTTCACAGGTGTTTGTTTGGCCTGTTCTTAAAAACCTCCAGTGACCGAGATTCCACAACCTCCCTAGGCAATTTGTTCTAGGGCTTAATGACCCTGACACTGGAAATGCCCAAATCCAGGGGCTGGCACCAATTATCAAGTCAGCCTGAGCTTTGCTTGGCACAGGAATGGTGTTAGGGAACATATGTGGTTGCTTTATTACCGATGGGACTTAGATCCATTAGTCCACAATGCCCAGCTGCTCTTGGATGCTCTTGTTGGAGGATTCTAGAAGAGAGTGAACTACCCTCTGACTCCCAGACTGTCTCTGAAGGTTATGGTTGAAATACTGCCAAGATGGTGCTGGAAAGTTTGCACTACTGGTGTATTGGTCAGAAGATTTTTTTTTCCAGAAGAATATATTTTCCAGCTATATCAGTCATACATCTGTCACTAAACTAAGTTCAACTTTTGTCCTGAATGTGATGGACATCAGAAGCTGTCTTAATAACGAAAGCCCTGTCTCCCTTTGCAAGAAGAGCTGAGCTACCCTCAAGAAAGTTGGTGTTCTCGTATGGTGTCCAGGTGAATGGAGGGAGCAATCATCTTTTGTAAGGGCTTTTATGTAGTTCTAACAATGCAGGTGGGGTTTTTTGGAGGTGGGGTGGGGGTTGCACATTCCTCCCACCCTTACTGGTAGTGTAATACGTAATATACTATTTAGTGTGAATGTGCTCCTGCCTTTTAATGGATAGAATGTGAGAATTACTTGTGTGTGGGTAATAAGCCTTAATACTACTTCATAAGTACCCTTAGGTGCAAGCAATAGGTGCCTGCAGAATATTTGTATGATCTTGCTGCAGATGAACATGAATTCTATCCCCACTTATGATCATGAGTTCAAGGAAAAGCATGGAAGGTTACAAAACATTAACAAGTGCTGCTCACTCAAATGTTACAACAATCTCTTGTAACATTCATATTAGGCTATTTCATGTGACTGTGGATTTGAGTCTGATTTCAAATGAGTATTACACTGGCTTAATGGCATTAACTTCAGATGAATTACTCCTGATTGAAACAGGTATAAATGAAGAGATAAGGCCTATATTTTAATATCCAGTCTGTAGATGCTGGCTTGATATCTGATAAGCTAAAAGCACCATAACAACAAACACTAAATATGAAGATTCATTACTGATTCATTCATTATTCTGAGTTATATTTTTTTCTTTTAAATGCTGTGGGACAATAACACCCCACTGAGTTTTTTGAAGCCACATATGAACTTTTTATGAACCATAAAAGTCTCAAGAAATATAGTACTTATGGCACAAATGTATGGGTGTAAATCAGGAATAGCTCTGTTGACATTAATGGATTTACACTGATTCAAGAGCCAACATCACAGAGAACAAAAGAAATATGATGCATAGTACTTATGGCACATAACACAGACATGATTCTGTAAACCAAAATCTTCAGTTGAAGAGACTTTGGGTTTTCTTCCTTACTTCTTGGCTCCTTGTGCAGTCACTTGTAGCTGTTCAAAGTGGGTGTGAAATGTTATCACTAGTGGAGAATTATAATTTGGTAGTGTTTTACATTTGCTTTGCAAGTGACAATTCAAGGTGCGAGACATGAGACAATCAAGCCCATACTCAACCATTTACTTCCATGGAGCAGTTATTCCTGAATAATTCACTTTTTCTTTTTAAAGTCACTTTCATTTTGGCATAGGTGTGTCCACAAGGGCAGTTATTCTGGCATAACCTATTTTGCTATAGCTATGGTGGTCAATTTCCTAATACAGAGAAGCCCTGAGGTAAAAGGAAGACTTTAGACCTATGCCCTGTAGCAAAGACCATTGAGCAATAAATAAATTATACTCAGGAACACACAGGAAGGGATGGAGCTTTGAAAAGAGTCAGTGTATCAGAGGCAGGAGCAGTCTGGGAGACACTCTCTGGAAGGAAACCGAGACCTGCTTGGTCACAAGAGCTCCTTGGCTTCCTAAAATAATGTAAGTTGGGTCTGGCCTTTTCCTGTTTCTTTTCCTTACCCATCTAATTTAGCTTCTAGAAAAGTTTAAGATTAGATATGTAGGTATGAGCGTAAACTGTTTATTATTTTGCAAATAGTTTTTCCTGTTTTATTTGATTTGCTGTTGGCCACTATATCACTGGCTACAGATTCCCAGAGAGAAAAAATGCAGGCGTCCATTCGACCTGCACAGTAATAAGCAGGTGGCATTGACTGGGTATACCCAAATCCCAGTTTAAGTGTGGGAGAATTGCAAAATTCCACTCCGAGACAGGTAACGGCACGAGCCTTAACACCTCAGGGGGCGCACTTGGAGAGACTTAAAGGGGACATTGGTCAAACAGCCCATCACTGTGACAGGGCAGTATTAGCACATATACAGATAGAATAAACCACAGCAATAAACATTTTTTAAAACAATGTTTCACCAAATACTACCACTTTTTTTTGTTATTGCAGACATTTTCATAGCTTGAACTCATCCATGTAAGGAACAGCTATTCATTGCAAAAGTAGAATCTTTATGGCTCATACTCTGATACAAAGATATATGGACTGATTTTGATCTCACAGATGCATGGATGTAAATCAGGAATAGCTCTGTTCACATTAATGGATTTACACTGGTGCAAGACCCAACATCACAGAGATCAAAATCAGACCCAGAGATTCTAGCACAAACACTAAAGACCTAATTTGCAAAGTTGTTGAGGACCTTTCAGTACAATGGAGTTGCTAAGCACCTCTGAATAATCAGGCTATTAGCATTATATAAATGTGGCCATGGGCTTATGAGAGAAAACTGCTAGAAGTTGTATACACAATATTTTTAGCCCAATTACCTTTCTTTTGGTTTTGAACAGAGCTCTGATAAAGGTAAAATAATCTGTCCATTTACTATTTTTCAGGAAAGATTACAATATCTTTGTCATGTTGCCCTAGCACAATATAGAGGGATTGTCCTAGATATACGAACAAAAATCGTCATGAATGTTTAATTACCCCATGTTGATTAATAGTTCCCTTACCTAAGTCTGATAGATTAGAAGTGTTTGTAAGGTGTGAAATATCTGCACATTTTATTTAACATTGGGTAGAATAAGGCATAGTCATGTTTTGTGCATATTTACTGTGATATGCCTGCAACTGTCTGGAAACATATTTTAAAAAAAAATTGATTATGCATAAATATTATAGAAATTAAGATTTTTCTTAAATTACTTTGTGGTTACATTGTAGAATATCTCAAAATATTGACTACATATTCAATAGTTACAGGCATAAATGTGCTGCTATACAATCCTTATGGAGAGGAACTATAATCTCAGTGCCAGAGAGTATTGAAGGTTTTCTGCAGGTACTTAGTTTAGCTCAATTTATGTATAGATTTGGAGTATGATATACATCAAGACAGTGTGCAGTGTCTGTATTACTTATAGTGATCTTTCCAGCATTAGTGAAGTATTGTAACTACTGATTATAATTGTTGTTGATTCCAGTCAGCATATTGATTTTCTGTGCAGTCTTCTTTATTTGACTTGTAAAGGAATTATACTTCCATCATTTTCTGAGGACCAGAGAGTTGTAGTCAGTATGAATAAGTTAAGATACATAAATTGTGAGCTAGCTGAACACAGTTCTTCTAAACTTTTCCAAATGAAGCTCTGCCTGGCTGTGATATTCCAGGAAATCTAGGAAAACACAGCATGAATTGGAAAAAGGAACATCCATAATTCAGTGAAAACAGAGGTTTTAGAGCTTCTGGAGGATCAATCCTAAATCTCGTAATAGAAAAAAATAATATATGAAATTATTAAATAAATATCTACCTTAATGTGGAATGTAAAGCAAACTGAGATCCAAAACTTCACAAAATCAATTCATGAAATATTCATAAATGTCTCTGGCTTTACGTTTTTTAATACAAATATAAAATCTTCAGGTTTATAATCCTTATTTTATTCTCAATAGTGAAAAAAGATATTTGAGGGTGTTATTTTTTCAAGAACTTTGGTATGAACATCTCATGTCTCTCAGATGCAGCCTTGACTAGTTAGACTTAGCTGTTCATTTCATCAAATTTTGAATGCTGTATCTGGGCACTGGGACTTTAGTTGATTGTGTAACCACTTAAATAAATGCAGTTGAAACTATTGACATGATCTTCTCACTCAGACAACTGCAAGAGAAATGCAGAGAACAAAAAAAGCCC
Organism: Gopherus flavomarginatus; assembly: GCF_025201925.1. NCBI lineage: Eukaryota > Metazoa > Chordata > Testudines > Testudinidae > Gopherus > Gopherus flavomarginatus. The sequence continues at coordinate 166,496,883 of NC_066620.1, read as the reverse complement.
CTTTACATAACCTTCATTGACATCACAAAGGCTTTTGACCTTGTCAGTAGAAGCAGACTATTTGCGCTTCTAAAAAAGACTGGATGTCCCCACAACCTCTTAAGCATGATTTGATCCTTCCATGAAAGCATGTACAGCACAATTCAATACAACAGTTCAGTCTCTAAGTCTTTCCAGATTCATAGCAGAGTTAAGCAAGGATGAGTACTTGCCACAACTCAGTTTGGGATCTTCTTGCTACTGAAACAAGCTTTTGGTTACTCAACTGAGGGAATCTACTTGCAATCAAGATCTGGCAGAAAGCTGTTCAGTCTTGCAAGAATCAGATCTAAAACCAAGACTCAGGAGGCCCTTTTCCAACATCCTCTTTGCTGATGATGCAGCAGTGACAACCCACACAGAAGCCCATCTCCAAAATCTTATGGACACTTTTCCCAAAGCCTGCCAACACTTCAGGCTTACCATAAGCCTAAAAAAGATTAATATAATGTGCCAAGGAGTTGAAGAAGCACCCTCCATCAAGATCAACCACTATGAACTTGAAGTGGTGAACGAGTTCACATACTTGGGGTCTACTATCGCAGTCAACCTCTCACTTGAAACGGAACTCAACATCTGCATTGGAAAGCCGCCACAACAGTATCTAGACTGAGCAAGAGGGTATGGCAAAACAACAAACTGACAGAACACACAAAGATCTGTGTGTATCATGCATGTGTTATGAGCACACTTTTGTATGGGAGTGAGACATGGACCGTATACTCTCATCACAAAGAGGCTCAACAGCTTTCATGTGCACTGCCTTCGTCTAATTTTTTGGAATCTCCTGGAGCTACAGATTCACCAACACTGAGGTGCTTAAGTGGGCCAGCATACCCAACATGCAAACACTCCTCAACCAGAGATGCCTGCACTGGCTTGGGCACATGTTCCAAATGAATGATGGGCACATCCCAAAGGACATTCTTTATGACAAATTGGCATATGGAAAAAGATCCAAAGGACACCCAAAATTGAGTTTCAAGGATGTGTGCAAGCAAGATTTCAAAGAAATGGACATGGATGTGGACAACTGGGAAGATTACTCAACACTCAAGACTACAGCCTTTGGAAATGAGCTTAAGGTCTCCAGAGTTATGAGAGGAAGTAATCCAGGTTATCAGAGGAGAAAAGAGCTTGCAGAAGGCAGAGCCCAAGGGTTCAAAACACCACCTTTAAATGTGACAGGTAAGGCAGAGATTGTCTTGTTCGAGTGGGTCTCTTCAGCCATTTGTTAACTCTCAGGGCACATACCCATGGTCTCTCGAGACTGAAAGATGCCTACTGAATTGCAGTTACATTCTTTTCAGTGTGTAGTGCTCTGGATACCTGTGTATGCACATACATCTGGGGCCGTAGAGCTCTTTGTTATATTTAGTATAAAAATTGCATACCGCCCAGAAGTGAAATATGTGATTTTTTAAATACGTAAGGTTAGATCCACAAAAGAAATTAGACTCAGTGTTGAAATATCTAATATTTAGGCATCATACCACCTAATGGGATCCACAACCTTTTCTTTAAGAAAACTGCAGATTGGTGCCCTGCTCATACCTAAGGCTGCATGTCTGTCATGCAGGTCACGGAAGTCATGGATTCCATGACTTTCCATGACCTCCATGACTTCTGTCACAGCTGGTGCTGGGCTAGGGGCTGCCTGAGCCAGGAAGACTCTGGGCCAGCCGCAGCAGTTTGGATGTGTGGGAAGGGGCTCACGGCTAAGGGCAGGAGCTTGGGGAGTGCAGGGGGCTCCTACTTGTGATGGAGGGCCCCTCTGCAGCTCCAAGGTGGTGGAGGGGCGGGGGGATTGCTGCATGTTCTTTTGGTGCCTGCAGCCCCTGCCCCCGCAGCACCCATTGGCTGTGGTTCCTGGCCAATGTGAGCTGTGGTAGCTGGCACTCGTTGTGGGAGCAGTGGAGGAGCTCCTGCCCTGGCCCCGCCTCCACCGCCTAGGAGCTACAGGGACACACAGTCACGTAGGAAGCCCTTGCAAGCCCCACCAGGCCCCCACCTTCCCTTAGCACCAGTGTGGGTCACAGATCACCTCCCCCAGTACCACACCACACCCCCCAATCACCCGCTCCTAAGTTTTAGTCAGGGTGGGTACTTTTAGTAAAAGTCATGGACAGGTTATGGCCTATGAATTTTTGTTTATGGCCCATGACCTGTCCACAAATTTTACTAAAAATAGTTGTGTCTAAAACGTAGCCTTACTTATAACCTTTAGTGTAATGGGAACAGCATTCACCTAAGAAGGCAGGAGACTCAGGTCCATGTCCACGCTTCTTCTTAATATGGAGTAATGATTTGAATCCAGGTCTCCCACCTCTCAGGAGATGTCTTAACTGCTGAGCTATGGCATAGTCTTGGGTGGGTCTCTCTTGTAGAGGTTGTTCCACTCTGTAAAATACTTATCAGTCATTATACACAGAGATTGGAGCTTGGATCTCCCACTCCGAAATGAGTGCCTGCACAACTAAACTATAGAGTCATTCTCACTCTTGCACTGCACAAACAGAAATAAAGTATTTTAGCATATGATGAATTTTAGAGAACCAGAGTTATGGGCCCAATCCTGAAAATGGTTAGTACCGCACATCTCCTAGTGCTTACTGGTGTAAACAGTTCCATTCACTGGACACTGGACTTCTCACAGAGTCTGAGAGCATACTGTAGTAAAATCTCAAGTTAGTGACAGAAAGGTAAGTCCGGTGTATCAAGTCCCCCCCTCCTGAAGCTCCCAATCTTTCAACTGGTAGAAATTTTGTTAATACAATGTTGTTGGAAATGGGCTGAGTTGGTTATCATTCAAACGTCTTTTCCCCACAAACACAATGGTAACAAACATGATGAAGAGAGTAGAGGGTAGTTTTGGATATGTTCAATCATCCCAGAGCCATTCCATTGCTCAGTCATTTGCCCCCTAGTTAGCAGGTATTAATGCACCCCTTGTTTGTGGCAATTCTTCTCCATTTGTCTGCTTCTTGGAAAAACATTGATCAGCATAGCTTTGCAAGTGTCATCATGTTGGTCTTCAAGTGCTAAACTTGGCATATCAACAGCTCCAGTGCATTTATGACCTCTTCAGTTACTGTGTCAGCTGGGGCATGTACCTTGAGAGCAAGGAAGGACTTCAGAGACGGAATCAAATGCCTGCCAATAAGATCATTTGGACTTTCCAGCCCAGGGTGTGGAAAACTGGCAGTGCCGCAGCCTTTCATGGTCTGAGTAATAGAAACATATCTCTGAGGGATATACCACTGTTCCCCAGCAGTAGACTCAAAAATAATCTCTTTGACGTCTTGGGTAACATCTCACAGAAAGCATTTGAACATATGTGTCTTCTTCAAAAATCCAGAGTTTAGTAGCACCTCTCTATGTGGCATAAAGGGTATAAACGTTAATTTTAGTGTCAGCCTTCTCATGGGAACTACAAAGGCATTCCACTGAACAGTGCAAGCAGCAGCTTAATTACACCATGTAGTGATAAATTTATTTGAGACTTTATTTGCATGCTGGTGCAATTTATTTGCCTTTTATGCAAGTGTAAAATAGTACCTTCCTCATTATGACACTGTAAATGTTTGTGGAGTCAATTATTTTTATATTGACAGGTGCAGTACTGTGGACTGTTCATTCAGATAATATTTTTAATTGATTGCTTTGTATGCGTGTCAAACATGAGGTGGACTTTATCATAGGTCCAGTATTTTCTCTGTAGTCTCATAATGAAGTGTTCAGCCAAATCTTAGCAGGTATTAACAGTTTCTGATTTTTCAAGAGCTTGTACCTTGGCCATATCAACTATGATTGCTATGTTGAAAGGTCTCTGCTGGTATAAGGTTTGGTCACATTGTCAATAATTGCTGGCTTAGGAAGACCACGCAAGAAATGCATCAGTTTACTTTTCAATTGACACACATGCACTGTTCCATTGCTTTCAAACATCAGTCATGGTACCACAGAGAATTTATACTTTCCCAAAGTCTCACATATACCAAAACCACATGGATATCTGGACATAACCAGAAGATGAGTAAACAATGACTTGTCTGCAGTTAGCTCTGTAATAGTCCCTTCACTCTGATGTTCTTCTTTACATTTAAGCACAGCTGTAGTCTGTTCTTGATTGGAGCCTATAGTTTGACAGTTTCTAGAAGCAAGATAACCTAAATTCTGTCATTACACCAATGGCACCCCTCTGACTACAATAGGACAAACATCTGCTGTGAGTTAAGTTTAAAATGAAGAGAAACAATTTCTCTCATTCTCTCTCCAGCCTTTCCAATTACCTCACTCAATTGATAGAGTTACCGTGCATTTACCCTAGAGAAACTAAGATCCAGCCCTGCCCCTGTTAAAATCAATAGGAGTTTTACCATTACCTTTAAAGGGATTTTGGTTCACGGACTTCAATAGCTTCATTGGTGCAATTAAGGGCAGAATTTAGAGCATGTTCTGTTAAATGAAAGAGTAACTGTATGCTATTCAAGCAAAATTAATTCGTCATTTTGGTTAGGGACTCAGGAAATGGTTCTAAAAACAACAAGGAAATATAATTGCAAATATAGTTCAAACAGGTTATGTAGATAACAGGGTTCAAAAAAGAACTAGATAAATTCATGGAGGAAAGGTCCATCAATAGTTATTAGCTAGGATTGGCAGGGATAGTGTTCCTAGCCTCTGTTGCCACTTGATGATTAACTGTTCTGTTCATTCCCTCTGAAGCACCTGGTATTGGCCACTGTTGGAAGACAGAATACTGAGCTAGGTGGACCTTTGGTCTGAGCCAGTATGGCCGTTCTTATATTTTTATGTTCTTAAACATAATACAGAACAGAACATCAGCTTCATTATGCCTAAAATCAAGGAGCCTCCCCTCCAAAAAAAGAAAACAATACACTGCAATTTCGAAAATAAAGCCAGACTTAAAGAAATGACATTATCACTGGTCTTCTGGATTGGGAGGGTGAATTTTATTAAAATGGATACTGTCCCCTGGCTCTTGTATTTATTATTAATTCCACTGTGTTCCTAAATGTTACCACACAGATACTCTTTCATTTATACCAAGAATTTTCCATATTTATTTGCAGTAGGTACAGATCAACAACCTGGACCAGTAAACTTTGGTTGGAAAAAACAAAAACATGCAGCCTTGTCCCTCCTTAACGATTATAATACATTTTCAACTTCATTTCCCAGCTAATGATGGCATGTGGCTGTAGGAAGCGGCAGCCAGCACATCCCTCGGCCCATGCTGCTTCCCACAGCCCTCATCGGCCTGGAACGGTGAACCTCGGCCAGTGGGAGTTGCGCTCTGCCGAACCTGCAGATGCTGCAGGTAAACAAACTGTCCCAGCCCAGGATTTCCCTGACGGGCTGCATGCCAAAGGCTGCCGATCCCTGTAGTAGGGCATGATTAGTATTTCACTGACCACCATTCCATTCCTGACCCATATCTGCACTTGTCCTTGGAATCAACATTATGCCCACCAATATCTCATGCTTAAATATAGATTTTTAAAGTGCCAAACTAAAAAAAAAAATACATCTTAAATTTTTATTTGACAAGCCTGTTTCTCTTCCATGCTTTCCTAGCCCTCCCTTTGTTGAGTAGGGGCTTATGACAGGGGATTTGGAGGGCGAGGCTCCCTAGTGGTTGATGTGCCTTACTTCCATCCCCTTGTTTCCTTGGTCATGGCGCCTCAGTCTTTTAGGCTGTGGAGTAAGGGGGACCCAGGCCCTCCCTTTCTATTGGGTTCCCAGTCTAAGGCACTGTGAGTGTTGATCCCTGAACAGGGAGCCCTCCCAGCAGCAAGTCTATATCCACTGCCCTCGGCTACTTCCTACAACTGTTCTTTGAGTTTGGCTCATGGCCTCTATAGTCCCATTCACTGGGATGGCTTGTCTCTCATAGCACCCTCTTGTGGATTTTGGGTGGTACTCTGTTGCAGTCCCACACTGTTTTGGGGCATTACAGCCACAGACTTGGTGAGGCTGAACCCTACAATGTCTCTGGGCTTCAGTCACCCATTAGTGGGATCTCCTAGGTCACCTCTACAGTCTTGCTTGGCTGGGGAGACAGTTCTTGTTCCCTGATGGCTGCCTTAGCTGACAGGCTAGTGACCCTTCCTCTCATGTAGGGAGGCAGCTTGCTCCTGCCTCTTTACCAGTCAGCCCTGAACTGAACCACGCTCTTTCCTTTTCTCCCCTCCCCTCTCCAGGCCTGGCATTGGCTGCAAGTATAAAGGGGCGAGGCTAACTGGGCCCAGAGGCTTGTTAACCCTAGCCATGCAGTCAGGGAATTTCTCCATTTTATCACAGGGCTTTAATATTTGAACAGATAAACACTTTGTTTTTGTAATGTTTTAAAGATCACATGCTACTAATCTTCAAACAGATAAGAAACAAATGGTGTACATCTGGAGTAAAGAATGAAATATATGCAATATATATATATATGCAATCCTAAGACTTGGACTAGGGCTAACAGCATGAGTCCAAAGACTTATTTCTTGTGACAAAAAAGTCTAAATATTAAATTGATCTCTAGCTTATAGTGGTGTTTGGTTTATGACAAAAACCTGTAGGTTTCTACTCCAAAGTTTGACTGACACATGGAATATTGAGCCAAATTTAAATTTAGAGGAAGACATGAAAATAGGGCTTCCAGTTCTGTCAATGTGACATTTCATGAAGCTGTTACTTAAAAAAAAAATAAAGTGTTAGTTGTACCATCAATTACTACAAAATGTTACCATTGTATGCAATAAACACTAGTTCTTGAAGGAAAATGGGAAAATAATAAAATTAACAAATGATCACAATATACTCACAAAAACACTTACATGTTGTATCCATTTCCTCATTTCTCCTAGGATTTTCTTTGTCTGCTTTTTAATAGTTCATGTTCCATATTTCCTGTACAGAGTTGGGCTCTGTTGAACTAGTAATATGCCTATGTTATTACAAGTTCAATCTAACTCTTTAGACCTCCCAACGACATGGCAAAGGGACATTTGTAATAGACATTTTAATATGTTCTGGTTTTTCAAACCTGGAAACTGGACTCCAAACAGCTCTGAATTTCACTAGGAGGGATTTTTGCATTCATATCGCTAGATCCAAATCCACTCCTATGATTTTCAATATGGGTTCAATCCAATACTGGAAGAGACCTATTTTTGGTCAGATTTATTTGTATTCTCATAAGAACATTCCTCCTTGAGAGGTCTTAGTCCAAATTAGTAGAAAACCAAAGAAAATAAATAATTGCATGAAATTTTTACTACTCAAAGTAATCTAATGCTGCAAAACATCCACCATTTAGGGGTTAAAATGCTCACAATAAAAGCTTATGAGAGTTCAGCACACTCCAGCCCAAACCTTAGCTGTAATTTTGCCTCAAATATGATGCCTAGCATAAACCTAATCCAGAACACTGCCTCTTTGGCTAATCTGTGATAACCAAATAGTTATTTTCTCAGTACATTTGTTAGTATATTTAAACAGTTAAGAAAAGGTGTAGTTTTATATGGTAAAATAGGGTATATTTAAATGGTCATTTAGATGGTCATTATACAATGCTGCAGTAAGCAATTGCTTTTCTCTGCACATTCTGCATTTTATAATGTAAGTGGGCAAACATTCAAAACCTCAGGTTTTTATGCAGCTCTCTGTATACATACTTATCACTCAACTCAAAATGGTAGGCTAGAAAATTCATGTATGTAGAGCTGTAATGAAAGTAACTTTTCACCCAGATCCATTGCCTTTTATCAATAGTTTGATCTCTGTTTTTAAACATTCTTACTCTGCAGGCAAGACCAGGAGCACTTTTGGAAAGAATTCACCCATTGGTGCAGATTATTATAGCTCTATTCTTAAATTTTCCATCAGAAACCAACAATGACTAACTTTGAACCTTGGCATTTTCATACTATTAATTTTGACATCAGGAAAATGTGATAGTAGTTAATGTCTTATATGCTTATAGCAAGACCAGGGTAGTTGCTTAGCAACCAACATCAGTCTTGTTGGAGAACCACAAATACCTACAATAATATAAAGAACATTCAGCAACAGTACAAAAAGCCTATGGAAATTTGTTCTCAGGATGATTTGATTGGCATGTTTGGAGCTGATTAGTTCATTTACAATGTTTAGGAGTAAGCACAACTTTGGAATGCTGGAAGTGTTTTTAATTACTTGATCTTTTAGATCTATAACAGACATCTTGTAACAGTATTTTAAAATTTCCTTTTATATTTGGTTTAGAGGAACAACAAATAGAAATTTCATGCATCAGTAAGAGGAATATTAAACAAACTATGCAATGGTGCAGCAAGTCACCGTGTGCAGGAGTATGGTCAGCTTCTTCTCCTAAGATCATTCACAGGACATTTGGTAAACTACATAAGGAGTGTAGAGGAAAAACGAAAACCAAGAGAAACTTACAGCTCTGTAATAGATCTTTTGTCTAACAGAAAATAGCCTTGATGACAGCTATCCCCAAATCCCTGCTGCCTTATGGATTAGGCCTTTTGGTTAGGGTTCCAACCCAGAAAACTGGCTGCACTTGATTCTTGGGACCATTGTGAAGTATTAGCCCTGAAGTTATACCTTGACAACCCAACTTAGTATTTTACAGTTACCAGTGCACGTGGATATCCAAGTAGAAAAGCAATAGTAACTATAGAAGAACTGTAGCAAGAAGGATTGAACAAGTGAACTTATCATCTGAACATGTAATGATAATAGTGATAAGAGCACATCCAAAATATATGATTATTCAAATGCATGCTCCAGCAACTGCAGAATCCAATGAGGATATAGAATTTTTTTCTGAAAACATTGAAGAAGCAATAGCAATCAGTGGTAAAAGAAAGACAGACTGGTAATTCTTACAGAAGACTGGAACACAGAATTAGGGAAGAATACCTGTAGCAGATGGCCCATTTGACCTTAGTGGAAAAAAAATTAATAGAATTTTGTGAGAAATATGACCTCATTTTCTGCAATATTTATCTTAACAAAAATGAAAGCACAAGGTGGGATCTATAAAAACAAAATTAATTTATTATGATCAACCCTAGGTACAGAAACGGTGCTAAGAAGATTAAAGTTATGCCAAGTGCAGATTCTGCATCAAAACACAGATGGGTAATATTGTGACTGAATATCACACTGAGAAAGTTACAGTGAGCCAAACTATTTAACATGGAACTATGATACTCTGATGTCTCATATTGAGATACAAATTAACTGTGAAGACGATGTGTTGCAGATCATCAGTAAAAACAAACAAGTGATTTGGGAATGTCTGAGAGATGCTACCAAAGAAGCTGCAGATGAATGTTTAGGAAAGAAGTTACTAGGTAAGAAAACCTTATGGTTAACAGATGAAATCATTGCTCTGCTGGATAAAAGAATGAAAATAAGAGCACAAAGATTAACAACACAAAATCAGGAATACCAAAGATTAATTAAAACAATAAAGAATAAATGCAGATTAGCAAAGTGTGAATGGCTGAATGAGAAATGGAGAGAAATTGAACAATTGGATAAAGAGAACAAACAATGAGATGTGTAAAAAAGATAAAAGCCTTTAATGACAGAAGAAACTTGATCAATATGACCCTTAAGGACAAAAATGAACAACATTCAATAGTCCGTCAAAACAAAAATGAGAGATGGCAAGAGTATCTTAAGAAACTGTATGGTGATGATAGGTATGAAATACCTCAACTAGACAGAAGTCAAGCAAGGCTGCCAAAAATGAATGAAAATATCATGGTAGCAATTAAAAGACTTCCAAATGGAAACAAATTAGTTTGTGATGGAATATCAGCTGAATTATTAAAAAGCGTGGAGGGATGAAGGCTTGAAAGCTGTTTCAGAAGTAATGAAAAATATGTCTGAGGCTGGAGAATTGCCAGAAGATTTTTAAACTCACTGCATATCCAAATTCCCCAAAAGCCCACAACTATGGGTTGTAAAGACTACAAAATGATCAACCTAGTATCTCATTCGTCTATGATGCTTTTATGAGTTATTTAAGACCAATCCATGGAAAGATTGATAAGGAAATAGGGAAAAAAAATATAACTTTATTGTGACCCTTCCACATTTAAACATCATCATGAACTTGAAGCTTATATTAGAAAGATCAACTGAAATGGGAAAAACAGTATATTTGTGTTTCATTGACTTTCAAAAAGCACTTGACATAGTCTACCACTACAATTGCTTAATGTATTAAGATATTTCGGCATCTGTATATATCAATCCCAAGTAATAAAACAATTATACTAGAATTCAAAGGCAATTATAATAGGAGATGAAAATGAAAATCTAATAGAGATCAAGAGAAGAGTGAGATAAGGTTGCATAACATCACGGGACTTAGGCAACATTGATAGTGTTTGATTAAATTAATCAAAGAAAAAGAAGATATTAAGATGAATGAAAAATAGGTGAAAAAATTACAGTGAAGATGATAGTTCTGTTATCTCATTCAGAAGATGATTCGATGAAGTTAGTGGAGATCATATATGACTATGGCAAAGAATATGGTCTACAGTTGAATGTGGACAAGACAAAAATTATGGTGGTTTGCAAGGATCCTGGGAAAGCTTGTAGGACTCCCATGAATGACACAAGCATGCAGCAAATGAGAAATTATTGTTGCTTAGGAACCATCATTATAGAAGATGGAAGCTTGGATACTGAATTCAGCACCGGAATTGCCAGAGAAAGAGACACCTTTGGGAAGAATAAATACCTGATGAGAAGGGACATAAATCTGAAGACTAAATTTGGATTCTTAAAAACCTTACATTTGGTCTGTTAAATTATGGCTATGAAACATGTTATTCAAACCATTGACAATAAAGAAACAACAATCCTTTGAATTATGATGGTATAGAATAATTCAGAAAATCTCAAGGATATGCCCTGCAATCAACAAAAAAGTATTGGAGTATTGGAACTCAGTCAATGCTTGTTAGAGATTTTATTAAAAGAAAGACTCAATTTGCAGGGCACATTGTAAGAGGCTCAGCAGCTGGTGCATATTTACAGGCATTGGGAGGGAAATCTGATGGCAGAAAAAACACATGAAATAAAATGAAGATCTTGGACGGACTATGTGCTATCCTGGGTAGGTCAAAAGACTGTTCAGCCACAAATAGATTAGTAGAGGATTGTACAGAATGGGCTAATGTAGTTGCAAACCTACAGATGCCACATAAGAAGACAAAGAAGACTGCTATTCCATGGAATCCCCATGCTGCAAAGGAATTAAACCAAACTAAAAGAATATCACAGAAGAGGTCTGCTCATATATATATTTACCTGACTTTAATGGATGAGCAAATCGAGGAAGTCCCAATTGATTCAGTTGTGACTGGTACATTCAGTGTTAAATAAAATTAAGCCCTAAACAAGGTGAATACAAATAGCAACCACTACTATTTATCTTGACACATATATGGCCATGCCATAGAGTCTGACCACCATATCAGCTGATGTGACATGAACACAGCACATTCATTAGGTCTTAAATATGCCAGCCTCCACCCTCACAATATTTTAAATGAAACATTTGCATTTATATTCACATACATACTGTACATCATAGAAATTCTTTACTTTAGCATTCAAGAGTCCAACTTCGATGGGATTGTTAAGAGAAGTTCAGATTCAGTTTGGCTGCACAACTCTATATAATATTTTTTATTCATCCTCCTCAATATTCATTTGATTCCACCAGTCACTCATTTAACACACTATTGAGACTTATTACTTCAGATGCTTCATACTTGAAAGCATCAGGAATGTAACTGTTTTCAGTGAACTTAAAGTGTTCATGCCAGCAATGGAGAGTGCACTAGTAAGTGCCTTTTCATGCTTACTACCTATAAACCTGTCATTACTGATCACAGAAAATCTATTAAGCCAATGGACACTTTCTGCTTCAAAAGAACATGAGCAGGCAAACCTTTTATGGCAATCTGAGGGCATTTAATGATGTGAATCACTGTTCAGAATTTTTTTTTAAATATATAATCCATAGTAATATGAGTGCTTAAAAAGGTAACTAGATTTAGTCAATAGTTTTGTTACAACGTAGTTTTCAATACATGTTGATAAAGATGGTATTATACATGGTAAATTGAAATAAATATGTATTTTCATTTTTAAAATGTTATATATATATGTCCCAAATTATGCTCTTGTTATTAGAAAACATTGCAATATACAAGTCAGAACAGTTTAGATATTGAGGTTTCCTACTTCGACTACTGAAAGCAGTAAACATCACCCAGAATGCCTTATAACTTATCAAAACCAGCTTGGCTAAAATGTTGCCATGTGCTTACAGGGTCAGTCTGTTAATTCAATTGGCACTTATTCTACTACTATGCCATAATTTTCAATCTACAACCTTGGACGTATATTTTAAGTTGCTAGCAATCGGGTTTAGTAAAGGACATACATCCAATCAGGGATGTTCTGATTGTTTATGTTGCTTACGGCTCTAAAGCTTTTCATAAGATTGATTTTGTTAAGAGCTTTGTTTCGATTAGAGCAACAAGGCACACAGTCACTAACAGTGTTAAAAATCCAGTTTGATTTACCAAGTTAAAATATTGTTGTAAGTTTTTATGTGATTTAAGTTTCTCCTGGTGTGCCTCACTAGCTAAAAATACCCAATTGTCAATCAGCCTTGTCTTTTCCCATATTTCACCAAATATAACAAAGGAATTAGCTTTTTTAACTTTCAAAACTATTGTACTAGTGTAACCAGAAACAAATGTATATCTCTTTATTGATTTAGCCTATGTTGGCAAAACTTATGTTTCTCGGGGTGTGAATCTTCCACCTCCTTGAGCTACATAAGTTACCTCAACATAAGCATTTGTGTGCATGGTGATGTCTCCTGCCGACTTAGCCTATGCCATTCGTGGAGATGGGGTTTTTATGCTGATGGAGAGTTGAGGGGAAATAATGTTGAAAAGAACACCAGAAGAACTAATTGAGCATCAATTCAGCCATATTTACAAACAGGGCAATTAGAATAAAACCAGGGTAGTAATTCAAGATAAAGTTTGAAGAATGAGATTTAAACTGGATTTAGGATGGGATTTTTTAAAGAGCATAAGGGAAATAGGCATCAAATCCCATTGAAATTCAATAGGATTTGAGCACCTAACCTCCACAGTCTCCTTTGAAAGTCCCATACTTAATATATAAAATACCAATCCTTTTTTTCTTTACAGATGTACATATTCTATTCTAGTTTTACAGTGTATTTTATACATTGACAAATACTGTATTTTAATTCTCTGTTATCCTCCAGTACAGTGATGGCATGATTTCAAACCTTAACAAGAAAGGAGCCAAAGTTACTCAAAAAGTATTTTTCTCTTTAGCTGTCTTAAATATTTGTAAGAAAAAAATACAAGATATCTTGTTTACTACTTTGTGAGTATCTAATTTAATGATTCCCATATTTCTCACTGGTTTCTTTAGTCAGTAAAATTAGCAAAATGTGATTGAAAAGTATGATAATTTTTTTAGGAAATAAAGCAACAAACATAATGGATGTAGAACTCTTATAGTATATTTAAGGATGTATCAAAACTTTCCACTGCCAGAGAGTGCATTTTACAGAAGGTGCTTGTGTCATATAGCTGCATCACTCAATGACCTAAGTATTTATCTGGCCCCTCGTACTATCATAAAGATGTGCATAGGAAGTATGGAGAAACATTTGAGAGACTTAAGAAGATGAGAAAAGGTTAAAAAGAAATGAGAAATCGACAAGCTGTAAGAAAGAAACAAAGACATAAATCAGGTCTGAATGGAAATGGATGCGAAATAAAATGTATGAGGGAAATTAAGAAACCTGAGAAGTAAGAGAGCTCATTTATGTTTAATCTGTTATTTCTCTTTTAGTGAATGAGCTGTAAAGGCAAACTGCATATGCTGATCTGAGGCTTCCCATCTTTATAGTGAAGTTTGTCAAGTTTGTACATGAAGAAATGGTTCATAATTTGAAATTTATAAGTTAGAACTAGGTAATTATTAAAGAGGAACTGTAATATGCACAAGTTAAGCATATGTGTAAATCTTTTCAGGATCAGGAATTAGACTGAGAAGTGATATGTCTTCATATGTATTTATAAAGCATCTAACGGTAATAATAAGAATTAAAAGTCCAAAGTCTTAAAAACGCAGACTTACAACATGACAAATACATATTGTAAGTAATATAAAAAATACAAATATATATATATATATATATATATATACACACATTTTAAAGCAAAATAGTTCAAAAGCAATTCTCTTTACTTACGTACAAAGAACTGGATTTAGAATTTAATATTTCCCATACAAGATCAAGAGCCCAATCCTGCAGCCCTTAATCATTTGAATAAAGGCTGCAGGATTTGGGGTTTGGTAACATTACTGACAAAAGAGTCAGTTTCCTGGCCTCTATAGGTGTTAGTAATGTCATCAGCTATCAAAGAAAGAAAGAAAGAAATTTTACAAAAACACAACACAAACCTCTTGTTTTACCTTTAAAATAAATATATTTGTAATAGTTAAGGCTACACAAGTATTTTCAGTAATTTGTATCTGAAACAAGTTTTTTTAATACTGTTTGTGAAAAAATTTTAGTTCACCTTCAAGTTTTAAAGATGCGAGTAACAGTTATATACCATTATTCTTAACACCATGTATGTGGTGGTGGCTCTTACATTATAACAATATATGTACCCCTCACAGTGATGTCTGGTAACCATTCCCTCCATCCCTCTTAATCTTTTGTTATTGGTAACACAGAATTCAGTGGAATTCTTGTCTGTTTTTGATTCACAGACATGTATGGAAGTATTCATTCACATTAGGCACCAAACACTGAGTCTGAACTCTTGCCGCATTTATATGTTGAATACTAAAAAAATATACTGTGAATATTTCATATGAATTCCCAAGAACTAGAATAAGGACTTATCAATAGTTTGATTTTTTTTGTATATATTTTAAACAGTGGAATGCTGTTTATTAATTTCTAAGCTACCATGCATCTGGTGCCATAGAAATACTTGGGAAAGCCCATATACATAGAATAGATAGATTTATTATTGACTGCCATCAGATTACTTGATATTGTACAAACATAGAGGAAGTCATGATCCCTGCTCCAGGAACTTACAATCTAAATATTGCAAATATTCAGACTGTAAATCAAACATTCTATACCTGTTGTATAGAATGGGCGTATGAGGGAATGTGGAAAGGATGCCTTCAGTGGTGAGTGCTGTGGAGGGAGGCATTAAGCCTCTGTAAAGAACAGTAACTTACTGTAGTATAAATACTTTCCTTATGGATTGTATTTTCTAAATGGACAACCAATCTAATTCTCAATTACTGAGGGACAATCTCCTGTCATTGATATATTTTGCTTTCCACAACCAAATCTCCTTACAACATTTCATGAATGATGTACTCAAGTATTTGGATTCCAATATCTAAATTGTATTGTTAAATCTATTCACCTAAATTTGGGTTATTGCTGATTATGTACTTACTCCATGTATCATATGACTTTTAAAAACTAACTTTGTATTTGTGGATAATCTAAGCACGATATCTAGATTATAGACACTCTTTCCCCAACCTATGTATTATATATATTTTTTAACATTAGCTTTAATAAAAAAATTAAATCTGTTCTTATTAAAACCAGCAAACTTATCCTATACAAACTCTTCAAAATCATGCTGTCAATGTGGATTTAACGTAGATGCTTATGGGCACAATCCAGGATTCTTTTGTACAGCAGTGTCTGTCAGGGACACACATGCACTCTGTATCTCCTTGTGCTCCTCTTTGAGTGCTTAAAGGGTAGAGAGGCTGTGACCTTCCCTCAGTTCCCTCACAATTCAAAGTTTTATGTATAAATACACAAATGCAAGGAGTATGGGGAATAAATGGGAAGAAGAGTAAATCTGAGTACACAAACAAAATTATGACTTAATTGGCATCACAGATACTTGGTGGGATGAATCTCCTGACTAAAATAGTGGTATGGAGGGATATAGGTTGTTCAGGAAAGAAAAAAGAAGGAGGTGTTACATTGTACATCAAGAATATATACAGGTGTTTTGATGTCAAGGAGGAAGTGGCAGACAGACCAGTTGAAAATCTCCCAGCAAAGATAAAAGGAGGGAAAAACGGGGGAACAAAACATCTACTATAGGCAACCAAATCAAGACGAGGAGGTGGAAAAGGCAACAGAAATTTCCAAAACAGAAAACGTGGTACTAATGGAGGACTTTAACTACGCAGATATCTGTTGAAAAAGTAATGTGGCCAAACATATAATATCCAATAACTTCTTGGAATATTTTGGGGACAAATTATTGTTTCAGGTGAAAGAAGAAACTATGGAGAGCAGGTATTTCAGATTTTATTCCAATTTATAGGAAAGAATTGTGAATCTGAATGTGGAAGGCAACTAGGATGAAAGTGAAAATGAAATGATAGAGCTTATGGATGCAATCCACAAAGCAATTTAAGTACTTTCACTTCAGATTTAGTTGCTCTAATCACCAGGCATAGTACTACTGTGATCCATGAAACTCATGCTTTGTTTCCACCTATCACTGTATGTGCCTATCTTTCCTCTGTAAAAGTTTTCCAGGCACTGAAGTTGCAGACCCTGGACCATGCATAGTGCAGCCTTGCTCTAGGTATCCAAGCACTTAACTCCCACCTAAACCCCATGGCAATTCTTCAGCTGGGAAAGATCAGTGTTTGGCCTTCGCATGCGGGGCCCAGTCCGATGGGTAACATGTAAGCACGCCTACCAGCTGGGTCCCAGTTCCATTCAAAATATTGGTGCAGCAGGAGGTGATAGTGCTGGTGGATAAATACTTAAACAGGCTTTGTGGGAAGAAAGAGTGGGTTAGGGCACCCACCTGGGAAGTGGGAGACTCCAGGATCAGTCCCCCTGCTCCAATCCCTTTTTGATTATTTATCCACAGTGGAACAGCTTTAGCAGGAGGGACTGAGGGAGCCTAACATGAGAATATCCCATAGCTCAGTGGTTGGAGCAGTATCCTGAGAGATGTGAGAAACTCAGTTCAAATCCTTTCTCCCCTTTGACAGAGAGGTAGAAAATGAACCAGTGTCTCCCACATCCCAGGCAAGTGCTCTAACATCTGGGGTAAAAGTTATAAGGTGTGTGACCCCTCCTTCTGCTGCTACTGCCATTTCGTGTGGAGTGAGGCAAGTGCCTAACTCATGGGGTGCATAGGGTGCCACACCGGTGAATCTTTGCTTCGCTACACATGGTGGGAATGTGGGCATAGATAGTCACCCCTGATACAAGGGGCAGGGACAGGACTTGGACTATTGCCTGGAAGAGGAGGGGACAATGGACCCTGCATAACTGATGTTTTCTTTACTGAAGGTTCTTGTGCTGTCCCTGACTGGTCTCCAATGCCAGGACCCCAGCAGAATGGGACTGACAAAACACAGGGGAGGTGTGAGACCTTGCTCTGTGTGGTCCAGGAAAACCAGGAGAGACAGTAGGAGGTACAGTCAGCTTTGCAGGCACAGCTGGGATAGCTGACAGAGAAGCAGCAGGCCCTGGTGAAACTTCTGTGGAGGGAGTTCCAGAGAGACTGGTGGGAGAAGCCCAGCGCCTGGGTCAAGAGGCCAGTGGGGGAGGGCAGGGCTTGTTATGCCTGTGAGTGGCATGAACATGTAAGGATGGATTGTACCTACTGGGATGGGGTCAGGGACCTCATCCAGAACTGGGAAAGGGACATGCCTATAAGAGAGGCCACCTGGAGAGGGAAGTCAGGAGGTGATGAAGGCGTTGGGCCTGTGGGCAGCAGGTGCATCTTTGGAGGGAGTGCCCTGCCTCAAGGAGCCCAACCCAGGGCAGCCCAAGGAGGGATGTCCCTGAGAAGGATCAACGGAAGAAGCCAGGGCCCATGGCAGCAAAGGGGCAGGGAGCCTGCTTTGGCTGCCACGAATGGGGCCACATAAAGAGGAACTTCCCCCTTGGAGGAGGAAGAACTCAGGTAGAGGGGCCTGAGGACCTACAGAGGACGGCAGAAAAAGAGACTGGGACAGAGTGTGGCCAGCAAGAGGCCAGGACCCAGGCTGCTGTGGAGCAGGTCACAGTAGGAACCCAGATCCTGAAGGAAGAGGGTCCAGGAGACTCTGGCCTGCATTCATGGCTGGAGGCTGCAGAGCAGGCCCACCCTGAGGCTGAAGCAAATGACATGGACCTTGCTAAAGAATATGCGGCCATCATAGATGAGGAGATCCGTCTGCATGAGGAGCTGGAACAGTCGGAACAGAAATGAGTGGCTCTGGAGGCACATGTGCAACTGGTCCAGGAGATGAGACCCCCCCCCCAGCCCCCGGGGTGGGGATCTTGAAGGGGGGTGTGTGTGTAGCAGGGAAGACACCCAGCTCTGGCTCAGCAAGGGTTAAACGCCAGCCCTTGGAGAGGTCTGGGCTGAGAGCCAATCACAAAAGGCTGAGAGGCAGCCAATCAGGGCCAGGATGGGCCCTATAAAATGGTTGCAGGGCCAGAAGAGAAGAAGTCTTGCGCTCTAGCTTTGGAGAGAGAAGGACCTAGCTGCCTGGGAGCTCAGAGTACTGAATGTAGAGCAGAGCTGTGGAAGGGAAAGAGGAACTGGGGAGCTCCATCCTGGCAACTACCCAGGCTGAGACCTTTATAAAGACCTATGTGGGTACTGGGCAGGGACGGCTCTAGACACCAGCAAAGCAAGCACCTGCTTGCGGCAGCCCACTGCCAGGGGTGGCATGGGAGCTGAGAACCAACAGAGGGCTCTGGGAGCTGTAGTTCCTTGGTTAGCTCCCTGCTTATAGAGCCAGCCCTGGAGCAGAGAAAGAACTATATTTCCCAGCATTCCCTTGGCCACTACCCTGGAAAGGAAGGAGGGGGACCTCATGCAGCAGCGTGCTGTGAATGGTAGGGGTGCCATATTTTAACATTCAAAAAACCAGGACACTCCACGGGGCGGGAAGCCCCATCCTGCCACCATCCACTACCTCCAACTTCCCCATGCAGAAACCCCAACCCCCTCCCTATCCCCTGATCACCCCCTCCCAGGACCCCTGTCCCTAACTGCCCCCCAGGGCCCCACCTCCTATCTTAAGCACTGCTGGTCCTTGTCCCCAACTGCCCCCTCCTGAGACCCCCTCCCCCAACTTCCTCCCTTGACCTCCACCCCCTACCTGTCCCCTGACAAACCCCTGGGACTCCCATGCCTATCCAACCGCTGCCTGTCCCCTGACTGCCCCCTTGAACCTCTGCACCATCCAACCCCTCCCCCCGCTCCCTGTCCCTTGATTGCCTCCCTGGAACTCCCTACCCCTTCTCCACCCCCCAGCCCGCTTACCGTGTTATTAAGACCAGCGTGTCTGGCTCTGCGCAGCACCAGACATGCTGCTGCATACATGCTGCCATGCTCCCCTGCAGAGCCCACAGCCCCCTCCCCCGGCACCCTGCACCTGCCTTCCAGATTTGAACACCTCAAAATTCAGGAGTGCTCAAGCTCAGTTTGAGCAGCTGTTACTTCATTTCTCCCAAATCAAATATGCAGATCCACTGTAACTTGCTGTAGAAAAGGTAGGATAAAATTGAGCAAGAAATGCTTCCCAGTGGTTATTAGGACTGGAATTGCTATTTTCAACAGCCACTGCCTTTTTTTTGTTTGTTTGTTTAAAAGGAAGACAGTGATAGTGCATTGGCAAATTCCCCATAGAAAGAAAGAGTGGAACAAAAAATAATAAAGGCACCTCAACTTTTCCTCATTTATGGAGGACAGTCTTATAATATGCATCCAGATATCCTCCAATCACACAAGCTGAAAATTGTTCCACTTTACCGCAGCTTTGTAACCATATGGGAACCAATCCTGTCTGTGTTTTGTGCACATCCAAAATTCCTGCTGAATGACCTGCCCTGGGAGCCAGTTACCAGTGACCCAGGGCTGTGGTAGAAGGAGGGTGCAGGTGATGGTGGGGGAGAGCCCAGGGCTGGGGCAGAAGGAGATGTGTTGGGGGGACTCGTGGGGGGAAAGGGGGAAGCCCAGTGCTGGTGCGGCAGGGAGTGTGGATGGTTGGGGGGGGGGAAAGAGCCCAGGGCTGGGGCAGCAGGGGTGTGTGTGGGGGAGCCCAGGGCTGGGACGGGGGGCAGCCAAAATTTTTTTTGTTTGGAGTGGCAAAAAACCTAGAGCCGGCCCTGGTCCTGGGGCTGGGAGGTGCAGCCCAGGGGTTAGGCAGAGGCAGCTGGTTCAACCTCCTTGCCAATGATGAGTGGCTATGACAGGCTGCAGTTTGCCCCAGTGAGCAGGGGCTAGATGACGACTAGCAGTAGTCACTGAGGCAAGGTGGGTGTAAAGGGTTGGGAGGGGAAACCCAGAGTGTGGGAGTACTGCTGGGGCAGAACCCTGAGGTAAAGGGCACTGGGGTCCGGGAGGGACACAGGGGCCAGAAGCAGGTGAGCCATTGGCCACCGGAGGGTGCTGCAAGGCTGGAAAAGAGCTAATTCCCAGGACCACCAGCAGGATTCATGGTACTGGTGACTCTTTGCTTCCCTACACATATAAATACAAGTAAAAGCTCATTGAAGACTTGTCATGTTTGTTATGAGCACATATATTAATTCTTAATATGGATGTTTCATATAAGCTGTTATTTTAGATTACCAAATTCATTTTATCTGTAGGCATGTTGATATATGCAAATTAAATATTCCAGTACATTATTCCCATTTCGCATTCCTACCTAAACCAGTTTGCATCTTCAAAATATGTTGTTTAGCTGGTTTGGATACTAATGGCATTCATTTTAGATTTGGAATTTTAAAACATAGTGATTACATATATTTAATTGCCTGTTGAGTTGAGCAGCATGTGCAGGATTAATCTGTGGAATACACATGGATCATGAAAAAAAAACAAAAACTACCTAATGAATAATATTACAACAAGTGGTCTGGCACACATTGGGAGATTTCAGGGAGGCAATCTTCCAATGATGCCATGAGTGTCAACAGTAATTTAATTCAGAATAAATTTCATTAATTGTTAGTGTTTATTATAATTACTATTTAAATATGATCTGAACAAAAAAATGCAGGAAGAAATGAACAAAAAAACCCTTACACACCCTTAAAAGTATTTTAAAGCAAAAGAAAAAATGATTAAAAAAGCAACTAGGTATGCAACGTTAGGAACTTGGGAAAGCGAATGCCGTTAATTTAGTATGGAAAGGAGCAGAAGGCTTCTCTACTCCCCCTGACTGAAAAACTGATCTGTTAGACTGGGCATTGGATCAGGTTTGTGTATCTATTGCATAATGATTAGTAAAAATATGCACTGAATCTCATGTGGCAGCTTTACAAATTTCAATTAGTGGGACATGCTTTAAACATGACAGAAGTTGCCACTGCCCTAGTAAACATGCATGATGAGAAGGAGGTTACTGCAAGGCCATTTTATAAAATATCTACTATGTATAGTCTGATAATGTTTGGGCAGAAATGTGTTTGCCCTTACTGTTACCCTCATGTAAAACAAACAGTTTACATGAAGTTCTAAAGACCTAAGTCCTATCTAGATAGAAATAGAGATAGATAAGACATTCTTAGTGTACCTTTTGGATATGTGGTTTGTGAAGGAACACTGGAAGATTAATAGCTTGGTTGACTTGAAAATCAGAAATTACTTTTGGTATCAGTTTAGGATGAGGACAAAGAACTACTTTATCCTCATAAAAAACAGTAAAATGGAAGGTCAGCTGTTAGGGCATATAGTTCACTAATCCTTCTGGCCAAAGTTATTGCTATAATAAAAGCTGCTTTAATTGAAAGATGAAATAGTGAGCAAGGCAATAAAGGTTTAAAGGTGGAAACGTGAGCTGCAGTAACACCAGATTTAAATCCCGTGTAGAAATAGGCTCTCTCACCAGAGGCTAAAGGTTTTGCAAACCCTTTAAAAGCCTCCTCACAGTATTCGGGTAAAATTGGTCTACCATTTACCGACATATGAAAAGCTGCAATTGCAGGTAAATGAACCTTAAGCAATGCAGCTGACAATCTTATTTTTTAGAAATAACAAATACTCTAATATACATTGAATAGGAGTTGGCAGAAGATCAACACCTTTATCAGAGACCTAATAAAAATATTTTCCATTTTAGATCATTTTCTAGTGGATTTTCTTCTACAGTTAATAAAAACATGTGGAACATCTGAAGAGAGATTTTTCTAAATCTGTCAAAGTCCTATTGCCCAGGCTGTCAAATGCAACAAAAATGTATCTGGATGATACACTTTTCCCTGTTGCTGTGACAGAAAGTTCAGTGATACAGGCAAGTGTCTGTAATTCCCTTTAGACAGAAGGAGTATCTCCATATATCACTGCTGCTTCAGCTGTGCTGGGGCAACCAGAATCATTCTGGCTGAGTCCTCTGATTTTTTTATTATAACCTCCAGCATTAGAGGGAATGGTGGAAAAAGCGTACATAATACCCATCTCCTAACTGAGGAGGAATGCATCCATGAATGAGTGAGTGTCTGCTCCTGTTCCCAAACAGCATTGCAGGCACTTGGAATTGAATCTTGTGGCAAATAGGTCTATTGCTGGAGTACCCTGAAGAGTAAAGATGTATTGCACCACAGATTCCTTCAGGGGACCATTTGTGCATCTGTGAGGAATCTCTACTTAGTTGGTCTGTTAGCTTGTTGAGTGATCCTGCCACGTGCAAAGCTATTGAATAAATCTCATCACATATACACCAGTCCCAAAATCTCATTGCCTCCTTGCTGAGCTGTGAGCAGTGAGCTCCTCCCTGCTTGTTCTCATAGTACATTGCTGTCATGTTGTCTGGAGCCACTTGAACCACGGATCCTTGAACTTAAGTGCCAGATGAACTGCTTTTTGAGGACACTGATAAGAAGGGGACACTTACTTTTTCCAAAGATCTCCTGTTATACATTTGTGGAGGTGTGCACCCAGCCATATTCAGAGGCATCTCTTCTAGTTTTTGCAGAAGGAGAGCAAGGATTAAACATTATGCCTCCAATTACATTTTCTTTGTTTAACCACCATGTGAGAGAATTTTGGATCTTTTTTGGTACAGTAAGTGTAATACTCATGTTGTATACTGTAGGTCAAAAGTTTGATAGCCAATATTGAAGGGGTCTCAACCTGAGTCTTGCATTAAGTGTGAAGTATGTTGTGGATGTCATAAAAACCAATAGGAAGAGAAAGAACATTACTCTTTGAGAGGACACTAGATAATGGATATACATTTCAGAAATTTCTCCTCTGAGAGGTAGCTATTTTGGAGTTGAGAAGTGCTCTCATGAAAGAGATATCTCTGCTGTTCCCAACACTAAATATCTTTGTGTTTAATCAACAAACCCAGTCTCTGGAACAGGGAGCATGAGCAGTGAATAACTGACTTTAGTTTGTCTTTGGAGTGGGCTTTCAGAAACCAATTGTCTAAATATGGAAAAATGAAAATGTCTTGCCCTATCAGAAAAGCTGCCACAACTAACAGGCATTTTTGTAAAGACTGGGGTGCAGTAGAAAGGCCAAGTAGAGGACCTTGTATTGGAAATGGTCCTGCCCTAAGGCAAAGATCTTACCAAAATATGGAAGTATCCATCTTTTAGATCAAGTGCATCAAACCAGTCTAGATTGGAGATTATGAATTTTATAATTAATATTCTGAGGGGAAACCATAAAATGGATCTGTTTAGGTTCCTCAGATCTAGGACTGGGCAAAATCTGTCTTTGTTTAGAATTAGAAAATAATGGGATTAGTTGATTTCTGAGATTTACCGGTGTTGCTACCCTCAGAAGAAGTGAATTGATTTCTATTGCTCCCTTCAGAAGAAGAGAATTGATTTCTGACTATAACACCCTCCTATGTGAGAAGTTCCTGATTTGGGAGGGAGTGGGAGAAGAGTTTGGAGGGAGGGTTTCAGACTGGGTGGTACAACTCTTCTTTATAGTATTTAAAAGCTATCTGTCTGTAGTAATGTTTTGCCACTTGCTGTAGAAATTGGACAAAGTCTCCAAAACTTATAGGGAAAGAACTCAAGGTTGGTTTGGTGCTCAAGGTTGATGCCAAACCCACAATCTGACATTAGGCATAGAAGTGGATGATGAATTTTTTTGTCCCATCTTGGGTTTTTAATTCTCATGAGGAACAGTAGATGTGATGTTGCTGATGATATTCTTATTTTCTTCTGTTACGATACAAAAGCAAAGTAATAGGGTGGATAATATTTTCTTTGGTACCTGAAAGCAGGTGTGGAAGCTCTCTTCTTAAAATGGTTGCAAGAAATCTAAGGATTTGACTGTGAACTTTATCTTTCATTTTTTCCATCATTTCATCAGTTTTGGAACTGAAAAGTCCAACCTCCTCAAATGGGAGGTCTGTTTTTGAAGCATTATAGCTGATGCTTCTGACTGTGAAGACACACCAGAGATATAGAAAGATGCTTAGCCACATTTTGGCCCTCTTTGATAAGAACATTAGTAAATCTATGATGTTCCTCAGAATATTTTTAGTAAAAAAAGAAATCTTGTCACAGGTGAAGTTGGTATCTCACCACAATAGCCTGATAGTTAGCAATCCTCATATTCAAGGATTTGATGAGGAAAAAAGGTCTCTTCTGAAAGAATCCAACTTCTTATCTTCTGTGTCCCCAGGAACAGAATGAAGATAAACAGATCAAGGTCTCTACATCATTGCAACCATCACCAATGAAATAAGAAAGTGTATATCAAAGCAAGAAAACCAGTTATTAGGGATTTAGTATAGTTTATCTGCTATTTAGCAACTATTTGGCAGAAAGATTTTGCTAACTTTGTATTGTCAGTTGCCAGAGCCCCTCCAAAATAGGTAGAGAAAATTTATTTGCAGAAATATTGCCAAGTAAGTCAAAGACAGGTTGGCAAAGTTTCTCAGCTGAAACAAGTGGTAAATTTAACATGGAAACCATTTTACTAACTAGTTCTTGTAATTGAATAGCATCCTTAGGAGATTAAAAAGCTGAAGATGCCCCCAAATTTTCATCTGAAGAGGAGTCCCCTGTGGGTACTTGATCATGAGGCTGTATATCCTCTCAGGGAGGTGAATCACTTTCCTCTGCGTACAAGGTGTCAGGAACCAATGTGGGGGATTTATCTTGTATCAGATCCAGTGCAGTAGGATCCAAGTGTCTCACATCTGTAGAAGCATCCCCACTTTGGTGTGGAACTGAAGTTGAGGTTTTTGAAGGTTGAAATGGAATCCTGCAGCTGACCAGCATGGCTAAGGCATCCATATGACACTCAAGACAATTCATCTAGTCCAGTACCATGTCATAGTCAGGGTCACATAGGAATTTATGATAGTCTATATCAGAAAAATGTCTCTTGGAGGATAGACACTCTGGATAAAGTATTTAAATCCAGCTCTTCCACGTGTGTTTGCAATCCTGGATCTGACAAGGACATAACTGGAGATACCACTGGTATGGGGATCCACAAAAGCAAAGGAAGTGATAGGAAGGCCAGTAGGAGCTCTGGATGGTGGGGCTGGCATAAGTGATGACTCAGTGGTGAAGTATCCATTTTGTTTCTTGCAAGCAGACTCTGGAGGCTTCATTATCCATGCATCTCCATTCTGGTCTTGGTGAAGATTCAGTAGGATCAGTAAACCTGCAATATCAGTGAAGGTGTAATTTTGGCTCTGGCAACTTTTTAGGAACTGACATAAGAGGACAGTCAGACCACCTCATATCTTTATGAATTTGGCACCTTCGGGTGTGTATGCTCACAGTCCAAGTGATCTGCTGAATCTCCAGAATGGAGAGTTGTCCCAGGCATCAACAAGTGTTTAGTTTGGGCTTTTTTGAGGAAATTGTCCAAACTTGTTTCAGTCATGGACTGAATCTTTGTTGGAATCAGATCTGAGGGTTTAACTACTGAGTGCTTGGTCTTTTTAGAGCCAAAGCTCAGTGTCAAGGCTGATAGTTTAGAAGTAGAAGGCTTCCTGGAACCGAGAGTCCTGGATCCAATTCGCACCTCTTTTCTTTCTTCTCACAAGACTTAGAAGTCTCTGATCCAGAAAATTTAACTGATAGGGATTCCTGTAATGAGGCCCTGAATTCTTTTTTTGTCTCTCTTTCCTAGCTCATGGTGTGAAAGTACTGTAGATAGTGCAGTGACCAGAGAAATGGCCTTCTCTGAAGCACTTCAGATATTGAGGGAGATTGTCCAGTGCCAGGAAGACTACAAAGCAAATTTCTTGAATCCATGCTTCATCTTCAGATCTGCCATCAACTTTGATGTCACTAACTGTATTTAATTACAAACACTTAACACCAATGGACTAAACTAGTTAATTTATGAATTAACAAGAAAGCACTTATCTAAATTCCTAAGGATCTTAATCTGAAGAGGCTCATATCCATCTTTTTGGAAGGAATTGAGGAAGCAATCACTTTAGTGCCCCCTTTTATAGCCCCACCCTCAGAATGTGCTGGAGTGCTGAGGGGAGGGACAAGAGGGGCAATGAATGAGCACTCTAACAGGCATTATTAGTAGGAGACTGCACTGTTCATCAGCACTGGTTGACACATATCTCAAAAGTGGGAATATGCAGAGGACACTTGAAGAATAATTATATTTTCATTACATGTATCTTGAAGGACTAAGACCGTGATAGATGTCTCCCGTCACCTCTTAACAAAACTGATATAACCAGAACCATCCAGATGTATTTGGTACATTTGAGTGAGAGGAAAGGATTGTAATAAAGTATTTTCCCATTCCCATGAATGTAACACTATAAAGAGACTTCCTGCAATCCTGTACAAGCTGTACCTTGTACATTTACCAGTAAACTCCTTAGTATTATCATCTTTGGAAAGCAAACATTCTGTTTATTCATGAGGATTTTTCATAATAAGGGTGATCATTTAAAAACCACAATTATTTCCAGATCATAATTATGGGCCAACTTCTGTGCTGCACTTGGCAGGCTTTACACAACCTTTGTTCCCTCCAAGTTTTGAGCCTGTCCAACTTACTGTCTTCTCCCTGGGGCTGCGATGCATTATGGTGCCTGATATGGCTGCCTATGGATAACTCTGCAATCTAGAATATCAAGAGTGCAGCTTGCTCGAGCTCTCCCTGAGTTTCTCCCTTCCGTCACTGGATGTTTCTTTGCCATATCCCTACACTAGGGGTCTGCTGGGTGGGGGCAGGTGTAGAACTGTTCTGTAAACCCTGTGCCACTCCAGGATTCCTTTTAAGTAAGGACTATTCCACGAGAGGCCTTTAAAGACCCTTTACATTTCCACAGCAGACTAAAGAGTGCATAGCAAGGGAGAAGATTATGACCTAATACTATTTCTTCAGTATTTTTGAGAATGATCATTGGTTGATCATTGTGATGAAGAAGGTAAATGTCATTTGTCATGGGCATTTCTTTGTTCTCAGTAGCCTTTTTCTTCCTCTGTACAAATGATTAAGGGCCAGATTGACAAAGGTATTTAATTAATAAATAAATACTTATATAGCACTTTTCCTCAGTAGACCTGAAAATGAGTTACAAAGGAGATTAGGATTATTATATTTCACAGACAGAGAAATTGAGGAGTAGAGAGTGAAGTAACTTGCCCAAAGTCACTCAGCAGGCCAGTGGAAAAGCCAGGAATAGAATCCCAGTCTCCTGAGTCCCATTTCAGTGATCTATCCACTACACAACACTGCCTCCTACTCACTCAGGAGTTAGGCACCTAACCTCTTTACATACTTTTGTAAATCACACTAGCCACCTACCTAAATCTTTAGCTCTTGCTACACTCAGAAGTTGTAATGCCTAACTGAAGCCTAGATCTCATTTTCAAAAGGGATTTAGGCACCAAGCTGTAAAAATCCCCATGATGTACAATTGGCTTTATGCTCCTGAGTGCCTAAATCACTTTTGAAAGTGAGATTTAGTCTTCTAAATCACTTAGGAGTTGCAACACTAAACATAGCAATGTCTGCATATCTTTATAAATCTGGGCCAAAAATACCTTTGTAAATCTGGGTCTAGAACTGTCATTGTGGTGTGAAGTTATAAATGCATTTGATTGCAGTAATTATTTTACCAGTGCCAAATTATGTCATACATATAACCCTGGTACAGCCTTCCCTGGCTGGATACTTACCAGGCTGTTGTGTTAGGGGTCTACCTCACTTCACCCTATATGCTCTTTAAGTCTCTTCAGACTGAACAAAGTCCAGCAACTGCCCTTGGCTGAGATCTATAGGCACACTCTCGGGGTCAGATACTTTGTCTAGCACCCCCTTCTGAAAGCTGGGACCCCATAGTCCAGTTGCCTAGGCCCCGTGTATAGTCTCAGCTCTCTCAAATTCACCAGTAATTCATCTCTCATAGACTCATAGACTCTAGGATTGGAAGGGACCTCAAGAGGTCATCGAGTCCAGTCCCCTGCCCTCATGGCAGGACCAAATACTGTCTAGACCATCCCTAATAGACATTTATCTAACCTACTCTTAAATATCTCCAGAGATGGAGATTCCACAACTTCCCTAGGCAATCTATTCCAGTGTTTAACTACCCTGACAGTTAGGAACTTTTTCCTAATGTCCAACCTAAATCTCCCTTGCTGCAGTTTAAGCCCATTGCTTCTTGTTCTATCATTGGAGGCTAAGGTGAACAAGTTTTCTCCCTCCTCCTGATGACACCCTTTTAGATACCTGAAAACTGCTATCATGTCCCCTCTCAGTCTTCACTTTTCCAAACTAAACAAACCCAATTCCTTCAGCCTTCCTTCATAGGTCATGTTCTCAAGACCTTTAATCATTCTTATTGCTCTTCTCTGGACCCTCTCCAATTTCTCCACATCTTTCTTGAAATGCGGTGCCCAGAACTGGACACAATACTCCAGTTGAGGCCTAACCAGCGCAGAGGAAAGCGGAAGAATGACTTCTCGTGTCTTGTTTACAACACACCTGTTAATGCATCCCAGAATCATGTTTGCTTTTTTTGCAACAGTATCACACTGTTGACTCATATTAAGCTTGTGGTCCACTATGACCCCTAGGTCTCTTTCTGCCATACTCCTTCCTAGACAGTCTCTTCCAATTCTGTATGTGTGAAACTGATTGTTCCTTCCTAAGTGGAGCACTTTGCATTTATCTTTATTGAACTTCATCCTGTTTACCTCAGACCATTTCTCCAATTTGTCCAGATCATTTTGAATTTTGACCCTGTCCTCCAAAGCAGTTGCAATCCCTCCCAGTTTGGTATCGTCCGCAAACTTAATAAGCGTATGGGTGCTCTGAGTTCACAGTTTAACTCTTCATAGGCATGTGACAGCAAACAGATGATACACAGAATCTGCACAGAATTCTAAAACAAATTACTCTTTATTCATATAGCACAAGAAATGTAAAGACTAGACAAAATATGTACACATTTCCCTGGCTTGGTTTGCTCAACCCTCTGGTGAGTTCTTTGGACTTACGGTAGAGTCTTTTGAGGAGGCAAAGATCCCGCTCCTGCACATGGCTTCTCTTCGGGATTACAGAGACACCCTGCCCTTCCATTCTCCTGCCCAAGCTTTCTCCCAAAATGGCTAGTAGGACATTTCTTTTATAACCTCCCATTCCCTTTGTAAGGTGACTCACTGATCAGCCTCCTTAGGTAAGTAATTATTTTTTTTACCAGCCCACCTAGCAAGACTGGTCCTTCTGGGTGGTAGCCAGCTCTATCCAAAGGAGCTTCTGTTTGAATAGAGTACCATTAAAGTTTAATAACCCTCTGTTGTTAGCTGTGTGTCACTACCCCTTTCAATTTCAGTCCAAAATGGAGATAAAAAGGACAACAGAGAAGGTTGTCACAATATAACAATATCAAAAAGAATCCATAAGATCTACATAGATTCCTTAAATCACCACATTTTGTATCACAATGTAACACACTAAGTGGATGTCTTTTGTACTTGTAGGAGGAAGCAGAGGGAACTTAATCACCAAGACAGAAATTGAAGCTGTCATTGAAAGTTCATTGATTTTTTTTTCTGAGACTTCAATATTGTAGCTAAGCACTACTTTCTACTGCCATGCAGTTTGGGCTTTAACTTGATGGTAATCAAGGTTCTTCGTGAAATTGGTTCAACTGGCATATCACATCCAGTCACCCATTAATTTGATTTTTTGTAACGTTTTTCAAAACAACCCCAACAAATGAAAACAAAATCATGATGCCACTGACAAAACACAAATATAAGTCACATCTCAAAAAAGATATATTAGAATTAGAAAATGTTCAGAAAAGGGCAACAAAAATTATTAGGGGTATGGAACAGCTGCCTTATGAGGAGTGATTAATAAAACTGGGACTTTTCAGCTTAGAAAAGAGACTAGGAAGGTCTATACAATCATGACTGGTGTGGAGAAAGTAAATAAGGAAATGTTATTTACTCCTTCTCATAACACAAGAACTAGATGTCACCAAATGAAATTAATAGGCAGTAGGTTTAAAAGAAACAAAAGCAAGTATTTTTTCACACAATGCACAGTCAACCTATGGAAAAGTCCTTTCCAGAGGATGTTATGAAGGCCAGGACTATAACAGGGTTCAAAAAAGAATGAGAGAAACTCATGGAGGATAGATCCATCAATGCTATTAGCCAGAATGGGCAGAGATGGTGTCCCTAGCCTTTGTTTGCCTGAAGTTGGGAATGGGCAACAGAAGGTGGATCACTCGATGATTACCTGTTCTGTTCATTCCCTCTGGGGCACCTGGGCACTGGCCACTGCCAGAAGACAGGATACTGGGCTACATGGACTGTTGGTCTCACCCAATATGGCCATTCTTATGTTCTTATGTTCACTATGAAATTAATAGTATACATCAAATTAAAATGCATTGTCAACTAACCTGAATTTGCACAATTTCCTTTTTAAATCTAACTACCTGTTTGGAACTTGTGGGATAGACTGGAGTCTACAGTTTTACTTTGGAATTTCTTTTCAACATCTTTATGGAGATAGAGATAATTTATCTGCTAGTCATTCAATTTGTCAAAGTCTTCTGTAGGAAGGAAAGTTATGCATTGTTCAGTCTTATGGTCCCTATCTATCTTAAAAGCTTTTCACCTTTTTAGTTCTATAGTATGAGATGGATTTTTTATTGCATAATAACACTAGTGTCATTTTCCATATGACTTCAGCATTCAGTATTCATGAAAATCAGAAGCAGAAATACAGGTATTAGGAATGAATTTTGCAAATTTTTCAAAACTGATGAAATAGGTCATATTTCTTTCCAAGCACAAAGGTATAATAACAAAATCCTAAACAGGACAGAAAAAAAGCCATCCTATCAATAGAGATTGTATTAAAAGGAATAAATATTCATCAGAAATTAGTAAAGGGAAGTAAGAATGGGATGAGATTGTATCAGTATATTTTATTATTGAAGCCATTGATTCAAATCTAGGAGCATGAGAAATGAGTTCTATCATCATCGTATCTGAGCACTGGGGGAATACACCTGAAAATAGTTGTTAACCGATATATGAACTTTCATAAAGAAGCCTTTTTTTTCCCTGTTAGACTGATGGCGAGGAGAGAATGAAAATTGCACCATTAAGATGAAAAGCCATCAGGAAATGAGATGAGAGTTGCTGAAATCATAAAATAATAACAAAAAAAATATGCTCACTGTGTTGTGATCTCATTCTTAAATGAGGTAGGGACTAAGGGCATGGCTACACTTGCAGATGTAGAGCGCTGTGAGTTAAACTCACCTTTGTACAACGCAGTAGAGAAAGCGCTACAGTCCATCCACACTGACAGCTTCAAGTGCACTGGTGTGGCCACATTTGTGGCACTTGCAGCGGCATTAGGAGTGGTGCATTATGGGTCGCTATCCCAGCGTGCAAGTGACTGCAACATGCTTTTCAAATGGGGGTGTGGTGAGGTGGAGTGTGACAAGAAGTGTGTTGTGTGTGTATGGGGGGAGAGAGAGTGGGTTTTTGGGGTGCTGAGAATACGTCAGCATGCTGTCTTGTAAATTCAGACCCTCCTCTCCCCCCACCTCTCTCACTCACTCAAAGCAAACAATAAATGTTTGCTTTTCTCCGAGCTGATAACCAGCTGGCTTCTCCGAAACAGGACTTTGAAAGGGCATTTCCACATTCCTGCAGCTGATTTCACAACAATTACAAGAGTGGCCACTTGACTTAAGGGGATTATGAGCACAGTAATGCAATACCTCATTCACACTGGCACCGCAGCACTTCAGCGGGGGCGCAGCAAACATTATTCCATTTGCCACGGTGGAGTACCAAAAGCGCTGTAGCTGCGGAGTCAGAGCGCTCTATGTGCCTTGCCAATGTGGATGGGGAGTGAGCTAGGGCGCCCAGGGCTGCTTTATTGCGCTGTAACTCACAAGTGTAGCCAAGGCCCAAGGACTGCATGATATACTCTTGTGGAAAAAGAAACCTAAGGTGTTGAATTATGCAAACAAATATACAAGACATCAGTAGAGAAAGTCACCTTCAGCTGGACAATGGCTCTCAGCTTTCTCTCTATATATGGTACTGTAGCTGCAAAATCCTTATTTGTTTTCCTCCACCCCACATCACCACAAGCAGACAAGAGTTATTCAGCAGACATCCTCAGAACCTGGTGGGTAGTCAGCCCCCAATCAGTTCTAGCAGTAATCATGGGATGAATGCTGTGGATAAAGCTCTGGACTGGAACTCAAGAGAACTTCAAATCAATGTCCAGCTCTGCCAGGACCTCCTGGGTGGCATTAGGTAAGTTTCAACCTCTCTTATCCCCACAGCATCCTTGTGAAATAGGAGGGTTGGGGACTGAGGCAATTTTTAAAATGATTGTGAGAAACTGAGATACTATTGTGAGGGGACCGTATGTGTTACGATAGATAATTCATAGATTCTAAGGATCACATTGGCCCTTTCTGGAAAGAAGTCTGACCGCCTGTGTAGCATACGACATAGAACATCCCCAGAATAATTCCTAGAGCAGATCTTTAGAAAAGCATATAATCTGAATTTAAAAATGGTCAGTGATGGAAATCCACTATGACCCTTGGTAAATTGTCAAATGATTCCTTACTCTTGGTGGTATAGTCCTCCATCCTTTAAGTATGGCCTACATTCTTTGTTCCCACATATATACATTTAGCCATAATAAAACACATATTGTTTGCTTGTGGTCATTTTACCAAGAGATCCAGATCACTCTGAATCAGTGAACTCTTCACATTATTTACCACTACCCCCAATTGTTGTCATCTGCAAACTTTATCAGTGATTTTACATTTTCTTCCAAGTCATTGATAAAAATATGAAATAGCTTAATGCCAAGAACTGGTCCCTGTGGGACTCCACTGGAAACTGACCAACTCAATGATAATTTCCTGTTTACACTTACATTTTAAGTTCTATCAGTTATCAATATTTCATGCATTTAATGTGTGCCATGTTAATTTTATATTGTACTAGTTTTTTAATCAAAATGTTGTATGGTACCAGTCAAATGCCTTATGGAAGACTATACTTTTATCAACTAAACGTGTTATCTCATAAAAAAAAATCAAATTAGTTTGACAAGATTTCTTATTCATAAATCCATACTGATTTTCATTAATTATATTACCCTCCTTTAGTGCTTTATTAATTTAGTCCCATATCAGCCACTCCATTATCTTGGCTGAGAGCCCTATAGTTGCCTGGCTCATCTGTTTACCCATTTTAAAACAATAGGCATAACATTAGCTTTCTTCCAGTGTTCTGGACTTAAGTGCTCCAAGACTTCTTGAAAATCTATATTAATGGTTCAGTGACCTCCTCAGCCAACTTTTTAAAAACTCTTGGATGCAAGTTATCTGAACCTGATAATTTAAAAAATGTCTAATTTTATTAACTTCATTAACTTATCACCATCTGACAAGACTATGTGATCTGTTTCCCTCCCCACCCCCCAAAATCCTGAACAGAAATATTTATTGAACACTTCTGCCTCTTCTGCATTATTGATAATTCTACCATTCCCATCTAGTAATGCACCATTTCCAGGATTGTTTCAGTTCCTAATACATTTAAAAAACTCCTTCTTATTATCCTTAACTTTGCTAGCCATAGCTTTCTCCTTGTTTCTCTTAGCTTCCCTTATTAATATTCTACAATTCCTAACTTCTAATTTATATTCATTACTATCAACATCCCCTTTGTCCTACTTGTTATATATATTATTGTTATAACACGGCTACCCACAATGTGGATCTACAGTTGTGAACATCACAAAGCTAAATGAGCTCAGTGAAGACTTAACCTGTGACTTTATTTTGATTACAGTGTTTGTGAGTGATCTGACTGGCATAATTTGCTTTTCAGTTAAATCCTGTTACCTGCTGATACCTAAACCACAAATCATCTGTGCATGTTTTGCTGCTGGGGGTGCATCACTGTCATTAGCAGCCTGTCATTGTGAGGACATTATACCGTGTAGTCACTTCCCCTGAGCATGTGAGATTTTCTGTTCCTTTTTTGCAGTGCACGCTCCATGGAATGTCAATCACGGCCCATAAGAGCTTGGAAGGAGGGAACTTTGATAAAGCCTTAAATATCATAGTTCAGAATATGTTTTTTTCCCTTTAAGATGGGAGAGACAGACATTGTCAAATAGCAAAAGGAAAATAGATTGAGCCTAATATATAAGTTTAGCAATATTTGAGTATTGTAAACAATTCTGATTAAAGATTGTCTAACTTCTGTTGCTCACTTTATCACAAAGGAATCTGCTAACTGTGAAGTTTACATTCTAGCAATCAATGCATCCCTAAACTAGCCACCAAATTACAAGTATTTGATTACTAGCGCAATTATGGAAAAAGTCAGTAAAGCTGTAGTAATCTATTGAAGGAGACTTTCAATAATACATGTCCACACATATGAAAATGCACTCAGATGTATTAATTGATCCTGACACTAATAGTAATTTTTGCTGTATGCATCTGAGCAAAAAGCCTGAGTGAGTGTAAAGCTCTCATCAGTGAATTATCTGCTAGTGAAAACTGACAAGCTGATTGAAAGCGTCAAGAGAAGAAGGAGGCGATATATAACTGCACAATTTTTATTGCACAAAGCAATATTTTTAGTGCTTACAGTTTGTACTGAAAGTCATTATTCTTCTGCATTATGGACAAAGAGGACACTCTCTAAGTGCTAGAGTCCATGACTTCTTTAATTTTAAATCTAACCCAAACGACTACTTTTCATAGAGAGTAGAGAGATGACTAAATGATATACAGCCACTTGCTAGGAATTTGTGTCTTGCTCAGATCAGTGAAAGTTAAAGAATTAAACTCTGTGCAACTACCAGACTGCTGGAATATTATAGCCAGTAACATGCTATATTAGACACAATGTAATGAAATACTGTATGTTGTATTTAAATTGTTCCAGAACTGCTGTCACAGGACATGTCTGTGTTACAAATAAAGAATGTTACCGTCCTATAATTCCATAACTATTGTAGATGGAACACTCTTCCAAACTGAGACTATAATTACTTGCAGGTATGTGATAATATCATGAGATTCCAAGTAGATGGATATTTCTCATCACAGTGGGAATTTAAAGAACTGCCTGGATACAGCTGTGTACAGCAAATGTATGTTGATACTCATTACATACACATGAATGAGAAAATACCATTGATTTCTGATGTGAACATGTAGAAATCCCTTGAGACAACTGCTACAAATTAGGGGGACTGTCATGGTATAATTCCCCACTCTGAACCTTAGCGTCCAAAAGATGGGGTACCAGCATGAATTCCTCTAAGCTCAATTACCAGCTTAGCACTTGTAGCTCTGCCACCAACCAGGAATTCCAGTGCCTGGTACACTCTGGTCCCCCCAAAACCTTGCCCAGGGACCCCCAAGACCCAGACCCTCTGGATCTTAACACAAGGAAAGTAAACTCTTTCCCTCATCGTTGCCTCTCCCAGGCTTCCCCTCCCCGGGTTACCCTGGAAGATCACTGTGATTCAAACTCCTTGAATCTTGAAACAGAGAGGAAAATTCACCTTTCCCCCTCCTTCTCTTTCCCCCTCCCAGACTCTCCCTGAGAGAGAAAGTAATCCTAACACAGAGAGAAAATTAACCTCTCTCTCCCCCTTCCCTCCTTTCTCCCCACCAATTCCCTGGTGGATCCAGACCCCGTCCCCTGGGGTCTCACCAGAATAAAAAAAAAATCAGGTTCTTAAACAAGAAAAACTTTTAATTAAAGAAAGAAAAAACAGTAAAAATTATCTTTGTAAATTTAAGATGGAATATGTTACAGGGTCTTTCAGTTAGGGAGGCGAAGCCTCGTACCCCTAAGGCTGGGAGGTCTGCTGCCACCACTGATAATAAGAAATGTAGGGTAGTGGTGGTTGGAGACTCTCTGCTGAGGGGGACGGAGACACCCATCTGTCGCCCTGACCGTTCATCCCGGGAGGTATGCTGCCTGCCAGGGGCCCGTATCCGAGATGTTACAGAGGCATTGTTGAGGATTATCCGGCCTTCTGACTACTACCCTATGCTACTCATCCATGTGGGCACAAATGATACTGTGAGGTGTGACACTGAGCAGATCAAGAGTGACTACAGGGCTCTGGGAGTACAGGTTAAGGAGTTTGGAGCGCAGGTGGTATTCTCTTCGATTCTTCCTGTCGAAGGTAGGGGTCCGGGCAGAGACAGATGCATCGTGGAGGTGAATGCCTGGCTGCGAAGATGGTGTCGCCAGGAGGGCTTTGGCTTCCTTGACCACGGGATGCTATTTGAGGAAGGACTGCTAGGCACAGATGGCGTTCACCTTTCGAGGAGGGGAAAGGCCTTATTTGCGCACAGACTGGCTAACCTAGTAAGGAGGGCTTTAAACTAGGTTTGACGGGGACAGGTGAGCAAACCCCACAGGTAAGTGGGGAACAAGACCTGGGAGATGGGTTGGAAACAGGAGGGAGCACAGGCTATAATGGCAGAGAGAAAGGAGGGTCAGGGCAAAGCTGGGAGGTAAGATCAAACCAGTATCTTAGATGCCTATATACAAATGCAAGAAATATGAGTAATAAGCAGGAAGAACCGGAAATGCTAATAAATAAATACAACTATGACATTGTTGGCATTACTGAAACTTGGTGGGATAATACACACGACTGGAATGCTGGTGTGAATGGCTATAGTTTGCTCAGGAAGGATAGACAGGGGAAAAAGGGAGGAGGTGTTGCCTTATATATTAAAAATGTACACACTTGGACTGAGGTGGAGATGGACATAGGAGATGGAAGTGTTGAGAGTCTCTGGGTTAGGCTAAAAGGGGTAAAAAACACGGGTGATGTCGTACTGGGAGTCTACTACAGGCCACCTAATCTGGTGGATGAGGCTTTTTTCAAACAACTAACAAAATCATCCAAAGCCCAAGATTTGGTGGTGATGGGGGACTTCAACTATCCAGATATATGTTGGGAAAATAACACCGCGGGGCACAAACTATCCAATAAGTTCCTGGACTGCATTGCAGACAACATTTTATTTCAAAAAGTTGAAAAAGCTACTAGGGGGGAAGATGTTCTAGACTTGATTTTAACAAATAGGGAGGAACTCGTTGAGAATTTGAAAGTAGAAGGAAGCTTGGGTGAAAGTGATCATGAAATCACAGAGTTTGCAATTCTAAGAAAGGGTAGAAGGGAGTACAGCAAAATAGAGACAATGGATTTCAGGAAGGCGGATTTTGGTAAGCTCAGAGAGCTGATAGGTAAGGACCCATGGGAATCAAGACTGAGGGGAAAAACAACTGAGGACAGTTGGCAGTTTTTCAAAGGGATGCTATTAAGGGCCCAAAAGCAAGCTATTCCGATGGTTAGGAAAGATAGAAAATGTGGCAAAAGACCACCTTGGCTTCACCACGACATCTTGCGTGACCTACAAAATAAAAAGGTGTCATATAAAAAATGGAAACTAGGTCAGATTACAAAGGACAAATATAGACAAATAACACAGGAATGCAGAGGCAAGATTAGAAAGGCAAAGGCACAAAATGAGCTCAAACTAGCTATGGGAATAAAGGGAAACAAGAAGACTTTTTATCAATACATTAGAAGCAAGAGGAAGACCAAGGACAGGGTAGGCCCACTGCTCAGTGAGGAGGGGGAAACAGCAACGGGAGACTTGGAAATGGCAGAGATGCTTAATGACTTCTTTGTTTCGGTCTTCACTGAGAAGTCTGAAGGAATGTCTACTACAGTGAATGCTTACGGGAAGAGGGTAGGTTTAGAAGATAAAATAAAAAAAGAGCAAGTTAAAAATCACTTAGAAAAGTTAGATGCCTGCAAGTCACCAGGGCCTGATGAAATGCATCCTAGAGTACTCAAGGAGTTAATAGAGGAGGTATCTGAGCCTCTAGCTATTATCTTTGGGAAATCATGGGAGACAGGGGAGATTCCAGAGGACTGGAAAAGGGCAAATATAGTGCCCATCTATAAAAAGGGAAATAAAAACAACCCAGGAAACTACAGACCAGTTAGTTTAACTTCTGTGCCAGGGAAGATAATGGAGCAGGTAATTAAAGAAATCATCTGCAAACACTTGGAAGGTGGTAAGGTGATAGGGAATAGCCAGCATGGATTTGTAAAGAACAAATCGTGTCAAACTAATCTGATAGCATTCTTTGATAGGATAATGAGCCTTGTGGATAAGGGAGAAGCGGTGGATGTGATATACCTAGACTTTAGTAAGGCATTTGATACGGTCTCACATGATATTCTTATAGATAAACTAGGAAAGTACAATTTAGATGGGGCTATTATGAGGCTGCATAACTGGCTGGATAACCGTACTCAGACAGTAGTTATTAATGGCTTCCAATCCTGCTGAAAAGGTATAACAAGTGGGGTTCCGCATGGGGTCTGTTTTGGGACCGGCTCTGTTCAATATCTTCATCAACGATTTAGATGTTGGCATAGAAAGTACACTTATTAAGTTTGCGGACAATACCAAACTGGGAGGAATTGCAACTGCTTTGGAGGACAGGGTCAAAATTCAAAATGATCTGGACAAATTGGAGAAATGGTCTGAGGTAAACAGGATGAAGTTCAATAAAGATAAATGCAAAGTGCTCCACTTAGGAAGGAACAATCAGTTTCACACATACAGAATGGGAAGAGACTGTCTAGGAAGGAGTATGGCAGAAAGAGATCTAGGGGTCATAGTAGACCACAAGCTTAATATGAGTCAACAGTGTGATACTGTTGCAAAAAAAGCAAACGTGATTCTGGGATGCATTAACAGATGTGTTGTAAACAAGACACGAGAAGTCATTCTTCCGCTTTACTCTGCGCTGGTTAGGCCTCAACTGGAGTATTGTGTCCAGTTCTGGGCACTGCATTTCAAGAATGATGTGGAGAAATTGGAGAGGGTCCAGAGAAGAGCAACAAGAATGATTAAAGGTCTTGAGAACATGACCTATGAAGGAAGGCTGAAAGAATTGGGTTTGTTTAGTTTGGAAAAGTGAAGACTGAGAGGGGACATGATAGCAGTTTTCAGGTATCTAAAAGGGTGTCATCAGGAAGAGGGAGAAAACTTGTTCATCTTAGCCTCTAATGATAGAACAAGAAGCAATGGGCTTAAACTGCAGCAAGGGAGAT
This sequence comes from Gopherus flavomarginatus, assembly GCF_025201925.1. Classification (NCBI taxonomy): domain Eukaryota; kingdom Metazoa; phylum Chordata; order Testudines; family Testudinidae; genus Gopherus; species Gopherus flavomarginatus. The sequence goes on along the minus strand of NC_066620.1, from coordinate 166,457,032 downwards.
TTAGGTTGGACATTAGGAAAAAGTTCCTAACTGTCAGGGTAGTTAAACACTGGAATAGATTGCCTAGAGAAGTTGTGAAATCTCCATCTCTGGAGATATTTAAGAGTAGGTTAGATAAATGTCTATTAGGGATGGTCTAGACAGTATTTGGTCCTGCCATGAGGGCAGGGGACTGGACTCGATGACCTCTAGAGGTCCCTTCCAGTCCTAGAGTCTATGAGTCTATGAGTAAGTCTCTGCTCTGAAAATCTTAGAAGCTAAATTTACATGTCAGACAGACAAAGGATGGGAGGGGAAACAAGGCACAGAGAAATGACATGTCTTGACCAAGTTCACACATCAGGTGAGAGAAGAGCTGAGAATAGGACCCAGACTTGAATCCCAGTCCAGTGCCCTAGACACGACTAGACTATGCCGCTTCTCTGAGGCACGCTGATGCCTCCTGGTGGAAGTGCATAGTTACCACTACCTTAGAAGAGGTTTGAAATAGGCATGCAAGGTTGCCACATAGGCTTCACTAGATCCAGGGAGCATCATGGATTTTACAACAGATGAGGACAAATGTCAACTCCTTCCCTCCTCCTCTCTGCCTCTTCTGAAACACTTTTGTGATTGTCCCTGGTCTTTGTGGTGGCACTTTTGCCCTTCTCTCACACTAGTGCCAGAAACAATCCAGCCCAAATATTTTATTTCTGTAGAATTAAATCTGTAACTAAAGGTCAGCAGCAAACACAAAGAAAAAAATTGCAGCAGTCATAAGAAGGGGATATAAAAGTGCAAACCTTTAAACCAAACAGCAAGTAATATGCAAGTGAAATTCCTTAGAAGCCCATAAACTGTTATTAGGAATAAGAGAGTGTCTTATAAAAAAGAAAGAGAACTTGAAGAAAAAGGTAAAGGTTAAGAGACAAGGTAATCACTGCTCATTAAGATGCAAAAGATGCATTTAATTGGGAATGTTCCAGTGACCGTGCAGATGCAAAAGGTTAAGTTGCTGTGCACTTAAGCTTTTCTCCTGGATGAAGGCCCAACTTCTCAGCCCAGTACCCAGCACAAGTAGGATGGGAAGGCTGGGACAGAAGGAGTTCTTTCCCAATAGACTGCAATGGCCACCATCATACAGACCCAACCCCTCAGTGGAACGGAAAGAATAGGGACAGGAAGATCTCAGGGATCATGGTGGCCTTGAAATAAATGAATCTATGGAACAGTGAGAACAACTTACCAAGGGTATAGAAGGGCACTTTGCCCTTTTCCAGTCATCTGGAATCTCTCTTGTCTTCCATGACTTTTCAAAGATAATCGCTAATGGCTCAGGTATCTCCTCAGTGAGCTCCTTGAGTATTCCTGGATGCATTTCATCAGGTCCTGGTGACTTGAAAACATCTAACTTGTCTAAGTAATTTTTAACTTGTTCTTTCCTCTTTTAACCTCTGATCCTACCTCTTTTAGCCTCTGATCCTACCTCATTTTCACTGACATTCACTATGTTAGACGTCCAATCACCACCAACCTTCTTGGTGAAAACAAAAACAATTAAGTCATTAAGTACCTCTGCTATTTCCATTTTTGTTCCCCCCCATACCCATTGAGTAATTGGCCTACCCTGTCCTTGCTTTTCCTCTTGCTTCTACTGTATTTGTAGAATGTTTTCTTGTTACCCTTTATGTCTCTTCGTACATCTCACATTAGTATACAGACAGCTATGATATTGATTTGATCCCCCCCATTTCTGTCTTGTCTCTCCTTTATCATTGCTATAACAGCCCCTGGCTCCCCCCAAATTCCAACCCTTCTCCCAGGTTTCCATGTTTTTGCCATGCCTGTGGGCTTTGGTCAGCTGCCCCCTTCGAACCTAGTTTTAAGTCCTCCTCACTAGATTAGCCAGTCTGTAGCCAAATATGCTCTTCCCCTTCCTTAGTAAGTGGAGCCCATCTCTGCTTAGCAGTCCTTCTTGGAACAGCATCCCGTGGTCAAGGAAGCCAAAGCTGTCCTGGTGACACCATCTTCACAGCCAGGCATTCTCCTCTAGTATGCATCTGTCTCTGCCTGGGCCGTTTCACTTGACCAGAAGGATTGACAAGAACAAAACCTGGGCACCCAGCTCCTTCACCCTTACTCCCAGAGCCCTGTAGTAACTTCTGATCTGCTGAGGGTCATATGTCGCAGTATCATTAGTGCCCGTATGGATGAGTAGCATGGGATAGTAGTCAGAGGGCCAGATGATACTCGACAATCCCTCCGTAAGATCTCGGATACTAGGCCCCTGGCAGGCAGCATATCTCCAGGGATGCCATGTCAGGGTGACGGATGCCTCCACCTCCCTCAGAAGAGAGTCACCAAAACCTTATGTTTCCTCCTGGGAGTGGGGGTTGCGATCCTCCTAGCCTTGGGGGTACATGGCTTCTTCTCCTCCACCTTTGGGGGTGATTCCTCATCGCTCGTTGCCAGGTTAGCATATTGGCTTTCCATCACCATGGTGGGTGGGTTGGAAGTAGGGGTGGAACACTGCCTGATGCCAGAAGTAACCAGCAGCCAGTGTCCTTACTGTGACAGAACCATATCCTCCTGCCCTGGTGGTGTGACAGCAATCCTCTGTAGCTGGATAGGTTCCTCAGCCTTGGATATCTCAATATGAATACTCGAGGAATTCCTTGTGGGCATGGATGCTCCTCAGCCTAGCCACCTCCTCCTGTAACTCTCCCATGTGTTTCCCAAGAGATTCTACCAGCAGGCACCTTTCACACTGGATGACCCCACAGCCTGGATTTCTTTGAGTGGGAAATGCAGGCCACAGTCTCTGTAAGTCCACACCAGGATCTGGGTAGAGACATCCATGGTGAGGTTCTCTGTCTGGATACAGGTGCAGGAGGAGGAGGCAGGAGCAGCGTTGGCACTGGCGATGCGGCCCTTCTTAACCATAGCGATTATATTATGATTCCCTCTTACAAACCCCCTCTCAAACTTCCCTGATTGCAGTCCTCTGTTTGCTAGCTCCCCTTGGTCGCTTAGCCTCTAGCTTTTAAGGCTCTCTCTTCTAGGTCAGTCCTACCCACTCGTTAATCACACAAGGGAGGGTGATCACATTTCATTTCAATTTATTTGGGGTCTTGTAAGACAGAATATTCTTTCAGATATGAAGTAGAAGGAAACATGTATTAGCAGAAAAAGTACAGCACTGGAGTCTTTGAGACCTGAAATTTAATTCTCTGCCACTGATTCACTGTGACACTGGAAAGTCACTAACCTCTGTATGATTCAGATTCCCCTTGTGTGAAACAAGACTAATAATGCTGCAATGTATATGTCACTGAGAAAAGGCATAATTCATTAGTATTTTGGGATCATCTGATGTAAGGTGCTAAAAGTGCTGAGAAAAGTATTACTGTTATACATGTACTGCCACAGGATATAGTTTAAAGATTAAAAAACCTATATATTTTTAACTTTTTACATATGTTTTGGTCTTCTCTGTTCACAAGTTTCTTCAATGAGCCCTAAAATTAATGAAGAAAACATTATAAAATTTGTAGCAGGTATAATAATCTAATGCTAACATAAATGTATTAGCTAATTTTTTTCCAGTCTGCATATTTACTATGTCTCTTTTTAGATAATATTATTGCCAAGCAGCCATTTTTTAAACTCTTCACAGTTCATGACAAGTCCAACAAACTTTATAAAACTGAATGACTTCAAGCTGCTAACAATACCTTATGCTGCATATAATATTAGAATTAAAGTAGACAAAATTAAATTTCATTCTTTTTTATGTTTAATTGTAGATTGAAAGTTCATACTACTCAATATCCCGCTATACAGACACACACACACTGGCACAGTATATGAATGTGCTAAATTACTGTAAATAAAACATGATATTATCAGTTCCCAGAAACAGGACAATAATTTTACATGTGAAAGTAAAACAAAATGTCCATAATATACAAAAATTAAGGCGAACAAATATTTGTGCTTGTGAATTTTCATAAATTAAAAGTCGATACTAGGTCAAATAATAAAGGATAGATATAAAAAAAACAACACAAGCATGTAGGAACAAGATTAGAAAGACCAAGACAAAAAACAAGATGAAAAAGGACATAAGGGTAAAGAAGAACATTATATAAATATATTAGAAGCAAGAGAAAAAGCAAGGACAGGGTAGACCCATTACTCAATGAGGAGAGAAAGACAATAACAGAAAATACAGCAGGGGTCAACATGTTAAATGCCTTTTTTGTTTCAGTTTTCACCCAGAAGGTTAGCAGTGACTGGTGAACATCAGTGTAAGTGGGATAGGATCTGAGGCTAAAATAGGGAAAGAACAAGTTAAGAACTATGTAGACAAGTTAAAAGTCTTCAAGTTGGCAGGGCCTGATGAAATACATCCTGGAATACTGAAAGAAGTGGCTGAAGAGATCTCTGAGAACTCATGGATCACAGGAGAGATCTCAGCACTCTAGAAAAGGGCAAATATAGTACCTATCTATAAAAAGGGGAATAAGGACAACTCAGAGAATTATAGACCAATCAGCTTAACTTTGGTATCCAGAAAGATAATGGTGCAAATAACCAATCGATTTCTAAGCACCTAGAAAAAAATAAGGTGATAAGTAACAGTCGACATGTATTTGTCAAGAACAAATCAGGTCAAATTAACCTAATATCCTTCTTTGAAGGATGACAAGCCTTGCTGATATGAGGGACCCAGCATATGCAATATATTTTGACCTTAGTAAAGCTTTTAATACTGTCTAACGCAATGTTCTTATAAACAATCTGGAGAATTATAGCCTAGACAAATGTAATATATATCCTCACACACAACTATTTCAAATTTGATGACAATATATACCTCCAGATCAGTGGCACCACTATAGGCACTCGCATGGCCCCACAATATGCCAACATTTTTATGGCTGACCTGGAACAACGCTACCTCAGCTCTCGTCCACTCATGCCCCTTCTCTACCCACGCTACATTGATGACATCTTCATCATCTGGACCCATGGCAAGGAGACTCTGGAAAAATTCCACCACAATTTCAACAGCTTCCATTCCATCATCAACCTCAGCCTGGACCAATCTACACGGGAGGTCCACTTCCTAGATACCACGGTGCAAATAAGCGATGGTCATGTTAACACCACTCTATACCAAAAACCCATCGACCGCTATGCCTACCTTCATGCCTCCAGCTTCCATCCCGGACACACCACACGATCCATTGTCTACAGCCAAGCACTGAGGTACAACCGCATTTTCTCCAACCCCTCAGACAGAGACCAACACCTACAAAATCTTCACCAAGCATTCTCAAAACTACAATACCCGCATGAAGAAATAAGGAAACAGATCATCAGAGCCAGATGTGTACCCAGAAGCCTCCTACTGCAAGACAAGCCCAAGAAAGAAACCAACAGAACTCCAGTGGCCATCACATACAGTCCCCAGCTAAAACCCCTCCAATGCATCATCAGGGATCTACAACCCATCCTGGACAATGATCCCTCACTTTCACAGGCCTTGGGTGGCAGGCCAGTTCTCGCCACAGACAACCCGCCAACCTTAAGCATATTCTCACCAGCAACCACACACCGCACCATAGTAACTCTAACTCAGGAACCAATCCATGCAACAAACCTCGATGCCAACTCTGCCCACATATCTACACCAGTGACACCATCATGGGACCTAACTAGATCAGCCACCCCATCACCGGTTCATTCACCTGCACGTCCACCAATGTAATATATGTCTTCATATGCCACCAATGCCCCTCTGCTATGTACATCGGCCAAACTGGACAATCCCTACGGAAAAGGATAAATGGACATAAATCAGATATTATGAATGGCTATATACAAAACCTGTAGAATACTTCAATCTCCCTGGACACACAATAGCAGATTTAAAAGTAGCCATCCTGCAGCAAAAAATAACTTCAGGACCAGACTTCAAAGAGAAACTGTTGAGCTTCAGTTCATCTGCAAACTTGACATCATCAGCTCAGGATTAAACAAAGACTGTGAATGGCTAGCCAACTACAAAAGCAGTTTCTCCTCCCTTGGTTTTCACACCTCAACTGCTGGAAAAGGGCCTCATCCTTCCTGACTGAACTAACCTCATTATCTCTAGCCTGATTCTTGCTTGCATATATATACCTGCCTCTGGAAATTTCCACTGCATGCATCCGATGAAGTGGGTATTCACCCATGAAAGCTCATGCTCCAATACATTTGTTAGTCTATCAAGTGCCACAGGACTCTTTGCTGCTTTTGTAATATAAGGTGGGTGCACAACTGTTTGTCAATGGTTCACATTCAAACTGGAAGAGCGTATTCAGTGGGTCTCACAGGGATCTGTCCTGGGCCTGATTCTATTCAATATCTTCATATATTATTTGGATAACAGCATGGAGAGTACACTAGTTTGCAGATGAAAACAAGCAGGGAGGAGATGCAAGTGCTTTGGAGGACAATATTATAATTCACAATGATCTTGATAAACTGGAGAAACAGTCTGAATTAACTAGGATGAATTTCAATAAGGAAAAATGCGAAGTGCAAGGATTAGGAAATACAAAATGGGGAAATGACTACCTAGCAAGGAGTATTTTAGAAAAGGAACTGGGGGTTATAATGGATCACAAATGAAATATGAGTCTACAATGTGTCTAAATATGAGGCTACAAAGCCTCTGCTGGAGTGTGTCCAGTTCTGGGTGCCACATTTTGGGAAAGATGTGGACAAATTAGAAAAAAGTTAAGAAAGATGAAAGGTCTAGAAAATATGGCCTATGAGGAAAGACTGAAAAAACTGGATTTGTTTAGCCTGGAGAAGAAAAGACTGATGGGGGTCATGGTAATAGTCTTGAAGTATGCTAACAGTTATTACCACTGAGGACAGGACAAGAAGTAATGGATTTAAATTGCAGCAAGGGAGATTTAGGTTAAACGTAGGGAAAAGCTTTTTTAACTATAAAGGCATTTAAGCACTGGAACAAGTTACCTAGGAAGGTTGCGGAATCTCCATCACTGGAGGTTTTAAGAGCAGGGATGTCTAGATCAGGGATTGGCAACCATTGTTACATGGTGGCCCGCACCGCTTCCCGCAGCCCCCATTGGCCTGGAGCGGTGAACCGCAGCCAGTGGCAGCCACGATCGGCCGAACCTGTGTTTGTAGCAGGTAAACAAATTGGCCCAGCCCGCCACTGTGCTTACCCTGGCAGGCTGCGTGACAAAGATTGCTGATCCCTGGTCTAGATAATACTTAGTCCTGCCTCAGTGCAGGAGACTGGACTAGATGACCTACTGAGATCCCTTCCAGTCCTACATTTCCACAATTCCATGAAGAGCTCTGTTTCTGTGTTAATCAAATTCTGATTATCAAAGGTTTTTAAATCCCACTTTAAACTAGTCAAACAGTGATTCAGAATCAGTTTGAGATCAATGTTAATTAAATAGAATTTATTATTAAAATATGCTTTTAAGGCTTAAGAAATAGAGGAAATAGATATGCCAGAGATTGTTAAACATCAATAAATATGGGTTTCATTTAGTAATCAGTGGACTCCTCCACAACAGAGGCTGTGCCTGATTGGAAGAACAATTAAAAATGGAGGATAGGCTATTTATAAAACAAGATTCTTATAGAGGTTTAGACCTCAAACAAAGCTTTTGCTCTAACAGAAATCAGTATGATGTAGTTATTTGGAAGAGAAAAGAGCTTGAAAGACCAAAGCTGACTCAAGCTATTTATATGTCTTTCCATATAGGTTTCATACCTATACCAGAATATTTACTTTATTGCAATTTTTGTCTGATTTACTCTGACTTGTAGTGTGTAATCACCTTTTATAATACAAGCTGCATGATTACTGTTTGCTACATAAAAAAAATTAGCCATAGACTAACTTTTAAATATTTTTAAAATACTTCCTTAGCTGACTGATATTGTCAATGAATCTTGAAACTACACTTTCTCAAACCTGCCATTAAAATGCTGGCGGACACTATATCATTCCTGTGAGTCTGATTGTCAGCAATTGAGCATAGTTAATGATTCCAGTGCTGGGAAGGTCAAAGTCCTGCCTATTTCAGAATTTGGCAGCCTACTTGGAGTGCCAGCAAGATGGTCCTTTCTAACATGAAATATGTACTTGTAATATATCTTTGCTATCTCCCCCAATAATAAAGAAAACTCAACTCCTCTCCAGCCAATCAGGATTTCTATGAGAACCACTGGAGGTACAGCTTTCAGCAATCCAGCAGAGCTTCAGAAAACAGCACTGAGAAATCCTGGATGGGCTGGAATAGAGGTAATTCAAATGGAAATATGAGTGTGCCTAGAGTATAGAAAATTAACTAATCAGCATACTGGCACAATGACTACTTGATACATTAATAAGAAGACACTTCAAAAGTTGTATTTTTATGAGCCAGAGCATTAGATTTTTCTGATATAAAATGTTCATACTTTATTCTCATATTCCATTGGTCATTATTTGATTTCTCTCTTATTCATGGAATAGTGTCATAAAGAATATAAAGACTCTTAAGGTATAAAGATGATGAATTCTACAATAGTCAGCACTTTCCCTTCAAACTCTTCTAAAGAAATCAGAAGATAACATTTCAAATTAAATTATGGGTAAAAAAAAAAAAGAGAGAGAAACTTCCAAGTAGCTTTTAGGCTATCCAACACACTGGAGACAAGTAATTCCAAAATAAATTGCCACTAAAAAGTCAAAGAATTAATTGATGTTTTAATTTTGAAAGGATGTTCTTTGATATTATCCATGCAATTATGTTTAATATAGTTTAAATGTATGTGCAGTATTTGATCTTTACTTCGTGCTACAATGGTTACCATAAAAAAAAATCAACATTTGCCAACAGATACAGCACAATTGCAATAATTATTTCCTCATCCACCTCACATGACCTACAAATAGATTTCCTGAACCAACATAATTGAAGGGAATGTGTAGAGTAAATTATGGTTCCAGTCCAAGAAAGGGGAATCTGTAAATGATATTGGTTCTTGTTTGACCCTGATGGAGCCCATGGGTGTTCTCTTTAGTAATAAAGAGACCTAGTGATGATTTACTCCCCTAGCATAGCAGATCATGTCAGCCTGAGAGTCTCACAAAAGGAATAGCTACAGCCTTAGTCAACTATCCCCACAGGCCCTCAGAGTAAACCATCAGCAGACATCATGTCTGGGTAGCACTTACCTGAGACTTAATGTGTGACATTGGATTAAAAATACCATGTTCCCAGCATGAGACTCAGGGATTGTTTTCATGCCCCCAAAGTATGGACTACAGGTGTGTGAACTTCAGCACACTCTAAAATGTTGGGATGAAACTGCCTCCTGCAAAGCTGTGGAGTATTCTACACTGAAGTGTTCAGTGAAGTCCATTCCTTATGGAGGATTTTGAAGCTACAAAAGTGAGGGTGGCCTCCACTTCCCATCAGTTTTTCATTAATTACTAAAGGTGCAATGAGCTCAGATTATACACAGTGTCCTCAATGCTTCCATCAGGGTGTTTTTGTTTTGTTTTTTTTCCTGAGGGAAGCACTGAGGACAGGGCTTCTGGTAAAGCTGTATCAAGGTCAGCTTCACAGAGTTCAGGGTCCTGAACGTCCAGCATTTTTTGGGAGGCAGATAGCAATGGGTTTCTTCATATAAACATGAATGGGTGATATTAGTGGCAGGCAGATGGGCTCTCAATGCTATCTCCAACATATATGATGGCTGAAGATCAGATGGTGCTCTTCCACATGTGGAATTAATGATGGCTAGCAACGACACACTATTTGTATAGGTCATAATACTGCTCATGATCACAATTAGTTGTTCTGTTTCCCTGGAAATGTGCTTTTTCCCTTCTGGTTGAAATAGCTTGACAAATATAAATAGGAGGAATTAGTAAGCACCCAACAAGAGTCCACTGTGATTAACCTTCCCTCTGCTATGCATGCGTGTATTATTCACGGACCAGGTAGGAAAAAGTTAATGGCCAAGAAGATCAAGATACCTGGAGGTCATCATGCAACCAAGCCTAACTTCTTTCTTTAGTAGGCAGCAACAACAACAACAACAACAAAACATGTTAGAGCCAGAGTAGTGGGGAGCTGTCCTCGTCACAGTGGCGACTCTGGGACAGAGGTTCAGAATGAGAATGTCTCTGCTTATTTTGCAGCTGTGTTTTTTTTCCAAAGAGGAGAGACTAGGAAGACCAGTATGTGGCTCTGGAAGAACCTGTCTTATGACACATCATTTCATAAATTCCAAGATCAGAAGGGACCATTGTGATCATCTAATCTGATCTCTATAGAATTTCCCCCAAATAATTCCCAGAGCCTATTTTTTTTAAAAAAAATCCAATCTTTATGGAGAATCCACCACAACCCTGAGTAAGTGTTTCAATAGTTAATTGCTCTCATTGTTACAGATTTGCACCTTCTTTCCAGTCTGCATTTGTCTAGCTTCAACTACCTGCCATTGGATTGTGACCTTTCTCTGCTAGATCGAAGGACCCATTATTAAATATTGTCCCACAGGTGGATACTTACAGACTGTAATCAAGTCACTCCTTAGCCTTTTTTGCCCCAGAAGTATTTACAAGTGGTCTTAAAATGATAACATGGTATACACTGTGTGCTCTCTACATACTACTTCCTTGTACTGTTAACCATTGGATGACTTCAACTATGTAAAGACTTATATGATCTGTAAAAAAAACCAATAAACTGGCATTTGACATGGTCCCTAACAGAAGACTAGACACATACTGGGGCAAGGGGAGCAGAGGGAGGGAAGACGAAGAAAGAAAGAAAACAAAAAAACCTCAGGATTTCTGTCATTCACTCACTATATTCAATAGTGCGTGCTCACAATTAGTTTTTTTATTATATAATTAGATATCCATGGAATTGTGACTATATATTTTTTTTCAAATGAGAAACACCTCCATGCACTTATACAGTTTGTTTGTTTATTAAAGGGAACCTAAAATAACATTTTCTTAACATCACTACAAGTCCTAACTATGGATTAAAACAGGGATCGGCAACCTTTGGCATGCGGCTTGCCAGGGTAAGCACCCTGGTGGGTCGGGCCGGTTTGTTTACCTGCCATGTCCACAAGTTTGGCCGATAGTGGCTCCCACTGGCCACAGTTCACCGTCCCAGGCCAAAGAGGACTGCGGGAAGTGGCACAGGCCAAGGAATGTGCTGGCTGTTGCTTCCTGCCACCCCCATTGGCATGCAGCCAGTGGGAGCTGCGATCGGCCGAACCTGTGGATGCAGCAGGTAAACAAACTGGCCCGCCCCGCCAGGGTGCTTACCCTGTGAGCCGTGTGCCAAAGGCTGTCAATCCCTTAGTTAAAACCAGAAAACTTATGTTCTTTACTCTGATCACGTGGGGGAAAAATAAAATATTCCCATCTCATGGGAGGTGAGCCTCTGCTGAAAACACTGAAGCCACATCATAGAAATATATCCCACTGGTATTTAGGAAAGGGTTTTAGAACACACAGAACATGCAAGTTTTGTTAGCTATTGGCAGCTGGAATCAAACCTAGGGCCTCTTGAGCTTAATGCATAAACCTCTACTGCCTGAGCTAAAATACAAAGCTTGCTCAGGCAAGGCTGTAGCAGGCTCATCACTCTTTGACTGGCCTAGCCACCATATCAGGGGGACAGAGTGCCACACTCAGCTTGCATGGGTTACACAAGGCAAGAAGTTGCCTTGAATCTGGAATCCAAGAATCCGGGCAAATCTCACATATCCCAGGGCCTCTGTGTGTATTGTTCTTAGCAGTGTTCCCCTGACTTCCCCTCTTTATTTAAACATTAGTGTATACAAATATGAACCATCTTCCATGCCTTATTCCTATGCAGAATTTACTATAGTACTGCTTTCTAGTATCAAAAGCTTAAAAAAAATGAATTTCATCTGGGATCTTGGCTTTGAAATCATCTGTATTCCTACAGGTAAAATCACAATTTCTGCCTTTTTATACGGCCGTATAGTGTAATTTCAGAACCCACATTCTCACTGTCTTTACTGCGATGTTTGTTGACTTTTAAAATGTTAATAACAAGCCTCATTGTGGGTTTGATGGAGTTTAACAATTTATGAATGTCCCACATCGACCAGCTGAATAAAATTCTCCACAGAGGCACATCAGTACAAAATCATTTCATGTCTTATGTTTTCTTTAAGTCATGAAGCAATATCCTTGGGTTTGATTTAGAACTAATTTACCAACTAGGGACTAAGGGAACACCTGCTGCTTTATTGACTGGTGTAATGTTCTACTTCATACTGGAAAGAGATTTTATATTATTAGCCTCTATAGAAACAAATGGTCAGAGGTTGACCCCTGTAAATTCTTCATTTAAAATAAATGTTATTAGTCTTAACTTAGATTTATTTTTTATTAAATGAACCAAAAATCAGCATTTTAATCCTTAAAGGCAAATATTCCTTGGTAGCAGGATTCTGTATATCAATTCATAATAAACCTTTCTAGAACGAGCTCTGAATCCTCTGAAATGTAACTGACCTCAGTAGGTTGTGAGAAATGATTTGCTTGCTCTCTACTTACTACTTCTTTGGACCATATAGGGAAAATAACAGTGAATTTATAGGGCCTTGTCAGCACATAAAAGTGGCTAGAAACTTCAAAAGACACTGCATATGGTTTTGTTGAAGGGGCCTTTATTAGTACGGGATATGGGAAGAAATCCCAGTTTGCTGGCCAAAGCCCCAAACACACCCCAGCACTGAATCAGTGTTCTATAGCAATTTTATTCATGCCATCAAATACTTGGTATAATAGAAGCATTTTCTTTAATTTTATGGAACTACTGAGAATACATTCAATACAGATTTAAAACATCAGTTTGAGTTTATGTTGCAACTTTATATGTGATTGGTATGGAGAATCTAGCTTACTTTTTTTTTTTTTCAAGGAGTATGGCCAATGCAACTGCTAATCAGGAATGGTCTATGAAATGGCTGGTGAATTTTAAGTTGAGCAAATGTAAAGGCTGGATTACTGCAGCAATACTCTATTTATGTATCAGAGGGGTAGCTGTGTTAGTCTGGATCTGTAAAAGCAGCAAAGAATCCTGTGGCACCTTATAGACTTACAGACGTTTTGGAGCATGAGCTTTCGTGGGTGAATACCCACTTCCTCAGATGCAACTGATGAAGTGGGTATTCACCCACGAAAGCTCATGTTTCAAAACGTCTGTTAGTGTATAAGGTGCCACAGGATTCTTTGCTACTCTATTTATGGTTACCATTGGAATCATGTTACAGCTACTCTAGAATGCAGAGGCATGGATGCTCAGGCGTTAATCTGTGAGAGCTGGTGAAGCTCACATTCCACAATCTGGACTGTTTGCCTATTATCGAGTCAGTACAAGTCAAAAATTTACTATAAGAATTTAGAGCCAATGGTTTGAACTGGCAAGTACAGTTAGCTAGACCATATATTTTAAGCAACCCACAATGAATGTATTAAGTAATTTGTTGTTTAAGGATAAAAAAAAACCAACGTTGTACAGGATTTGTTCCACAAGGGGGGTTGTGTGTGTGTGTGTTAGTTTTAAATATAAGCCATATGATGCATTCCCAAGGTCAAAGAGCACTACTCATCTATTAATCATAATCAAGTTTCCAAAGCATCCTCCTTTCCTCAACAAACATTTATGTGTAACATGGTGGCATAAAGCAAACAATACATAAGTAACTTACTGTGTTCCTCTTGTTTATGGGTCTCCCTTCACTCCATTTTAAGTTTTCTCCTGACTGCTTGTCTTTTCCACACTCATCTTCAGTGTTCAGCTTTTTTGTTATTCCTGCTCGTTAACTTCACATCCATTTCCTTATCCAACTTACAAGCTATATTTCTTCTCCTCTCCTGTTTTCTCTATCCCCTGCTCTGTACTTAAACTCTCCCTTCTGTCACCATCCATATTCTCAACCCTCGCCTTTCTTGTGCATTTAGATTGTAAATTTCTTAGGACAGGATGTGGTTTTTTAACATCTTTGTACATTGCCTAGTACAGTTGAGCCTCAGACCTCATTGGGGCCTCAAGGTGCTACCACACTATTCCTAAATAATACTTAACTCACTCTCACCAGTCCACCTACTCACCTGTCTTTCTCACCCATAATCTATTTGCTATATCAACCCAAGGTGTAATGATAATTTTTACATTGAGACTCCAATATTGCAAAGACTTGATGCATATGCTTTACTCAGTGTGTGTAACTTAAGCACATCCATAAGTCTTTGCAGGACTGCAGCATTCACATTTTGTTTTGTTTGTTTCTTGGGGTTTTTTGTATTAAATATAAGACTATTAGTTCCTTCAGTAAAAAGGTGAGCATGTTAAAAAACAAGATTATAACAGAAACTGTTGTAATTTAGCTCTGATTGTAAAAGCAATAATGAATTATGTGGTAAGAAGGAAATTTCTTTTTACCATTGTCCTAGTATATGAACAAAGAGAAAATGGCACTTGAATTAAAAGGAAACCAATTTAAAATGGACAAGAGAAAATACTTTTTATACAACATGTAATTAACCATGGGATTCATTCCTACAAGATCTTGAGACAATTTTCATATTAAGATTTTTTTTTAAATTATACACTTGTAGGAATAAAAAACCTTCTTAATTATATTAGATTGTATAAAATTAAAATAATTATGAATAATTATTTTGGACATAGATTTTGAATGCCATAATACTGAACAATAAGAAGAATTATTTGAATTTGCCTTTATAAAAAAGATTTGTTGGTGATTGCTGTCAGAGATAGGATACTGCACTATTTAAAGTCATTAGTCTATTCCAATATTATAATTCTTTATGTTTCTATGAATTATAGAGCAAATCCTGTTGTCTTCACTCAGGCAAAATTCTCACTAACTGCACTGAATTAATGATAATAGTACACCAGGGAAAGAAGCACGGAAAACTCTCAATTGATTATGACAATCCAGTTAAAATAAAAATCTAGGCATGCCATCTGCAATACTAGTAGTATGTTTAAAGTATTCACTGTTCTGGTTTATACTTGTTAATAGAACAAAGTCTAGATAATTTCCAGAATAACCAATTTTGTAAGTCAATGTACTGCTCCGTTCTCTTGGAGTTTGTTATTGTAAGTACTTATAAGTGCCTTTGAGGAGAGGAACATCAAATATAAAGTTAAAATGACTTCAATGCTATTTTAAAGGCTTAATTAATTGCCTGGGGCTCAAAACAAACCAAGTTACTCATATATATGTACAGTACAAAATATAATCTTGAAGAATGTAACACAATGAGCTTTGAATTCTGTGTTGTTCAGAAAGCATTTCATAAAAAGACTACAAATTTAGGTTCATTTATATGATTAAAAATTGCAGTCATTTGTCATTCCTGGTAATGTAAATGGTATTAGACACATTTTTCAGGAATTTTCTAGAATGACCATCTTGCGTCCTATGCAACCAGAACAGGTGCTATGTGAAGGTCCTTGCTATAACAGAGGAACCATAGTACCACTGGGTTGGTGAGAAAAGTATTAAAATTGTGTTAGCTTCTTGATTCTGAGATCAAGGCTCCACTGTGCTAATTGCTATTCACACACAATAAAAATGACAGTCCTTTTTTCAAAGAATTTACAATCTTAACATGATGAGAAATGCAAACAAATGGAAGGAAGACAAAGTAATAGCATTGTGTTTAGTTTAAGGAGCAGTCTTTGTACATGAACTTTTTAGCCATTGTAAAGTTTTTGAGAAAATCATGAAAGAGCTGAGTCTTAAAAAGGGATTTGGATGAGGATAATATAGTAACGTTACAGGTTTTTATGATGAACTGCTCCCATGCATAAAGGGCAGTATGGAAAATTGGACTGATGTGCAATGAATGCTGACAAGGGGACAGAGAGGAGATGAGGGTCAACAACTCAATAATGTATTAGTTGATATGTAGGGCAAAACTAAGTTGTAAAGGGCCTATAAGGCAAAAGCTAGGCTCTGTGCCAGCCAGCGCAGTGCAGCAGGTCATGGAAGAGGAGAAGGAATAGACAGTGAGGCTGCAATTAAGTGATCTACTTAACCTCATTTAGAGTTTGCAGCTCAGGCACTAGAGTAATGGCCTTAGCTGGGCTGAAGATAGTTCTTGTCCTGCCCATTACTTTGGGAGAGGATTCTGTTCTCCCCAACCTCCATGTAATTTCTCTGTCCAGAGCTTTCTTTCTAAGACTCAGACTGGTTCTGCCCATGCAAATGAACAAGCCCCCAGTGCAAAATTCCTCCCCATTCCCCTTATGCAGTGTCTTAAATTTATTGCTATTCTCAGCTATGCTACTTGCACGTCTCACATAGGTAAAACTCTTTGTTTTACTACTCGTTTGCCAACAGTTTGTTTTCCTTGGCCTCTCTAAGGCACTGAGTTCTTCCTCAGCCTGTGCAATCTGTTTGATCACAATTTGTCCTTTTACCTCAGTGGATTTTTTGGTTAAACCCTCATTTCAAGAAGACAAATGATGGATACTTGCTCGTATTGTTGCACTACTCTCCAATCACATATTGTGCTTCTTCCTTTACATCGTGTTAGGTGTTTAACTGCCTCCTTAGGTGCCTAAGTCCAAAATTTAGATCCTCAACCCCATCTCTCAGCTGCTGGCTAACTCTGTAGACAGGGACACCTACATTTCTATGGATAAAGTCCCATGGCACCTAAGAATGTGCCAATGATCATGCACGCAGCCGCACCGGTCTAGGCACCTGGGTGTCTAACTCATACTTAAGCTCATGACAGATCTTCAAACTAGGCATTCCCTCACCCATCTTGCCTTCAGGGCCTGATCAACTAGGTATATCCAGAAACTGCCTACCAGACTAGGACCCCACAAAACACTAGGGGAGGGGGACCAGAGAGAGAGAATGACTCTGTAGCCCAATGATTAGGGCACTCACCTGGGATGTGGGAGATCCAAGTACAAGTCCTCCCACTCAAAAGCATATTTGATTATTCACAGGCAATGGAATAGCTTCAATAGGAGATACTGAATGAGCTCTGCCCTAGAATATCATATAGCCAGGTGTTGGGACACTCTCCAGGGAGGATGAGACAAAGTTCAAGCGTCTTCTCCACATCAGGTGGGGTGGGGTGGGGTGAGTTGAAAGCTATCTCAAGTAGTTCCCAGCTTAATGTGCTGGCTTTTGTGGCTCCCATTCTTGGGTTCCTAAGTCTCCCTGTGCATTGTACAGGAAGCCTGAGGCCCAACTTGTGGATGTTGATTCCACTAGGGTGTAGAGTGCCTAACTGTTAGACATTGCAGTGCTGAGCCTAAGGGCTTGTCTTCATGTACAGTGCTGCAGCAGTGCTGATGTAGCACTTTAGTGAAGATGCACTGCAAGTCACCCAATGACATAGTTAATCCACCTTTCTGAGAGGCAGTAGCTATGTTGACAAGAGAAGCTCTCTGTTGACATAGCTCTGGCTACACCAGGGGTTAGGTCAGTCTACATCACTGAGGGAGTGAATTTTTCACACCCCTGAGCGATGTAGTTATATTGATATAAGTTTGTAGTGTAGACCTGGCTCTAACTTTCTGGCTCTAACTCCAAGTGGAATCTGGCATAAAACACATCAATAGAGGCTGCAATCCAGAGTATCTCCTGGGACTGTGCTCAGTTCTGAGTGGTATTGTCCAATATATGGTTTTCTGCTTTTCCAAAGTATACTAAATCACAGGCAAGGTGTTCTGCTACTTGAAATAAAAATCTAAACCTTGTATAGTACCTTATTTGAGGTGCCTACAGAGCGTTTGCTAGTTGTTTTTTTTTTTCCCATCCTGTTGACAGATAAATGCAACTGTGCAAAATACTGGACATTCCTATTTCTTCATGTATGACTTTGGCACTGCTGAAAATAAGAAACAAAAGAGGTAAAACCACTGAAAGCATGTTTTGCTGAATCCTTTAAAATCCTAACATAATACTTATATATAAACCATGGTAGTCTGCAACCATATAATCCTCTGGGCATTATCTCATTAGATTTCAAACTAAATAGGGTCAGCCCGTATCAATTCTTGGAGGGAAGACGACCAATAAATAGATGCTGCAAGAAGTGGTTCTAGTGATTCCCAACTGTTATTAAAAAAATCCTATATCACCGTTTTTGTAAGAGTGAGGTTGTTAAGTCCAGCGTCCTGACCAAATTCCAATGAGAACATGATTTTCTGGATGTGTAAAATTAGATCTGTCCAAAGCTTTCATAATGAAACCCCAAAGTAGGTAGAAGTCACCAGGTTTGGGATTTCCTTGCAGTCTTGAAACAGACCAGCTTTGTTTAAAGATTTGCCAAACTATTTAGTTAACCTAGTCCAAGTTTTGAGCAAACCTGGGATGAATTTTGAGGAACTGGAGAAAATATAAAATTTCTATCAAAGTTAGGAATTTGATGGGGGGGGAGGGACTTGCAAGGGAATTAACAGAAAACCAGCCATAACTTGACAGGTTTGGCTGAGTTTCATACTGAATTTGTGTGTTATTTAAACCGTACATTCAAAGAGAAACTCAAATGGGATGTAAACTCAAAAAACAAAACTGTGGGAAAAAGAGTTAAACCTCTGCAAACTGAAACTCTTGATTTTCAACACATCTCCATTTAAAATTCATCATGTAATTTCAACTGGAGAAACTGACCCAGATCTACCAAAGTACTTAGGCACCTAAGTCTCAGGTTTAGGTTCCTAAATCCTAGTTTTGGCTCCACTGCAAGTCACAAAACTGGATCAACTGATGATTATCTGTTCCGTTCATTCCCTCTGAAGCACCTGGAATTGCCATTGTTGAAAACAGGATACTAAGCTAGATGGACCTTTGGTCTGACCCAGTACGGCCATTCTTATGTTCTTAAATCCTGCTGAATCCTATAAGTGATTCACCTAATTTTCAAGATAAAAGTTCCCTTGGTTCCTATGTTTCTGCCTCTAAGACTGGGCACCCCTGCCTCACTCTAGGGATCCAGAACCTGTTCCCTGCAGAAGCCTCAGAGCAATTCGCAAACTGGGAGAAGAAAAGTATTTGGTTGTTTAAGTGGCATGCAGGTCCCAATCTAGTAGATAGCCTCTGAGCACACCTATCAGATTGGGTACCATTCAACACCTGGCTGATGCTGCCATTGGAAAAGGAGGTGATGGTGACACTTTATAATTTTTAGGTCAGTGATTAGCTCACCCCGTGATGTGGGAGACCAAGTAAAATTCTCTCCTCAGCCAGAGGGGAGAGGGAAAGGATTTGAACTGAGTTATTGGGGTAGTTTGATGTGGGGGTCCCTCAGTCCCCTGCTGCAGCTGTTCCAATGTGGCTAAATAATAAAAGCAAATTGGAACAGGGGGACTGGACTCTGGGTCTCAGCTTCAGAAGTGGATACCCTAACAACCAGATTACAGAGTCATTCCCTCTCTCTCCCTCTATCTGCCTATTTAAGTTTTTGAGAGAGACAAAGTAGGTGAAATAATATATTTTATTGGACCAATTTCTGTTAGTGGAAGGGATTTGATTTTCAGCTACACAGAGATCTTGTTTGGATATTTAACTGTTTATCAACAGTGGAACACTCTGCTGAAGTAGAAGAATTGAACTTGAGTCTTCAACATCCCAGGCAAGTGCCCTAACCACTAGGCTAAACTTTATGAGCTAAGCAGCACTAGCACCACCTACTTCTTCATTTGTTTTGTATTGTGCAAGGCAGGTGCCCAATTCATTCCTTCAAGAAATGCCTTAGGTGCCTAAGCTGCCTGACTCCAAATGGCAGATACTTGTTCATGGATTGATAAGCAGAGATAGGTGCCTCCTTCACTGCTGCCAAGACTTAGTTCTAACTGGGAGAGAAGGTGGGACCTAGCACAACTTGCTTTTATTGGCATTTCCAATTGGCTGGTCTAGGTAACTCCCTGCCTAGAATACTGGGTGTTGTGGATCAGATTCTGAGCCCTGGACTACACTATGAGTTTAGGTCAAATTTAGCAGCGCTAGGTTGATTTAACCCTGCACTTGTCCACATGACCAAGCCTGTTTTGTTGACTTAAAGGGCTCTTAAAATCGATTTCTGTACTCCTCTCTGGTGAGGGGGTTAGCGCTAAAAATGACCTTGCTGGGTCAAATTTGGGGTAGCGTGGATGCAATTCGATGGTGTTGGCCTCCGGAAGCTATCCGAGTGCTCCATTGTGACTGCTCTGGACAACACTCTCAACTCAGATGCACTGGCCAGGTAGACAGGAAGAGCCCTGGGAACTTTTGAATTTCATTTCCTGTTTGGCCAGCATGGCGAGCTGATCAGCACAGGTGACCATGCAGAGCTCATCAGCACAGGAGACCATGGAGTTCCAGAATAGCAAAAGAGCTCCAGCATGGACCAAACAGGAGGTACTGGATCTGATCGCTGTATGGGGAGAAGAATCCTTGCAGGCAGAACTCCGTTCCAAAAGACAAAATGCCAATATATTTGCCAAACTTTCCAAGAGCATGATGGACAGAGGCTACAACAGGGACACGCAGCAGTGCTGCATGAAAGTTAAGGAGCTGAGACAAGCCTACCAATAAACAAAGAATGCAAACGGTCTCTCTGGGTCAGAGCCCCATACATGCTGGTTTTATGATGAACTGCATGCAATTCTGGGGGTGGCCCCTACCACTACCCTACCACTGTCCATGCACACATGCAAGGGGGGAGTCTCACACAACAGAGATGAGGAGTTTGAAGATGAGGAAGATGATGATGATGAGGTTGAGGCTAGCACACAGCAGGCAAGTGGAGAATCCCTTCTCCCCGGCAGCCAGGAACTGTTCATCACTCTGGAGCCAATACCCTTCCAACCCCCCCAAGGTGCGCTCCCAGACCATGAAGCCAGAGGAGGAACCTCTGGTGAGTATACCTTTATAAATATAATACAGAGTTTAAAAGCAGGCATGTTTAATGATTAATTTACCATGCCAAGCCAGTAGCAAGTAGTCTGGAATCATTGCAGAACAAAACCTTGCAGCGAATGGGCCCGGGCTTTGGCTGTTTGCCTTTGGCTGAAAATAAATCATCCCTACTGTTAGCCACAGGGTGTGGGGAGGCCCACTCATGGCTGATCGGGATCTTCCCTGATACTAGCCACGCAGTGGGGGAGGAGGAAGCGATCATCCCAAAGAATTGGGTGTGAGGCGGCGTTGCATTGTGCTGCACATTCACCCTAAAACTGCAGCCCCTCATTTTAAATGGCCAACCCAATGGGCTTTGTTTGGTATAGGAAAGGAGGGTGCTGCTGTTTGAAACCATTCCCAAATGTTATGAAGGTTGAAGAAGCCGAAACCCTTTGCCTTACCATGGCTGCCTGCAAGCCAAATTCTGTTGCCCAGCTGAGCGTGTGTGATGTCTCACACCAAACCGGTAGGCACTCAATATAAGAGGCAAAATGCTACCTTTTAGCAAAAGTACATGTGTTATGTAATGTGAATCACTTGATTCAGTGTGAAATAGTCTTCCCTTTGTTCTCTAAAATGTATCTTTTTAAATACTACTCTCTCTTTTTTCCCTCCCTCAGATGCAAATGTTTCTACGCTCCCCCTATCATCTCCATCTCACAGGCTAGCGCAGATTGGAAGGCAAAAAAAACGCACTGGCGACAAGATGTTCTCTGAGTTCATGTAGTCCTCCCACACTGAAAGAGCTCAGCAGAATGCATGGAGGCAAACAATGGCAGAGTCCAGGAAAGCGATAAATGAACGTGATTAGATGAGGCAGGACGCTGAGAGGAGGCAGGATGCAATGCTGAGGCTAATGAGGGAGCAAACTGACATGCTCAGGCGTCAGGTGGAGCTGCAGGAAAGGCAGCAGGAGCACAGACCCCCACTGTAGCCCCTGTATAACCGCCGGCCCTCCTCCCCAAGTTCCATATCCTCCTCACCCAGATGCCCAAGAAAGTGGGGGGAAGGGGAGGCTACAGGCACACAGCCACTCCACCCCAGAGGATTGTCCAAGCAACAGAAGGTTGACATTCAATACATTTTGAACTGTAGTGTGGCCTTGTCCTGTCCTCCTCCCCTCATCCACCACCCTGCCTGGTGCTTCCCTCCTCATGCACCCCTCCCGGGCTACCTTGTGAGTTTTCCCCCTATTTGTGTGATGAATTAATAAAGAATGCATGATTTTGAAACAATAATGACTTTATTGCCTTTGAAAGCGGTGATTGAAAGGGGGAGGTCAATTGACTTACAGGGAAGTAGAGTCAACCAAGGGGGCAGGTTTTCATCAAGGAGAAACAAAGAGAACTGTCATACCATAGCCTGACCAGTCATGAAACTGGTTTTCAAAGCTTCTCTGATGCGCAGGACACCCAGCTGTGCTCTTCTAATCGTCCTGGTGTCTGGCTGTGCGTAATGGGCTGCCAGGCGATTTGCCTCAACCTCCCACCCCATCATAAATGTTTCCCCCTTACTCTCACAGATATTGTGGAGCACATGGCAAACAGCAGTAACAATGGGAATATTGGTTTGGCTGAGGTCTAACCTAGTCAGTAAACTGTGCCATCGAGCTTTTAAATGTCCAAATCGACATTCTACCACCATTGCTCAGCCTATAGTTGAACTGCTCCTTACTACTGTCCAGGGTGCCTGCGTATGGCTTCATGAGCCATGGCATTAAGGGGTAGGCTGGGTCCCCAAGGATAACTATAGGCATTTCAACATCCCCAATGACAATTCTCTGGTTTGGGAAAGAAGTTCCTTCCTGCAGCTGTTCAAACAGACCAGAGTTCTTGAAGATGGGAGCTTCATGCACCTTTCCCGGCCATCCCACGTTGATGCTGGTGAAACATCCCTTGTGATCCACCAGTGCTTGCATTGAAAAGTACATACTGACTGCCAAGGCGGTCCAGTCCCAAGATAGATATATGCGTTTCACCACAGTTAGGGAACTCCATTGCAGCAAAGCCATCCACTATGACCTGCACATTTCCCAGAGTCACTACCCTTGATAGCAGCAGCTCAGTGATTGTGTTGGTACTTGGATCATAGCAGCCCCCACAGTAGATTTACCCACTCCAAATTGATTCCTGACTGACCAGTCTGGTGTTGCAAGGTTCCAGAGTGCTATTGCCACTCACTTCTCAACTGTGAGGGCTGCTCTTATCCTGGCAGTCTCGCGCTTCAGGGCAGGGGAAAGCAAGTCTCAAAGTTCCATGAAAGAGCCCTTACACATGCAAAAGTTTCACAGCCACTGGGAATCATCCAGACCTGCAACACTATAAGGTCCCACCAGTCTGTGCTTGTTTCCCAGGCCCAGATATGGAGTTCCATGGCATGAACCTGCCCCATTACCACCATAATGTCCAAATTGCCAGGGCCCGTCTTTGAGAGAAGTCTGTGTCCATGTCCTCATCACTCTCATGATCACGCTGTTGTCGCCTCCTCACCTGCTTTTGCAAGTTCTGCACATACTGCAGGATAATGTGTGAGGTGTTTACAATGCTCACAGCAGCAGTGGTGAGCTGAGCGGGCTCCATGCTTGCCATGGTATGGCATCTGCAGGAGAGCAGAGTTGCAGCAGAAGCGGTGGAGGAGGATGGTTAGCACTGCACACATTTCCCGAGGAAGAGCACACATACCCAGGAGCCCATGACAGACAACATGGAGAAATTTGCTATCGAGGCAATAGCAGCAGAGCAGAGTTGCAGCGGAAGTGGTGTATGACGATGGTTTGCAGACCTACTGCACTGTCTGCTGCCAGCAGCACCCAGGACACAACAGAGGCAGTGTCGGTGAGCTGAGCTGAGTGGGCTGCACGCTTGCCGTGGTATGGCATCTGCATGGAAAAAAGGCGCAAAACAATTGTCTGCCATTGCTTTCATGCAGGGAGGGGAGACTGATGACATGTACCCAAAACCACCCGCAACAATGTTTTTGCCCTATCAGGCATTGGGAGCTTAACCCAGAATTCCAATGGGTGGCGGAGACTGCGGAAACTGTGGGGTAGCTACCCACATTGCATCGCTCCATAAGTCAATGCTAGCAACAGTAGTGAGGACGCACTCTGCCGACTTAATGCGCTTAGTGTGGATATACACACTCGACTGTATAAAATCGATGTCTATAAAATGGACCTAATTTCGTAGTGTAGACATAGCCTAAGACACCTATCTTTCCCATACATCGTACAGGAAGCCTAGGTGCCTAACTGAGCGTTGAGAAACTCAGGATGGATACCTAAAAATTAGGCATTGTGGTGCTCGGCCTTGCAATACCTAAGTCCCCTGTGGATCCCACCAATTATTTTTTATTCTCTTCCCTAAAACTGCTCTGTATTATTGCTTTCTTCTTTCAACTGTTAGGTATGTGTGAACAATGCTTTAGAATAAAGGCACACAGCTGTAGATCTAAGATCATGAATAGCATCAAAACCACAGACATTCTCATTGTTTTTCTGTCAAATTACTAAAGTTTGATGAAATGGTACATTAAGATTTATTAAGTCAACTTTATTAAATTTTAAACAAATATCTAGAATTTAATTAACTTACGATACCTATTTTAAAATGAATGAAATACATATTTTACCTTATTTTTAACTGTACTTTTTAAAATCAAATTACTTTCCATACCTTCCATTTGCATCAGAGTGTCACAGCACTGAAAGCTGTTAATATAGATTCAAATGTCGCTGGCCCTCCTCTTTCAAGCTATTCAACACAGACCAGAATAAAACAGAAGATTATTCTTCTTTGCAATATCTAGAGAACTTTTACATAAGGTTTCTTCCATTAGCAAAATTTGATCTACAGTAGAACCTCAGAGTTACAAACACCTCAGGAATGAAGGTTGTTCATAACTCTTAAATGTTCATAACTCTGAACAAAACATTATGGTTGTTCCTTCAAAAGTTTACAACTGAAATTGACTTAATACAGCTTTGAAACTTTATTATGTAGAAGAAAAATGCTGCTTTCCTTAGTTTTTTTACATTTAAAACAGAACTGTACTCTATTTCTTTTCTCTGTTGCTGCCTGATTGTGTACTTTCGATTCCAAATGAGGAGTGTGGTTGACTGGTCAGTTCATAAGACTAGTGTTCATAATTCTGAAGTTCTACTGTAATTTCATAGAGTTCAATGTCAGAAAGGACCGTATCATTTAGTTTAACTTTTGATATATCAGTAGGCCAATAAATTTCACCCAATTACCTTTGTATTGAGCTTGTGCATTTGACTACAGCATAACTTGCCTACAGCTAAAGCACAGCTTCCAGAAAGCCATCCAGTCTTGATCTGATTATACCAACAGATTGAGAATCCACCACTTCCCTCGGTATTTTGTTCCAATGGTCAAAATCACTCAAGTAGTTAAAAAAAATGTACCTGATTTCTATTTTGAATTTGTCTGTCTTCAGCTTCTAGACACTGGTTCTTGTTATCCTTTCTCTACTACATTAAGGATATCCCTACAGTGGCCTTTAAACTGAGTTTTGGAACTCATATTAAATATGGTTCTGGCTTAGCCCATTTCTGTTGGATATGAACACGAAGAGTGGTAAATTTATTCCTGTTAGGGACCAGTATATGGAAAATACTGCAAGGGCTCTGAATTGATTTGGAATTGTAACTTCTAAATCATCTCAACATATTTCTAGAGCTTTGAACCTAAAGAACATTGTCATACCTAAATCACTGTGAAATTTATTTTAAAATAAATTTCATAGCACATCAACAGTAAAATGTTACAGGCAGTGTCCAGTCTTTAATACAATTTTTGGGTAGATGGACATACCCAAAGTCTGCAAGAATATTCAGTAGTGGGTGCATCCAATTCTCCTTTCACACGAGTGAAACACCATTTACTTTAATGAAGATACTCCTAACTTATAATAGCATAAATGAGTGGAGAATCCGTGCCAAAGTCTCTAACTGCTTTTCTGATATAGCCTCAAATAGATGAAAATTGTAAATTGGGACTAGATTAAAAAAGGATTACCAGAATAAATCAGAGATTAAGCAATTGTAAGAGAGACACTAGACAATGCTGTTTCTATTTTAAACTATCAGTACATAATATAGCTTTCAGAACAGGAAATGTGAGACGCAAAATATAGGGGGAATTGAGTCTATCATCTATTTTAAATTTTACACAGAGGAGAAAAACAGAAAGAAAAACAAAAGTGGAAAACAAGATAGTACGTATCACAGGCTTGGGGGTCTTCTAGTCCTTTTTATGTTCTGATGTTTCTGTTAAAGTGCAGATGCTGCCTGCAAATTATATTGAGTTCAGAAAAATTGTGCTTTTTTAACAACTCTAAATTTTCTTTCACAGGATTTTTTACTGCCTATAAACACAGAAGTTTTGTATAAACCTCATCTTATTAGTGGAAACATAGTGCCTTTTAGATCAAGAACAATTTAAACTATATATATAAAGCCAACATTCATGCAATTCAGTGGCTATTTTTCCTGAAGGAACACAACTGGGAATATACTGAAAAAAATAGTACATTTATTTGCACCTGTTTGCTACAACTATATTAAAGTCCTTTTGATTTGCTTTTCCACTAAAGTGTATGTGAATAGGGTTTTGTTTGCAGAGATGTTTTGAGAATGGCCATTCTGCATCCAGCTACCATGCAAGCAAAGCACACATGTTCAGCTATGAATATGGGTATTCTCTCCCTTGCTGCTACTATGAAGCACTTTATATAAACCATTGTATAGCTGTGTAGGAACATACATTTTCTACTACAGCTGAAGGTTAAAAACTATGGTTATCAATATTTCACAATTTTTGAGGTTGTTATTCAAACTGTGGTCCATTTCACAACAATCTCAGTAAGTGGATAGGTTCCTGTAATAGTTGTAGACAATCATTTGTCATTCTGTATGTGTTTGTGTATGTTGCAGGGGGGTGGAAGGGGGAAATAGTTTAGTTGTTTGGCATTTTACAAACCTAGTTACATTTCAAAGAACTATTGCACAGAGAATAAGCATGGCATTCTCTCAGGTTCTGATGCTAAATGCATTTCAAAGCAAAAGCCAATTCAGCTGTCAGGCTCTCTGAAGGAGAAGCATTTGTTCCTCTGCAACAAAAGCATTGTTTTGGCAAACATCAACAATGATGGGAGTTAACGGCACAGCATACTGTGAAAAATTGATTAACTTTTGATCAAATAGAATTGTAACTGAAACCTAAATGATTAAAACTATCTTTCCCAACTAAGAAAAGAAAATTGAAGAAACATTGCTTATGGTGGATCAATGAGAAGGTTAAGTTTAAAAAGCCTCCTCCTCCCCCACCTGCCTTGGCCTATTCCCCAGCTCCTTAGTGAGTCCATGGATTGACAAAGGTGTTGTCACTTCCCACCTGATTTAAGGAATGAATGTGATGGAAGACATTCTCCTGGGAGAAAGCAAGCTGGTTAAAGTTGGATAGCATTATGATTTATAACAATACACAAGTTTTCATTTCTATAGCAATTTTCATCCTAAAAGGCCCCTGAGTTCTTTACAGACTACAGGTTATATCCTGAAGTATTTTCTCTGTGATCACTTACTCAGGAAAAACCTTCACTGAGTTTCACTTGCACCCGCTGCCAGCAGCCCCAAGGGACAGTGACAGCAGACAGGGACCACCAAGGTGGTAAGGCAAGGAAACTGAATCATGTCATCTATCCTTTTCTCTGGTTGCGGCCCAGTACTGGTTCTGCACCACTGGAGGATCCCCCCTACAATGCAGTGGTCACCCCATGGCTATTTATTCTACTGTAAGCCACTTTGACCCAAAGGAACAATGCAAAGAAGTCACAGAGCATCACAGAATCTGCTCTGCAGCATCTAGCACAAGCAGTGACATTAAATATTTGCAAGGGGAAGGGGAGGAAGAGGTCCATCCATGGCCCTATTTCAGCCAAGAAGCAAATGGTTCAGAATGGGGTGCACATGACTATTCTGCACCTCTCCAAAGAGTGCATGCCACTCCGTACTTGCCCAGCACTTCTGAAAGTGTCAAGAGCTGTGGTTTAAATCACAATTTAGCCTTAGTATTTAAACAGAATATTTGCATTTAATATTTGTGCATAGTGTGCACAAATGGTAGTGCCAGAGGCACTACCAAAATTGTCGTATTACCCAAGGCTGAGAGAAAAAAGAAAAAATAATTGTGTATGTAGCTATCTCTTGAAATCTTTAATAAAGCAAGGCTCTGTATTTATAGATGTACTTTCTGAGCCCTCGTCCAGACTAACCCGCGGCATCGGCGGGTTAAAATCGATTGCTCGGGGATCGATATATCGCGTCTAGTCTGGACGCGGTGTATCGATCCCCGAGCGCGCTTACATCGATTCCGGAACTCCATCAATCCGAACGGAGTTCCGGAATCGACACGGAGAGCCGCGGACATCGATGCAGCGCCGTCCAGACTGGTGAGTACCTCGATTTTAGAAATTCGACTTCAGCTACGTTATTCACGTAGCTGAAGTTGCGTATCTAAAATCGATTTTAATTCCTAGTCTGGACGTGGCCTGAGAGTCTGAGGAAGTTTGGCTGAACCATGAATGAGAGCAGTGAATGAGGATTTCGCTACATATTTCTGGTGTCCCAGTCACTATGGCGGATAGGCAGATGTAATTACACAAATCAGTTATTAACAGCACAGTTCTGTCCATGCGATCATTCAATATCGTTCTTCCCATCTGTTGCTCTTCTGATTGTTGGAGTGTTTGCACAGCACCACACTATGTCCTATGTAGCAAAGTAAAGAAGATTTGCAGTTAAAGCTAAGACAGTCCAGATGGCCTGGAGTTGCTTTCTAATCATGAGTTAGGATTTTTAGCACCATTTTGATTGCTTCCAAGTTGTTATTATTTATACAGCATCATAAACATGTTTGGCACTTCACAGAACAAGACAGAATTTTTTATTTGGAGTGCCCTCCATGTAACCTTTTTAGAGATATCTTCAGTGCTCTTTCGTACTCTTTTTTTTGTCTGAAGTCTCTACATACCCTGGTCACTCTGTAGCAAATATTTTCCTTCATATCATTGGTTCTCTATTATGTATTTTTTAAAAGGACCAATTAGAGGCCCTCACTCCCACTGCTGCTGAATGATTGAAGGGGCCTGCCTACATGCAATTATGCATCTGACTGTAAAATAGGCTCCAGGTTTCAAATATTAATTAGTGAGTGTATGGAAACCAGGCACTCAATGTATTGTTTCAGCACTGTGGGAACTTCTTTTGCGGGAGGGGGCAGAGACACCTGAAATGTTTTGTTTTTTTTTCATTTCAAAGACGAGACATTTAAGGGTGGTTGTTAAATGTTTGTCAAAGACAAAATGCTCTCCTGAATAGAATTTGCTCTGAGTCAATCAGGAACAAACATTCCTGTGGTTTGAGTGTTCATTGTCATGAACAGTATTGGAGTGAAGAGAAAAGGCTGTAAAATTAGTCCAGGACTTGAACTTGCCTTGGACCAGCCTGAGGATTGGGGAATCAGAAGCAGAGAAATGTGACTGTAGGCACAATTAAAGCTGTTCCTTTGCTCAAAATGAATCCTACAGCACCTGTTCAGTGTTCATGAGAAACACACACAAAACAAAATGTCAGAGGGAAAAATACTTCACTACATAATATGCAGATGTCACTTGTTGAATCAAAAGCTGGCAGTATCAGTACATATTATTAATTGGGGGTTGAGTCCCTTGTAGTTTCAGTAGGCAGAGTGCATTGCATGCACTCAAGGCTACATTATCCCTCCATCTTCCCCACAAGCATCCTGACACCCACTCCCGTCTCATGCTAGGGGCTCTAGGCATCCCCTTTGCTCCTCTTCCCCCCAAAACCATTATCCTCCATTTGCCACACCATGGCAGAGGCTCTATGCATCTCCTGTTCCCCAATCAAGGGCTCTGTGTAGGCCCCCATTTCACCCTTCCCCTACTGTACACCATTGCCTTTTCCCCTCATCCCATGGTCTCTATGGTGTTATTCCATTTCTGCCTTCCATACCTACATGGTAGGATTTCTGTGTCCCTCCTCCCTTCTCCCCCCCCACCCACTTGTCACCAGTTTCCCCTCTCCACACTCTGGGTCCCTGTTTACCACATCACCACCATTCCCTGTCCCCTCATTCCCTTTTGGACTCCTATTCTGACCCCTCACACTAGGGTGACCAGATGTCCCGATTTTATAGGGACATTCCCAATTTTTTTTTCTTATATAGACTGCTATTACCCCCCATGCCTGTCCCCATTTTTCACACTTGCTGTCTGGTCACCCTACCTGACACATACACTTCCCATTCTTTGGGTCTCTGCTTCCACCCCTCCCCCAATCACCAAGTCCTCTGCTCACCCTGTCTAGGTTCTTGCTTTCCCCCCTCCTACAACCCTCACCAGCCCCTGTCCTCTTCAGGTCTCCCCATTCCATCTCTCCTTCCCCTGCTCTGGATGCGCCATCCTTCTGGTCCATGCAGCTCTTCTCTCTCCCACTACTCTTGTCCTATTTCCCATCAGCTCCTCATGTGTCCCCTCCACATTTACTCTGCCTGCCACCCCTGCAAACCTTTCCTCTCTCCTTTCTGTTAAAGTCTAGGCTACAGACAATCTCAACAATGCACCAAGCTATGTTGTGGCTTGTGATAATCATAGGTGGAAGAATGGGACAAAAGAGATTGCATTTCCTGCAGCCCCAGCAATGTGGGGTCTTGATTTCCCTCTGGCTCAGGCTTTTCCAATGTTCTGATTAAAACTTACTTTGCTCAGCAAAAATGGTGTAATTTTGTCTTTTGTATTGTGGTTGTTTTTTTGTTTTGTTTGTTTGTTTTTGCAACTGTCATAAACGGATAGTTAAGAGTTAATAGAACAGAAGTACTTCATTTCTCTTTTGCCTGTAAAGGGTTGACAAGATCAGTGAGCCTGGCTGTCACCTGACCGGAGGACCAATCAGGGGACAGGATACATTCAAATCTTGAGGGAGGGAAGTTTTGTGTGTGCTGTTAGATTTTGGTGGTTGTTCACTCTGGGGGCTCTGAGGGACCAGACATGCAACCAGGTTTCTCTCCAATCTCTTTGATACAGTCTCTTATATGTCCAGAATAGTGAGTACTAGGTAGATAAGGCGAGTTAGGCTTATGTTTGTTTTCTTTATTTGCAAATGTGTATTTGGCAGGAAGGAGTTCAAATGTGTATTTGGCTGAAAGGATTTTAATTTATACTTGTATACTTAGGCTGAGAGGGTATTCCCAGTGTCTATAGCTGAAAGACCCTGTAACATATTCCATCTTAAATTTACAAAGATAATTTTTACTGTTTTTTCTTTCTTAAATTAAAAGCTTTTCTTGTTTAAGAACATGGTTTTTTTTATTCTGGTGAGACCCCAGGGGACGGGGTCTGGCTCCACCAGGGAATTGGTGGGGAGAAAGGAGGGAAGGGGGAGAGAAAGGTTAATTTTCTCTCTGTGTTAGGATTACTTTCTCTCTCAGGGAGAGTCTGGGAGGGGGAGAGAGGAGGGGGGAAGGTGAATTTTCCTCTCTGTTTTAAGATTCAAGGAGTTTGAATCACAGTAATCTTCCAGGGTAACCCAGGGAGGGGAAGCCTGGGAGAGGCAACGGTGAGGGAAAGGGTTTACTTTCCTTGTGTTAAGATCCAGAGGGTCTGGGTCTTGGGGGTCCCCGGGCAAGGTTTTGGGGGGACCAGAGTGTACCAGGCACTGGAATTCCTGGTTGGTGGCAGCGCTACAAGTACTAAGCTGGTAATTGAGCTTAGAGGAATTCATGCTGGTACCCCATCTTTTGGATGCTAAGGTTCAGAGTGGTGAATTATACCATGACAGTAACCCTAAAAATGATGCCACAAGAGTGTCCCAGTTCTTGATTTTAAAGCTATAGGTGATTTAGCCATATCAAGAAATAGAGCACGTCTGGAAGAGTCTTTTTGTTCCTGCAAAAATTCATTACAAAAAAATAAGCATTCCATTTCTTCTACGTTTGTTCAATATCTTCATTAATGGTCTGGAGGATGGTGTGGATTGCACCCTCAGCAAGACAAGTTAGAGATTGGGCCAAAGAAATCTGATGAGGTTCAAGAGGGACAAGTGAAGAGTCCTGCACTTAGGACGGAAGAATCACATGCACTGCTACAGACTAGGGACTGAATAGCTAGGAAGCAGTTCTGCAGAAAAAGACCTAGGGGTTACAGTGGACGAGAAGCTGGATATGAGTCAACAGTGTCCCTTGTTGCCAAGAAGACTAATGACATTTTGGGCTGTATAAGTAGGGGCATTGCCAGCAGATTGAGGGATGTGATCATTCCCCTCCATTCAGCACTGGTGAGATCTCATCTGGAGTACTGTGTCCAGTTTTGGGCCCCACACTACAAGACGGATGTGGAAAAATTGGAAAGAGTCCAGTGGAGGGCAACAAAAATGATTAGAGGGCTGGAGCATGTGATTTATGAGGCGAGGCTGAAGGAACTGGGATTGTTTAGTCTGCAGAAGAGAAGAATGGGGGTGATTTGATAGCTGCTTTCAACTACTTGAAAGGGGGTTCCAAAGAGGATGGATCTAGACTGTTCTCAGTGGTAGCAGATGACAGAACAAGGAGTAATGGTCTCCAGTTGCAATGGGGGAGGTTTAGGTTGGATATTAGGAAATCTTTTTCCCTAGGAGGTTGGTGGAACTGGAATGGGTTATCTAGGGAGGTGGTGGAATCTTCTTCCTTAGAGGTTTTTAAGATCAGGCTTCACAAAGCTCTGGCTGGGATGATTTAGTTGTGGATTGGTCCTGCTTTGAGCAGGGGGTTGGACTAGATGACCTCCTGAGATCCCTTCCAACCCTGATATTCTATGATAATCTATACCTTACTGATGGAGAGTGGAATTTTGATTCACTAAATTACCCTCAAATGGTAAAATAGCATATATTGATTTAATTTTGAGAATAAAAATGCAAAGTGATCAAATGTGCTGCCTTTATGTCTCTTCTCTTTGTTGCTGTGGGCAGTTAGAAGACTTAGGCCATATACTTGCAGACTGCACCAATTGGTGAAGGGTGCCTGGTTCCCTCATGAACTTTCCTAATATCCTTCCTTCAGCTATTGAATGGTTATGCCATGGAAACTAACACTTCCAACTTGAGCATCTGTGTAGATGAAATTGAAATATATATTCAATGGCAAAAAAGTGCATTAACACAGACCTAAGGTAGTCTAGTGACATATTACCTCCTTGTAGAATGGTGAGTTGAGAAACTCAAACTTCTAAAAACCAGGAAATGCACAGTTAAGGTTACCAATATAACCTTAACTTTGCCCTTTTTAGCAATGCCCCGATATGCTCTAATACACATACCTTTACTCTGTCAGTCCCACAATTGCTGAAATGTGCAACAGCTTCACCTCATTTTACAACCCATTCACTCTCATTCACATGATTCCATCTAACACTATAAAAGATCAAGAAGGGAAAAAAGTATAGGATACCCATGCCACCTTCCTTTGGTTCTCCTGGAGCTTGTAGTAACCTGTGGGAATTACCTATATATATTTCAAGTACAGTCAATGTGCTGGGGTAGAATGGTAGAGGCTGCAGTTGGATCTGCTTGGTAAAGGTGTTTGCAATATGAGGACATGTGTGGATTACTTTGAGGTGTGTGACAGAGCTGTGATGATTATACAAAGAAATCTGTGTTTTGTACAACGTGTGTGAGGAAAGGAAGTACCGCATATGTACCTTCAAGATGCAGTATTTATCATTTCTCTACTGAATTTTGTAGGATGCATCAGTAACAAGCCATAGGGCTTTTATTAAAAATGATATTGTCAGCAACAAGGTAGAATATGAGCGGATTCTAATACTTTAATGACAGTTAAATGAAAATGTAGGTTGAGATTGTGTCCTGTGAGTAAAGGTACATCTACATTTGAAATGGGAGGTATGATTCCTAGCTTGTGTAGATGCACTCACATGAGATCTGCTTGAGATAGCATGCTAAAAATACCAATGTAGTCAAGGCAGCACAGATGGTGGCTCAAGCTAGCCATCCAAGTACAAAATGGCCCAGACCCTCTAGGCCTACACTGAGACATGGCCAGCTACACCAATATTTTGAGAATGCTATCTGGAGCAGAGCTATAGCATTGGTACCTCTACATGGGCAACCTTAACCCTGCATTTTCTGGTAGAAGTTTTGCTCAACTCAGAATTCTGAGAGGAGATGATATACCACCAAGCAACCTTAATTCTGAATTAACTTTTTTTTTCCATTGAATTTTCTAATGTTTTGACTTGGAGTAAATATGTTGTTGGCAGGAGTTAGTAGTTATTTAGGCAGTTGTACACATTATGTCCAGCAATTAGCATACTGAGACAGCCAGCCATCATTCCTCTCAACTCCACTCACTCTCAGCTCCGCTTCAGCACACTCTCCAGCCATGCCGCTGACCCATTCAGTGTGTATAGGTCCCTAAATATGTACGTAGGTGTCTAAATTCAGGCACTTATAAGAGTGAATATTTTGATTATGCACAATTTCGGTCTGATTTTAAGGTTAAGTGAAAGGAAGAAAAATAGAATGAAGAAACCCATAAAGGTGCATTTTTAACACATATAGTGCCTCATCTTTTCAAAATAGTTGAGGAGAAATCTCAAAATCTCAGGGAAAGGATGTATGTTTGTGAGTGAATAAGCCCTTTTCATCTACAATTCTCTTAACCACCTCAAGGAGACTGAAAAACCTCATAATTATCTGTATAACAGAGTCAAACCACCTCAACTGTCAACTACAATTTCAGAACAAATCATTAAACCAGTACATTTGCTGTAATTTTCCAATCTGGTATTGACAATTAAAGTCATTCCTTATAAAAATGCTCAATGCTGATCCTAATTACCATGTTTGATTTAGTGTCTTTATTTAACTGGCAAAAGAAATGACATTTTTTTAAAAAAAGTCCACATGGTAAAATTGCTTTATTAGCCATACACCAGAAGTTTGCTTAATTTAGTAATTAACTTTTTCATCCTACTGAAAGCACTCCATCACATCACTTACTGCAGAGAGGAATACACAGCAGTCAGAGGGACACAAGAGTAAGATTGCCACTATGAATACTATGGCATGTGTCTTGATTTGGGGCCATTATTGTAGATTCATCAAACTTGCAAGCAGCCCAGGTATGCTAGTCCTGCCAAACTGTACTCACCATGGGACCAGGGTGGGTTCTCAAAATTGGTAGATTAATGCAGCCTGATGGCAGCTTTAGCTCAAAAGGGCTGTTAATCAGACAGGAAGCACTAGGTGTAGAGACATCCCATTCATATAAGCTTCCTCTGGGAACATCCAGAAAGGAAGTGGCACAGAACCTAGGCTGGGGAATCCTCAGGAGGGCAGATAAGCTGATTTTATTGCCCCTTTGCATTGTTGCAATGGTGTAAAAGAGTCATAGCAGACCGATGATCTGGCTTTTTGTGTTCATTTCAGGTTGAATTTTCACCCTGAAACATGCACCAGCACAAATAAATGCCAGGAGCCTGTCTCCCTAGAATTTCAAAAATAAGACACAAGACCATTATTTCAGCTTTATATTTTCAGAATGAACTCAAGATTTCTGAACTCTTGGGGATGGCAGTATTGCCTGAGTACCGCGTTTCTAGTGGGTATACTTTGAAAATAACCTTTGTCTATCCGAGAGTATGTTTTCGGTACCAAAAAGCTGTGTTTTTACCACAATTAACATGTTAGCTATCCTGCTCTAAAATCCCAGTGGTAGTTTTACCACAGGGTAGTTAGGTCAGGTCAACCATAGGCCAGGGACAGAGGGAGGAGTCTTCTTAGTGTATGCACAACATGCTTCAAGTAGCACATGACCAGGCCGGGTCCTGATGGGGTATGCTGGGGTATAGTGTTGAAACTAGCTACATTGCAGTAAAAAATACAGTGCCTTGTCTCCAATAAGTTTTCACTGCAGGGCAGCTACCACACATTTAGTTACACTACAGTAAAAAACACACTGTTCTTGGCAGTGAGGACAAAGTCTGAGGAGCATTAATGGTTCTGCTAGTGTTCCAACTTTCAAAACAGAAGAAGCCTTTTAGATTATTATAAGTATTACAAAGTATGGCTATGGGACTAGAGCCTCAAATGCTTCAGTGCATGAGTAGTCCCATTGACTTTAGTGGGTTTATTCATGAGTCAAAAGACTCACATGTTAAGTCTTTCCAAGATTAGACCCTGTGAAATTGAAGTCATCAAAATTGATTCAGAAATAGAAGATTATAAATCAATCAATTACAATTTGTATGACTCAGGCTACTGTTTTATATTGTTAAATATAATTACTGAGTTTTAGTAAATGGACACAGTCATATGTCCTTACATGTTATGCTTATGAGTTATGTTAGTTCATAGTCTCTTACTGTTATTTATTTTACTTCATAAAATAAAATTATAAGGCAGAAAGAAAATCCTTTTGGAATGCTCCCTTAACACTAGTTATGAAGTTGTATGTCTTCATGTTTTTACACAGAGCCACAGCCAATAAGTAAAGGTTACATCTTGCTTTATAAATGTTTTATATTTTTAATATCTTATATTTTATTATAAAGAAATATGTTTAGTATTTTCTGTATATTCTTTAGGTGATCAAATTCAGATTTGATCACTGGTGATACCCAGTAGCTGCCAATGGCAAGAAGCCTGTCTCTTCTTGAGAAAGAAGGGTGCGTTAACACAAAGAGTTTCAGAGTGGTAGCCATGTTAGTCTGTTTCCGCAAAAAGAACACGAGTAATTGTGGCACCTTAGAGACTAACAAATTTATTTGAGCGTAAGCTTTCTGCATCCGAAGAAGTGGGCTGTAGCCCACAAAACCTTATGCTCAAATAAATTATGTTCAAATAAATTTATTAGTCTCTAGGGTGCCATAGTAACACAGAGAGTGCCATTGCTGGCCACAGTTCTCATCTTGAAAAGTCTTTAAAACAGGCTCTTATCCATCTCACGTCTAGTGAAAATTCATATTTTTAAACTCACACTGAAGTGTTTCATTTAGAACAAATATTTGTTATATATTTAATTTAACATATATACCAAGCTTTGTAAATAGAAATCTTCTGGAGCAGAATACTACGACACATTTGTAAAAAAGTTTGTTAGAAAATTTGTCAATTTGTCTTTAAATAAAGTCTAACTTGTTTGTCTTGTCCCTGCATCCTTAGAACTATACACAGTTTTAGAAATAGTACATATATAGGAACTTGTGTTCAGAGAATTACAGTAAGGAATGCACACATTTGTTAACCAAATGCAGAGAAGTACCAAATGTGTGCATTCCTTATTGTAATTCTCTGATATTAATGAAATATGGAAATGATACACATAATTAGCAAATAGCATTGTCTGATATTCTATGTTACTAATGAGCCATATTAACTAAGAAGCTGCTTAAATACACACACACTATATTTATCAAGTGGTGTGCTTTTGCAACTAGCTCATCAAATTTAGAAAGACACAAGAAGAATCTTGAACAATTGTTTAATGGAAACTACAATTTTAGAATACTGACTTTAAAAAGATTATGTTTGAAAACACTGGAGAAGTTATAAGCATTGATACCTGAATACAATCATTCCCCTTACACCTTTCTACACTATTATAGTCCTAAAATTTCCCATCATTGCTCCCATTGGTGAACGGTTACTGGGATAATTCTGGGAGGAAATGTTTCACGCTGACAACTGTAAGAGGTGTGTTCCTCCATTTTCAATTAACTTTATGAGAAATCATTTAGAACAAAGTTTTTTATCTTCTTTCTTCCTCTCATTAGATTCAAAGAAACACACACCAAAACTAAGAATAATATGAAGTTGATATGACAGAAGGTGCAGTGATGAAACAGATACTCTACTCTATACTTATGCCACTCCACTGTGATTAACCATTGGAACCTATAGTTTTATTTAATTAAAGCACAGAAGTTGTTCAAAATGTGCAACCGATATACCGTAACAATTGCTACCATGTGATGCCATATTTGGAGTATATTCTCTTTCCCATGGGAGCAGATATAGTCCTTGAAAAACATCGAGAATTTAAAGTTTGATTTTTAGCACATTCTCCCTCAAAAGGATGGGGACCAGAGCTTTCTAAAGTGGGAAAGCACGTGGTCTAGAAATCTTACAGTGGCCAATGAACCATGACAACAATACCGGGTCATCCTGCAGCTCTCAAGTTTTTGCGCTGCTCCCTGTGCTAACCTGCTCCCCACATAGAGAATGTGGTATATTATTTAAAGCAACAGATCATTATGGCTGTTAAGGTTTACAACATTAACAATGTTGCCATAAAATGAATGAAATAAAATAAAACAGGCTACATTATTATCCTCATTCTTCAGTATAGAGGGGATCAGATAGGCAGAAGAACAGCCAGAAAATTGTGTGTAGGAGAAAATTGGCTAACGGTAGTATACTTTGGCATACGTAACTGCCACCAGCCCACCTGCATAAGCTATGTAGACATTGAAATCACAAGAATAGGAATTGTAGCCAGGAAGAATAGGGTATAAGTCTGGGGACAACCAGAAATGTTCCATTGAGTTTTTTATCAGAATTTGAAAGTGCAATTCTAAACTAACTCTGAAAATCAGCTCGCGTGCCACCTTAGGCACGCATGACATAGGTTGCCCACCCCTGGTTTATATGGATACTATGGCTGTACTGTAATAATTATTTGTTCCAGACATACTTTTTATATTATTTTGCACATAGAAGAAGTTGAAAAGACCCTAGCTATTTCAAAGTGTTAGTAAAGTTCATCTTTTGTAGCCTACTGTTCTTTTAGCTTTGCAGGAAAAGACAAGTTTTTTGTTTTGTTTTGTTTTTGCAAAGAATATTTTAATCTGTATTTTCAAAAGCAAAGTTAACAACTATTGAAGTTAAAAGAGCTTGTATGCTAATCATATTGTAAAAAGCACCGGGCAGTTTCTGTGTCTTTTCGGGATTTGTATGACCTACATAGAGTGTTCCCCACTGCAAATAATTAAACAGCTACGTTACTAAAACTGATTTTTTTCCATTCACATTACTTTCTGTTTTTATTTGATTTATTAACATATCCTTTCTTTTATAACAAAAATCTTAGAAAATTTATTCTACAGCTTAAAGATATACTTAGTATAGACACAAAGATATAAAAAGATATAGTTATAAATTGCCCTATGGAAGTCCCTAAATCTTTATTGACAAGACCTGGTATGAGTCACTTACTTCAGCTTTGTAGTTTTGATCACATATTGTGTTTGATGCTTCTTTACTCTTCATCTTCCTCTTGTGTCTTGCCAGTTGATCATATGAGTTAAAGTCTTTCATTATCTCATGTGTAAAGCCACACTTCTATTTTTCTTACGTTTAGATGTGTAACTAGTTTATCGATTGCCCTATTAAAACTACACAATATTAAGCTTTTCTCCTTTTTCCTCCAATCTGTTTTTCTTATTTTAATATTGAGTTTAATTTTGATTATTGCTTAAGGGGTTTCTCTTTTTTTAAACTATTAAAGAAAAGTTCTCAAAGTATCAGGTTTGGTGATGGAAAATGCCCTAAGATTTAAAATAAACTAAGTCAGAACTATCAGATGTAGGTATGGACTCTAAATTACAGAAAGAT
Source organism: Gopherus flavomarginatus (assembly GCF_025201925.1). Taxonomy (NCBI): domain Eukaryota; kingdom Metazoa; phylum Chordata; order Testudines; family Testudinidae; genus Gopherus; species Gopherus flavomarginatus. The sequence continues at coordinate 166,417,308 of NC_066620.1, read as the reverse complement.
ACTAAAGATAAATACATTACTTTTTCATGATAACTATTATAGTTAGGCATATGCAAATCAACTTTATTTATATAATTGTATCATTCAGCTTTGATTTCAGGAAAATATATGAATGATCATGATGAATTACATCCAGTAGATGACTGAATTATTAATGAATTGTTTTGCTTCAATCTTACTAATTTATTCACTTATTTATTGCACTCTCTTAATCTTGCCATTTGCTCGATTATTAAATATCATCATCATATTTGCAGTACTCTAGAGCTATTCCCTACTCTAGACTACAATAAGGACAGTCATTTTCAAACACTGGTGTAACTTTAATATTTATCACTTTAAATATTTAAAATAAATTGTAAATGGCTTAAATGATCTAAGTACATAGGCTCATCTTCACTACCACGCTAAATCAGTCACCTTTGTATCAATGCAGCAGCATCCATTTAGCATGTCTGGTGAAGATGCGCCAAGTGAACGGGAAAGCGGTGTCCTGTCAATGTAATTACTCCCCCTCAGTGAGAGGCAGAAGCTACATCAACAGGAGAGGATCTCCTGTCAACATAGCATGGTGTAGACACCGCTTTCAGTCAATGTAAGTTATGTTGCTCAGAGGAGTGGTTTTTTCATACCCTTGAGCAATGTAACTTGCATCGACTTAAGTGGTAATATAGACAAGGCCCACCATCCATACCTAAAACATTTCCTTTTATCACTTAACTGTATAAATCATTCTGTGGAAGATCCTCAGTGCTTAGGTTCATTTTCACCCTGTCCTGTTCCTGAAAATATCTGTATCATTGGTCATGAGGAAACTTCATATGGGTAAAAAGGGCTAGCACTGGGCCTCTTGCAGCACTGAATGTTCCATTTTGGGGTGGCAGGGCTCTGTTTGGCTATGTGACTGCTTGGCATTATGTATGTGTTGACCCTGCATCGGACAGCATAGAGGGTCACTTTCAGGGCAGACCAAGGGAAGCGATCCATGGTTACACACATCCAGTGTTCCCAGAATCTCACGTAACACATGTTTAGCTGCACAGAATCCCTGCACCATGGATGTGGGTTTGGAGAATGGATACCTGGAATATTTCATGCCCTACCAGCATCAGCTTTAAATGTCTGTCTTCTTGCAAGCATGTGTGTGTGTGTGTGTGTGTGTGTGTGTGTGTGTGTGTGTGTGTGTGAGTGAGTGAGTGAGTGAGTGAGTGAGTGATTCACAGAAGGAGGAGAGGATGAAGTGCCCAATCCTACAAATGAATACTCACGGTAATAAGTGTTTGCAAAATGAAGCCCTTACTTAATTGTATGTATATAGAATGCCAATTTATTACGATTATAAAATGCATAGCAGAGTTTCAGTTCCCTTTGCATGGAGAACTGAATGCTCTCCAGCATATATCATTTCAGTCCCAGCTATTTTTTTCTGAAACAGAATGAGTAATTGCAAAGCTGTCGTCTTCCTTACAAGAATTTCACATTAGAGAACCAAAAAGCTATTGATGCTTCAGTTGAGATACAGTTAACTGAGAATACTTGAAATGATTTCAGCAAAGGCACCTTTTTGCTATTTAAAAGTAATTACTAGGTTGTTGCTATAGTGATTGCTAGAAGTATTATGCACCATTTGCAGTGTAACTGACTGTGGACCATACAAATGGTACAGATGTTCTTCAGTTTAATTTTAAAAAGCTATTAAGCCACCCATTTCACTGAATTTCAGGATATAAACAATGTACTCTATATTAAGGAGGTATTAAAGCTTAATCCATTATTTTTGTAATGGATGGTTAATCATTGTTCTCTCTCTCTTTCCTAAATTCAAATGGAAACATTTAAATAAATGTAATAAGATGAAGTAAGATCATAAGATAGTATTAGATATACCAATAAAGTAATAACATAATCAGAGAGCAAAAGTATATACTTCACCCATAATCAACAGGATCATTAGCTCTTTCTCTGACTATTTTTATCTGTAATTATAAAACATTAATAAATACCCTGTAAGAATTTAATCCATTACACAACAGCAATAGTCCCTAGTGCTCTAATGCTTCCACTTATAAGAGTATATCCACAGTACAGGATTATTCTAATTTTACAGAAACCATTTTTTGGAAACAGATTGTATAAAGTCAAGTGCACGTGGCCACACTAAGCACATTAATTTGGTGGCGTGCGTCTATGTACTGAGGCTAGCATCGACTTCCGGATAGTTCCCACAGTCTCCCCCACCAATTGGAATTCTGGGTTGAGACCCCAATGCCTGATGGGGCCAAAAATTTGTTGCAGGTGATTATGGGTAAATGTAGTCGGTCAATCCTCCCTCCATGAAAGCAACGGTAGACAATCATTTTGCGCCCTTTTCCCTGGATTGCCCAGGCAGATGCCATAGCATGGCAACCATGGAGCCTGTTCAGCCTTTTTTCACTGTCACTGTATGTCTACTGGATGTTGCTAACAGATGCGGTACTGCAGCGCTACACAGCAGCATCCCCTGGCCTTTGCAAGTTAGCAAAGATGGTTACCAGCCCTACTGTACCACCTGCTGCTTTGCAACTTGACAATGACGGTTACCAGCAATACTGTACCATCTGCTGCTGTCATAGGTGCTCCTGGCCAGCCTTGGTGAGGTCGGTCAGGGGCACATGGACAAAAATAGGAATGACTCCCCAGGTCATTCTCTTCTTTAAGTTTTGTCTAATGGAGAGTCAGTTCTGCCTAGAATATCAGGAAAGCCTACTAAAGAACCAGAGGTGCAAACGGCCGCTCTGGGTTAGAGCCCCAGACATCCCACAGAAATGATGAGCTGCATGCCATTCTAGGGGGTGCCCCTGCAACAACAACACCTGTTGCTTCCCTCTTCTCCTACCCCTCCTGGGCTACCGTGGCAGTTATCCCCCCATTTGTGTGATGAAGTAATAAAGAATTCATGAATAAGAAACAAAGGGGGGAGGGGAGGGGAGGGCAGCCTCCAGCTGCCATGATATTCCAGGCAGGAGTGAATCTCCATTAGAGAAAACTTAAAGAGAATGACCTGGAGTCATTCCCATTTTTGGCCAGGCGCCCCTGGCCAACCTCACCGAGGCCAGCCAGGAGCACTCATGGGACGACAATGACGGATATCAGTCATACTGTACCGTCTGCAATTCACAAGGCAAGGGAAGGCAAGGGGATGCTGCTGCAGCATCGTGTCTGCCAGCAGCATCCAGTAAACATACGGTGACATTGAAAAAAGGCGAGAAATGATTTTTTTTCCTTTGCTTTCATGGGGGTGGGGGAAGGCTGACGACATATACCCTGAACCACACGTGACAATGTTTTTGACCCTTCAGGCTTTGGGGGCTCAGCCAAGAATTCAAATAGTTTTCGGAGCGTGCGGGAACTGCGGGATAGCTGCAGTCGTCAGTTGCCCCTTCCTCCGTGAGTGTCCATTTGATTCTTTGGCTTTCTGGTACGCTTGTCTCAGCTCCTTAGTTTCATGCAGCACTGTGTTGAGTCCCTGTTGTGGCCTCTGTCCATCATGGCCTTGGAGAGTTTTTCAAATGTTTTGACATTTTGGCTATTGGAACAGAGTTCTGATAGAACAGATTCATCTCCCCATATAGAGATCAGAGTCAGTAACTCCCGTACGGTCCATGCTGGAGCTCTTTTTTGATTCTGGAACTGTATGGTCACCTGTGCTGATCAGCTCTCCATGCTTGGCAAACAGGAAATAAAATTCAAAAGTTCACGGGGCTTTTCCTGTCTACCTGGCCAGTGCATTCAAGTTCAGATTGCTGTCCAGAGTGGTCACAATGGTGCACTGTGGATTAGCGCCCGGAGGCCAATACCGTCGAATTGCAGCCACGCTAACCCTAATTCGAAATGGCAATATCGATTGGAGCGCTACTCCCCTCATCGGGGAGGAGCACAGATATCGATATTAAGAGAAATAAAGGGCTTCGTTGTGTGGACGGGTGCAGGGTTAATTTGGTTTAATGCTGCTAAATTCGAGAAAAACTCGTAGTGTAGACCAGGACTAAGACTGTTTCACAAGTCACCATCCTCTTGTGACTCAACAGCTATACTCTGGCTAGGCCTGATTAAGAGCAGGGTAACACGTGGTGTCAGGAGATATACCTACTTCCATCTATCTCAATCGATGGAAGCCAAGGACTTGCAGAGTGGATGTTTCCAGTCAATTTCTGTGAGTTCTGGGATAAATGAAGGCCCAATGTAGTAGCCTTGTGGCAACTGTCCTGTAAAAGAGTCAAGGGGCTGGGACAGATCTTGGGAGGGATGTGAGGTTTATAGTAAATCCAGCATGAGTGAACTTTTTAAAAACATGGTTTGTTTGAAGCTTTGAGCTCTATAAAGAGTGATGGGGATAATTCAAGAAGCCCTCCAACTGAAAGAAGATTTGGGAATTAAGCAGAATCAATGGTGACACATACAGCAGAGCCAGAGATGTTTTGAGTTATGATTTGGGAATTTAGTTGAAACTCACACTGCCCAGGTCCTGGCCACCTGTCCATGGGACTCTGCATTTTAATTTTAATTTTGAATGAAGCTGCTTAAACATTTAAAAACTTATTTACTTTACATAAAACAATAGTTTAGTTATATATTATAGACTTATAGAAAGAGATCTTAAAAAATGTTAAAATGTATTACTGGCCCACAAAACCTTAAATTAGAGTGAATAAATGAAGACTTGGCACACTGAGGCACTGAAAGGTTGCTGACCCCTGATATAAACTGATCAAGTATCATTTAGTAAATTTCAACTACCGAAAATTCATCACCATATGCAGTACCAACTGGACATTTTAATTCAAAAATGGGAAATAAATATCTCTTCTTTAAGGAAGATACTGTTAATAGCAGCATACAGGACTATCAGAACTTTGGGAATAAAACTACTATTTTTTCATTAATTGGAAAATGAATACTGGGAACTGGAAAAAAGACAGTAAGGAGGGCCTTACTCAAATATGTGATAAAACATTAGGTTTGTAATTCCTGCTTCACTTAGGGGAAAATGACATAGTTTCACTTCAAGGAGGTAGTTTTACAAAGTTGCCCATATGGCGATATACCACCAATCACAGAGGTCCCTGAATGCAGTGGAAGTACTAACATTATGCTGAGTTGATGAGATAGGTGAACTTAGTATGTCAAAATCCTCACAAGGAATCTAAACAACCTGTGGACTCTAGACCTGTATTATACTAAGGTGTCCAGATGCTGCAGCATGCTGTGGAGGAGAGAGGGCTGAAGGAAGAATAGGAAAGAGGCTAGAACATCAACCATTCCTTCTCTTTCAGCCCAAGGATATTTCCTGAGAGCATAGCAGCTACTCAGGCTGTGTGTTGCATTTATGATTGCAGCTATAATTAAATAAACAAAGTCTAAGATATTTAAAATTGGTGTGGAAAAAGTATTTATTATTATTATATTTTGCATTATGGTAGCACCTAAAAGCCTTAGACCACTTGAGATAGGCACTGTGTAATAGAAAAAAAAAACTTGACTGTCCCTGCCCCAAAGACCTAAAAAACGAATTTTATTCTCATACGTTACTGGCTAGTCGCAGGCATGTGCTGACATATGTGATTCGCTGTACAGAACCTCATCTTGGAGGGACCTGAAAATGGTCACAGTGTTCATTAGATCTGAATAAACACCTCACGAGTTAACTATTCAAACTTCATCAATTTACAAAACTGGGCAGAAATTCTCAAAGAGACTGCTTTTAAAACAAAACAAAAAACATGACATTTTTAATATTTCCTTCTTTCCTTCCAAAAGAGCTGGAAATAGAATATTCATGGCCCTTTATGTGATATTCAAGAGCTTCTCATATGGAGTCTGCCAGAACAAAGAAAGCAAGATATGTTCAAAAATTAAAAGTAAATAAATACAATGTGTTGAAATATTTTTGGACTTGAAAAAAGGGTCTATTCAGATGCAGTTGGATTTTAGGTGATCATAGAATATTAGGTTTGGAAGTGACCTCAGGAGGTCATCTAGTCCAATCCCCTGCTCAAAGCAGGACCAACAGCAACTAAACCATCCCAGCCAGGGCTTTGTCAAGCTGGCCTTAAAAACTTCTAAGGATGGAGTTTCCACAACCTCCCCAGTTAACCCATTCCAGTGCTTCACCATCCTCCTACTGAAATATTGTTTCCAAATATCCAACCTAGACCTCCTCCACTGCAACTTGAGACTATTACTCCTTGTTCTGTCATCTGCCACCACTGAGAACAACCTAGCTCCATCCTCTCTGGAACCCCCCTTCAGGTAGTTGAAGGCTGCAATCAAATCCCCCTTCACTCTTCTGCAGACTAAATAAGCCCAGTTCCCTCAGCCTCTCCTCATAAGTCATGTGCCCCAACCCCCTAATCATTTCTGTTGCCCTCTGCTGGACTCTTTCCAATTTGTCCGCATCCCTTCTGTGGTGGGGAAACCAAACCTGGACACACTACTCCAGGTGTGGCCTCACCAGTGCCAAATAGAGAGGAATAATCACTTCCCTCAATCTGCTGGCAGTGCTCCTACTAATACAGCCCAATCTGCCGTTGGCCTTCTTGGCAACAAGGGCACACTGCTGATCCATATCCAGCTTCTCGTCCACTTTAATCCCCAGGTCCTTTTCTGCAGAACTTCTGCTTAGACAGTCGGTCCCCAGCCTGTAGCAATGCATGGGGTTCAGGTCAATTATTTTCTCATCTCTATTAGCAAAAACATAAACAAATAAAAAATGCAAAAAAACCAACAAAAAAACAGCCTTGGAGACCGTACATTCCTATGAAACGTTCAGAAGAGGGAGAAAAGGACTTTGAAAACTGCTTTAAAAATAATTAAAGATTCTTTATTAATGAAATTCGGAATTTAGATTTACCATGCATTCTTACTTAGCTGTGGTTCACTTACACATGTTAACAGTGTGCACAGGAGCTATTAAAAAAAATGTGCACAGGAGCTATAACAAACCAAAGGAACATTTAAACCATTTTTATGATCTAAATTAAATTCTGCACTTTTAATACATTGCACAGCATGCTTTTAATCTTAATATAATGTACAATATTATGGTGTGGGGGACTTTTTTTTTTTTTGAAGAATTTGTTTGGAGAAAAAGAATACTCTGTTTTGTTCTGAAAACTTTGCACATTACCTTGAAAGGAAGTTAAATAACTGAAAATACTGAAGCTATTTAAATCAGAACACTGACAAACAGATTTACATAATGAAATAACATAGATGATCATCATAGCTCTACATAGAACCATATTCCATCAAAACTCTAAGCTCTCAACAGTTCTTACAGTAAACAAGCTGCTTCATCTGAATGTACTGTTTTCCATTGCCTGAGTAAGGCCAGTGGCCAAAACATGACTTCTAATCTTTTGCTCTATTACTCGAGATATATTTTTATAGGTGAATTTAGTATTTGTGAGAGGCGACAAAATGACAGCATTTGATACTGAAGTCCTGTATTTTATCCACAAAACAGGCACTTGACTACACAGGTCTGCCAATTTATCTTAGTTCTGACCTGCAACACTTCAGACATTTTAGCCCTGAACAAAGACTGCCAATGGTGATAAAACACACTGTATTTCTTTAATGTGAATAAGCATCTGCTAACAAGAAGCATGGTGCTACCAAATTCATTTTCATTTATGTTTTAAGGATCATTTTTATTCCCAAACCATGGCCAAATCTTTACTCAGCTTACTCAGGTGAGCACTAAATTCTAACCAGATGATTCTTATCAGTTTGTGTTTGCTGGAAAGCCCTGACTGACAAATGGTATCATAGCTTATAAGTTTCATTTCCAAATGTGCATCAGAGACAATTTTCTTTTATAAAAACTAAAACACTAACACAGTTTTTTCTTTCTTTCAGTCCAAACTGTTTTACAGATTCCTAAATTAAAATATTAGTAAAAATGAGCTGTGTGAGGTAAGGTCCAATTATTCAAGCAAACCTCTTTGCAGGTAATGGAGAGTTTTGTCTGAGTAAGGATCACAGGATTTGGTTCTATTTCATATTCTTCTAGAGAGCAAAAGATTAGCCTTTCAGCACCACTACCTTCCACTAGCCTAGCTGGATAAGAGTGCTGAGGGAAAGAGAGACAGTTCTCTGAATTACTGGTATGCCTCGTTAGGTAAGATTAGGATTAAAATTTAGAACCCCAACATCTCAGGGATGCACTATACTTCCCTCATGCAACTGAGATTTATATAGTCAGACATGAGTCATGAGGGTTCTTTCTTTTTTAAATTAAAGGGCTTATGAACATACTTTGGATGAAAATCTAAGTTTATGCTTTCAGGTGCAACACAAGAAATGCGTCTCACTGCTAATACTTTGTGCCAGATGATAACTGGATCAGGGGATTTCAGTTTTTAACAAACTAAGGCAAAATTTGCAGTCTTTGGCCTGGCAGACCAGCATTAATATTGAGCCCTCTCTTAATCCTGCTGTTGATGAAGTCCTTCATTTCTTCATCATTTTAAATTCCCAGCCAAGTTCGGCTACAAAAGATGTATTTCTCGTCTCATATTTTTAAAAAATAAATTAAGCACCTCTGATCCAGTCAAGTTCACAGAACTAATGATATTGTACAGAAATTAGCTGAACCCATTTAGTAGAGTGTAGTTGATGTACAATACCTAATGGACAGAGGAGATAGAGTTAAGAGCTTGGTCGACTAGTTTGATATCGATTCTTCCTCAGAATACACTTTTCCATTTCAGTTCTGAAGATTAATTCTGGAATATATGAGGTGTTCAGATACCACTGTGAAAATAGCCATACAAGAGCCTATAATTAAAAAAAAATCTGTATAACTTCAGAAAGTACTATTTGACTGACATTTCTTCTTTTTTGGCAGCATCACACTCAGAGTGAAGCACTTCAAATAAAGCCATTGCCATTGCTGCAATTTAAACCCATTGCTTTTTGTCCTATCCTCAGAGGTTAAGGAGAACAATATTTCTCCCTCCTCCTTATAACACACTTTTATGTACTTAAAAACTGTTATGTCCCCTCTCTGTAGTCTCTTCTCCAGACTAAACAAACCCAGTTTTTTTCAATCTTCCCTCATACGTCATGTTTTCTAGACCATTAATCATTTTTGTTGCTCTTCTCTGAACTTTCTCCAGTTTGTTCACATCTTCCTGAAATGTGGTGCCCAAAACTGGACATAATTCTCCAGTTGAGGCCTAATCAGCACAGAGTAGAGCAGAAGAATTACTTCTCATGTCTTGATTGCAACACTTCTGCTAATACATCCCAGAATGTTCACTTTTTTTGCAACAGCGTTACACTGTTGACTCATATTTAGCTTGTGAGTAGAATGGAACTGTAATGAGGATCCAGTAGTGGGAAAGAGGAGATAGCACTGCACAAAGACGATTTAACAGATTTAAGGATCAGGACATTCTTGGTTTCTTTCCTCCAAAGGCTTTTGAGCACACTGTTTTCAGCTTGCTACTAAATGAACTTCACTGATAATCCATATTTTAAGCTCATGGAGAAAAAACGAAAATTTCTTGGAAAATTCTATATTAATTTTGCTGGCCAAGATAATTTTTCAAATTTTTCCTCATGGTAAACCCCATGGTATGGCCCCTGGTGTGAAAAAATCCCCTCCTGAGTTCCTCCTTTAAAAATTCTGGTATTTTAGGGGGAAGGTGTCCCTTTGCAAAGTAATCCACTGCATTCCACTCCATTAGAGCCAAGCTGGAAGGCAGCCTCCCAGCTGCAATGTCTCTCTGGAAAGTCTCCATGGTAAAGATAAATATAGCCTAGGCTACATTATCTTTTCCAGAGGATTTCAATGGAATTGGAGGTAGATTATACCCTCCAGGCTTCAAAGTCTCCACCCCTTTTCCTGTTCACACTGCGGACATGTAGAGAGCCCTTTTCAGGGTCTGAAGGAAAGAGCATGGTGCGGGGGAGGCCCACTCTTTCACATGTAGGTTTGAGAAGGAAATTATCCAGTTCTCTAATAAAAAGTGTGTGGTGACTTGATTCTAGATATGGAATCTCAATCACTGGAGATTTTTTAAGAGTAGATTAGACAAACATCTATCAAGCATGGTCTAGATAATACTTACTCCTGCCATGAGTGAAGGGGACTGGACTAGATGACCTCTCGAGGTTCCTTCCAGTCCTACAATTCTATGATTCTCTGACAGCTAGATATTAGATGTCTGGTACTATTTAAGCACCATAAATAGATGACAGACAGCTCACATTTAAGCATAAAATGGAGCACATAGAATGTTTTTCATATATCATCCAGTTATCCTTTCTTGTAGGTGTTGATTCTTTTGCTCATGGCATTCAAGTTATTGAGAAAAAATATGATTAACAAGAGAAGTACAAATCCTACTTCATCATTCATTACAGCCCTTTGTTAAGAGGATTTTGGAGGCAAGCCCTGAATAGTGCATATTTCACATCTCTATTTTTCAAATTAGGATATTCAGTGACATTTGAAAACTTTTTCAATGTTCCCACATCCTCACATGTGGTACTATTTAGATAGAGACTGCCTGAAGATGATACTAAGGTTGCCATAGAAACAATTTCTAAGGAGACAGGAGAAGAAAGTATGGGTGTTAATGGTGGAAGCTCTATAAATGAAGGAAAACAATGGGAAACAACTAATAATACAATGTACTGTATACAATTGTTTATAAATTACAAATTGAGAGCATAACAATAAGGAAATGTATTTTACCCAAATTTTATATGGCCAGTACATTATATTGTCCTTTAACATAATTTTATTCTTCTACTTCAATTGTTTTGCCAGAATAAACAGCATTAACCATGAAACTGCATGTCTTTTTCACAATGTACTATACTTACGCACACTGCAAACAGCAGCTATTTTGCTTTCCGTTAAATGCCTCCTAGCAGACTTTACCAGATAAAGGGCTTAGAAAACAAAATCTTAATTGGCTATTGGTAGAGAGAACTCTTTATGGCTCTTCTTCTATGTCAAATGAATATGAGCATCATTTCTTGGTAGCAGTTTACCATAAGTTTTTAGGCATATGCAGTGGATAATTGGCATGAAGTAGTAATCACTCATTCTGCCCATACATTTTAGGGAACTTCACACATATGTAAAACACACACACAGACACACACACACACACACACACACGCACAAAGCCTTCTATTATTATCTGGAGAATTCTAAGTCTGAGTCTGGCTACCGTTAATCACCATGAAGTGAGAGCCAGGAGATGGAAGTGAGAGGATGGGAGATTCTCTCCAGCTGCAGGAAAGGTGACAGAAGGAAAACATTGCAAGAGGAAAGGCGAGACTCTGGCCACTGGAAGCAAAAGGAGAGGTGATAGCCCAGTGGAAGGATAGATTATGGTCAGTGGGAGAAATCTGTAGATGAAGCGGCAGCATAGCAAGACCATTACATCTGTATGGTGGTGGCCATAAGTTTACTGGTTTGACTTTTTTATTTGTACTTGTACATGTATACATCTGAAAACAACGAATGTAGGCCATATTTACAGGATGGGGACTGCATCCTGGGATGCAGTGACTCTGAAAAAGATTTGGGGATGTAGTGGCTACTCAGCTGAACATAGATCCCAGTGCAGCACTGTGTCCAAAAGGGTCAATGTGATCCTTGGATGCATAAACAGGAGAATCTTGAGTAGGAATAGAAAAGTTATTTTACCTCTCTAATTGGCTCTGGTGCAATCACTGCTGGAATACTGTGTCCATTGTGGTGTCCACAATAAAAGAAGGATATTGATAACATGGAGAGGGGTCAGAGAAGAGCCTTGAGAAAGATTAAGGGATTAGAAAACCTGCCTTATAGTGATATATTTATGGCGCTCAATGTATTTAGCTTACCAAAGAGATGGTTAAGGGGTAACTTGATCACACTTTATAAGTACCTACATGGGAAACAAATATTTAATAATGGGCTCTTTCAGTCTAGCAGAGAAAAGTATAACATGATCTAAGGGCTGGAAGCTGAAGTTAGACAAAGTCAGACTGGAAATATGGTTTAAATTTTTAATAGTGAGAGTAATTAACCCACTGAAACAATTTACCAAGGTTCATCACTGGCAATTTTTAAAGTCAAGATTAGATGTTTTCCTAAAAAGATATGATATAGAAGTTACTTTGGGGGATGTTCTATAGCCTGAGGTCATATTAGATGATCACAATGATGTCTTCTGGCTTTGGAATCTATGACTGAATCTATTAATCATATACCTATTTATAGCAAAAATACTGCATGAGATTTTTGAGTGTTTCATATACAAATTCAACATATCTCTACCTTCATATACATTTTAACCTTCATGTTTTATTTTGTTTTGTTTTATCTTGGATACTGCAGTATAATTCTGACTCAGTAATAAATGTAAAATACAAACTAGTTTAAAATACAATTATGATTGGGATTTTGCTATGGTCAAAATTATTTTACAGAAAGTTATTAATGCTATAAAAATACTTATACTACCACACATGATTTCTTGAAGCCTAGTGTTGGTTGCTGTCTGATTTAAGGAACAATATTTTTAACACATCTTCATTATGAAGATTCTCTGGCTTGAGTGGTACGTGAAGTTATGTAATTGATCAAATATCAGAGGGGTAGCCGTGTTAGTCTGGATCTGTAAAAGCAACAAAGAGTCCTGTGGCACCTTATAGACTAACAGACGTTTTGGAGCATGAGCTTTCGTGGGTGAATACCCACTTCGTCAGATGCATCTGATGAAGTGGGTATTCACCCACGAAAGCTCATGCTCCAAAACATCTGTTAGTCTATAAGGTGCCACAGGACTCTTTGTTGCTTATGTAATTGATGTGAAACTAAGACACAGAGAGATGAAGGACAAGATTTTCATAAGAACCTCAGAGACTTAGAAGCACTAATCATAAGACCTTGAGCTTTTAAGTCAATTAGGTGCTTCTGAAAATCCCACTTTAAGGCAACACAGGAACTCTGTGTCATAGTCAAGAAAAGACGGTTACTCACCTTTGTAACTGTTGTTCTTCGAGATATGTTGCTCATATCCATTCCAGTTAAGTGTGCGCGCGCTGCATGCACGTTCGTCGGAGATTTTTACCCTAGCAATACTCAGTGGGCTGGCAGGGCACCCCCTGGAGTGGCGCCGCTATGGTGCCGGATATATACCCCTGCCGGCCCCTCCGCTCCTCAGTTCCTTCTTGCCGGCTACTCCGACAGTGGGGAAGGAGGGCGGGTGTGGAATGGATATGAGCAACACATCTCGAAGAACAACAGTTACAAAGGTGAGTAACCGTCTTTTCTTCTTCGAGTGCTTGCTCATATCCATTCCAGTTAGGTGATTCCCAAGCCTTACCTAGGCGGTGGGGTTGGAGCGAGATGTTGCGGAATGTAAGATCGCTGAGCCAAAGGCGGCATCGTTTCTAGACTGCTCAACCAGTGCATAGTGGGATGCAAAAGTATGAACGGAAGACCAGGTAGCTGCGCGACATATTTCCTGGATGGGAACGTGGGCCAGGAAAGCGGCAGACGAGGCTTGAGCCCAAGTAGAGTGGGCAGTGAGATGGCCAGTCGGAACGCGGGCCAAGTCGTAGAATGTCCGGATACAGGACGTCACCCAGGATGAGAGCCTCTGGGAAGAGATAGGCATGCCTTTCATGTGCTCCGCGACCGCTACAAACAGTTGAGGTGAGCGTTTGAAAGGTAATTGGTCCTCTGCATGTAAAAGGCGAGGGCCCGGTGGACATCCAGGGTATGTAGTTGTTGTTCCCGGCACGATGCGTGCGGCTTTGGGAAGAAGACTGGTAGGAATATGTCTTGATTAATGTGGAAGGCAGAGACCACTTTGGGAAGGAAAGCCGGGTGCGGCCACAGCTGTACCTTGTCCTTGTGGAAGATCGTATACGGGGGGTCTACCATCAAAGCACGAAGCTCCGATACCCGTCTGGCAGAGGTGATAGCGATGAGGAAGGCCGTCTTCCAGGACAGGTACAGCAGCGAGCATGTGGCTAACAGCTCAAAAGGAGGGCCCGTGAGCCTAGCTAATACAAAGTTGAGATCCCAGGTAGGGGAAGGACGCTTAACCAGAGGGTAGAGTCGCTCCAAGCCTTTAAGGAACCTGGAAACTATAGGGTGAGAGAAGATCGAACTGCTGGATTCCCCAGGATGGAAGGTGGAAATCGCGGCCAGATGCACCCTTATTGAAGAGAGCGCCAGGCCCTGCTCCTTGAGGTCCCATAAGTAGTCCAAGATAATAGGGACCGATACGCCTTCGGGAGTAAGGTTACGTTGGGCGCACCAATGGGAAAAACGCTTCCACTTGGCGAGATATGTCGCCCGCATGGAAGGCTTTCTGCTTCCTAGGATGACCTGTTGCACCGGGGTGGAACAGCGCAATTCGGACTGGTTTAGCCAGACAGCAGCCATGCTGTCAGGTGGAGGGACTACAGGTCCGGGTGGTGAAGTCTGCCGAAGTCCTGCGTTATCAGGTCCGGGTAGAGTGGCAGAGGTATCGGGTCCGCTAGAGATAGGTCGAGCAGCATGGTGTACCAGTGCTGCCTCGGCCATGCCGGAGCGATCAGGATTAGCCTGTCCCTGTCCCTGTCCCTGCGGAGCTTGAGCAGGACTCTGTGGATTAGGGGAAAGGGTGGAAAGGCACAAAGTAGACAACCTTCCCAGGGAATTAGGAACGCGTCCGAGAGGGAGCCTGGGGAGTGACTCTGCAGGGAGCAGAACGCCTGGCAATTCCTGTTCTCTCGGGATGCAAAGAGGTCTATCTGGGGAAAGCCCCACTTCCGGAATACTGAAAGGAGGATGTCTGGACGGATGGACCACTCGTGGGACAGGAAGGACCTGCTCAGGTGTTCCGCTAGAGAGTTCCGGACTCCCAGGAGAAAGGAGGCTACCAGGTCTATCGAGTGGGCTATGCAGAAGTCCCACAGACGCATCGCTTCTCGACAAAGGGGGGAAGATCGCGTCCCTCCCTGCTTGTTTATGTAATACATGGCAGTTGTGTTGTCTGTGAAAACTGCAACACAACGGCCCTGTAAGTGATGATGGAAGGTCTGGCACGCCAGTCGGACTTCTCTCAGTTCACGGACATTGATGTGAAGCGCCAGCTTCTGAAAGGACCAAAGACCCTGGGTGCGAAGGTGCCCTAAGTGAGCACCCCAGCCGAGAGAAGAAGCATCTGTTGTCAGAGACACTGAGGGCTGTGGTGGATGGAAAGGATGACCGGCACACACCAGGGAGGGCATCAGCCACCAGTCGAGGGAGCTCAGAACGCTTGGTGGAACCGTGATTATCATGTCTATGGCATCCCTGCGTGGACAGCAGACTGAGGTGAGCCAAGTCTGGAGAGGACGCATGTGCAGTCTCGTGTGCTTCGTAACGAAGGTGCACACAGCCATGTGACCGAGGAGGCTGAGGCAGGTGCGGACAGAAGTTGTTGGGAAGCTTTTTAGTCACTGTATAAGCGAGACTATAGTCTGAAAGCGCTGTGTGGGGGCAAGCTGACTGATGCACGATTGGAGTCCAGCATGGCCCCTATGAATTCTATCCTCTGCGTAGGTAGCAGAACGGATTTGTCCAGGTTGATAATCAGGCCTAGATGGGTGAATAGGCCCTTGATGACGTTTACATGAGCGGTGACCTGAGCATCGGCGGTCCCTCAAATAAGCCAGTCGTCGAGGTATGGGAAGACGTGTATTCGACGACGGTGGAGGGAGGCGGCGACTACCGCCATACACTTCGTGAATACCCGAGGGGCTGAAGAGAGGCCAAAGGGGAGGACCACAAATTGGTAATGTTGACGACTCAGCACAAAGCATAGGTACCTTCCGTGCGGAGGGTAAATCGCGATGTGGAAATATGCGTCCTTCATGTCAAGAGCAGTGTACCAATCTCCGGGATCCAGGGAAGGGATGATGGTCCCCAGGGACACCATGCGGAACTTGAACTTTCTCATGAATTTGTTCAGTCCTCGCAGGTCCAGGATAGGCCGGAGGCCCCTTTTTGCCTTGAAAATTAGGAAATATCTGGAATAGAACCCCTTGCCCCTTAATTCCTCCAGAACCTCCTCTATAGCTCCCATCGCAAGGAGCCTCAAAACCTCCTGCAGAAGGAGTTGCTCGCGAGAGGGATCCCTGAAGCGGGACGAGAAGGGAGGGTGGGGAGGAGGGGTTGAAATAAACTGAAGGCGGTAGCCAGACTCCACCATGCGGAGGACCCAACGGTCTGAAGTCAGCTGGGACCACGCAGGGAGGAATGCGGCAAGGCAGTTGGCAAACTGAAAGGGATCCTGGGAGGTCATTGGTACAGTGCTCTTGGGCGCACCCTCAAAAGTTTGGCTTCGGTCCCGCTGGTGGCTTGGTGGGACCGGCATTGTTACCCCCTTGAGGTCCAGACTGTCGTCTGCGAGAGGTACGACCTCGCCTTCTGGTGAAATCTTGCCTTGGCCGAGGCGGGGGGTAGGGGCGCTGAGGTTGCGACCAGAAAGATCGTCTCTGAGTCTGGCATATGCATTCCCAGCGAACGCATGATTACGCGATTATCCTTCAGACTCTGTAGGCGAGGGTCCGTCTTCTGGGAGAAGAGGCCCTGGCCATCAAAGGGTAGGTCCTGTATCGTGTACTGAAGCGCAGGTGGCAGGCCTGACACTTGCAGCCACGATATATGGCACATGGCAATCCTAGAGGCGAAGGTTCTAGCTGCCGAATCGGCGGCATCCAGCGAGGCCTGGAGGGAGGTCCACGCAACTTTTTCCCCTTCCTCCAGGAGAGCTGTGAATTCTTGGTGGGAGTCCTGTGGGACGAGTTCTACAACTTCCCTACTGCCTCCCAGGTGTTATAACTGTACCTACTCAGGAGGGCTTGCTGGTTCGCCACCCTGAGCTGGAGGCCTCCCGCGAATAGATCTTTCTCCTCAACAAATCCATTCGCCTGGCCTCCCTTGATTTAGGAGCAGGGGCTTGCTGGCCATGGCGCTCCCGTTCATTGATGGATTGAACAACCAATGAACAAGGAGGGTGATACATACAGGTACTTGTACCCCGTGGAGGGCACCATGTATTTACGTTCAACCCCTCTTGCTGTGAGCGGTATGGATGCCGGGGATTGCCAGATGGTATCCGCTCTAGCCTGTATCGAGCGGATGAAGGAGAGGGCCACCCTCGTTGGAGCCTCCGCCAACAGTATACTGACAACTGGGTCGTCCACCTCAGGAACTTCCTCTACAGGCAAGTTGATATTGAGGGCGACGCGGCGCAGAAGGTCCTGGTGTGACCTGAGGTCGATTGGAGGCAGTCCAGATGTAGACGTCCCCACCACCGCTTCATCCGGGGAGGAAGAGGATGAAACCCCGGGAACCAGTGGGTCTTGGATCGACTCCTGGGTCTTGGGGGATGTCCTGAGGTGGCGGATCTTGAGGGTCTGGCACGTGTGTTGGAGATTCTTCCGTACCCGGTGGGGGAGGTCTGCTCACTGTGGCCTCTGGCTCCCGATGTTCAGAAGGGCTGGAGCGCGATGGTATATGCGGATCACCTTGGGTTTGATGTTAGGCCCAAGGTGTCCAAAAGGGCCACTGATGAGGTCCCTGGTGGTTATCCGAATCCTCGTATGATGCAGTGTCTGCATGGGAGGAGATCGACGGATGACGAGACGGCCACGGGGGAGCGGAGACCGTTTAATGTAGGTCTCTGTGTCCACTCAAACCGTCCCTATGTGGTGCCAGAGAATGGTACCGAGAGTCGTGACGGTGCCGAGAGGTCGACCGGTGCCTGGAATCGCCATGCTGAGATCGGCTGTGAGAAGTCCGGTGCTGCGAGTGGTGCTGAGATCTGGAGTGGTGCCGGTAGTATCTGGACGGCGACCGGGACCTCGAGCGGTGCCACGAGTACGACCGGTACCTCGATGGGGATCGGTACCGGGACTGCGAGCGGCCGTGGGACCAGGATCGATGGCGGGACCGGGAATGCCTGTGGGACCTGGATCGGGACCGGCAACATTCTGTGGTACCGGGCAAACGAGGTCTCATGAGGGCCGGCTTGCCTATAGACTGAGGAACTCGCACCAGCGGTGCTGGGGGTTGAGGCAGCTCAGGCTCCGTCAAGGCAATCAAGTCCCATGCCGTGGAAAACGTCTCCGGAGTGGAGGGCATGACAAGCTCAACCACGGCGCGTGCCGGGGAGCTGGTGAGCACCGGACTTGACGGCTCCAGCGAGGCTGGAATCAACGGTGCGGAGGACGTCGGTGCCGCGGCAGTTGACGGTGCCGGGCAGTCCAACTTGGCTAAGTGCTCAGACTGCGGTGTAGATATAGCAGCCGCAGGAGGCTTGTGTTTCTTGCTCCGTGGTGAGAGCAAATGGTGCTGGGTAGAAGCTTGAGTCTGTGATGGCTGATGTCAAGGAGCCTTCGCTGTTTGAGTGCGCTCCGGTGCCGAGGAGGCACTTGCTCCCGGTGCGGCTGATGGTGCCGAGGACTGGGGAGTCAACGCTGCCTTCATCAGTAGTTGTTTTAGGCGAATGTCCAGTTCTTTTTTAGTCTGGGGCTTGAATGCCTTACAGATGCAGCACTTGTCCGTCAGGTGGGATTCACCCAGGCACTTAAGACAGGATTCGTGACGGTCTCCTGTGGGCATCGGCCTATGACAGGCCGAGCACGGTTTGAAGCCCGGTGAACCGGGCATGGGCCCTGGTACCGGGGGAGGTAAAAGGGGCTAGACCCCGATCCCTCTTAACTATCTGCAATAACTGCTACAGAACTAACAACTAAACACTAACTATACTGATAGAAATTGAACTATATACACAAATATAACAGAAATGAGCGAATCACTAGGGTGGTGGAGATCAGCTGTGCTCCACTGTTCCAATGACCAACACGGGCGGTAAGAAGGAACTGAGGAGCGGAGGGGCCGGCAGGGGTATATATCTAGCACCATAGCGGTGCCACTCCAGGGGGCGCCCTGCTGGCCCACTGAGTGTTGCTAGGGTAAAAATCTCCAACGAACGTGCACGCGGCGCGCACACACCTAACTGGAATGGATATGAGCAAGCACGCGAAGAAGAATAAATATTCTAAACAAGATCATTGCTTTACTGCCGAACAACTTTCCTCTTTATAAGAGAAGGAAGAAAGAGTTCACTCTGTCCTTCCTGAGAAGTATTGAGTAGATTACTCAGACTTGTTCCAGTGTTTCTGACTCTAGTGCTGCTAGGAGGATTTTCTAGAATAATGCATTTCCATATATTTGTGTTAAGTTGTCTGCTTTGATTGAAAGGTTCAGTCCATGTTCATTCCATATTATGACTTTTAACTAGAGAGTGATTGAATTAGACTGTAAAGCTTTGCAAAGTTAAATTAGCAAGACTCCAATGGTCTATGAATTACCTCAAAGTATTGTTTTACTATTATAGATGGGGCTGGTAGCACCACTCTTACACAGGTCACCTGAAACTTCCCATTATAAGATCCTGTTTTCAGTTGCTTATAACTTTGCCAAACTTTCATTGTTTGGATTGATATTTTCCATGCTGGGTGTCTGCCTCAGGCTGATCTTTAAGTTTCAGCCAGAACAGTTAAGCCATTTCTGACAACGAGGCGAGGGGACAATGCATTGTTTTGCCATTTAAAAATATTGTTATAACCTCTTCTTTGAGAAGCTCTAGCACACTCTTCCATTAGACCAAGGACTTGAAAACTGGTGTGTGTGAGTGGGGACTTTATGTCAAAGATGTGTTTTTTGCTGTTTCTGTAAAAAATTAATCCAAATTTGACCAAATTATAAGCCTTTGAAAAATCACAGTTTGAACATGCTAAACAGAGATTAATAACATTTAGCTTAATAGCTAAAATCTCTGAGGAGTGTATCCTCATTGAGCATGCTTCAGCCCCTCAGAGCTCCTAGTGCTGATCAGACTATACATGTGCCATGCTCACAGAGCAACTGTGAATGATCTATCCCTTCATAGCTCCTAATCCATAAACCATCCCCACAAAGCAATTAAGCATGTTTCAGCACCAGGCTGGATTGGATGAGGATCTGGAGGCAGAGAGGGACTGGCTGGACAACAAGATTGGTGCTGGGAGCTAGTAGGGGGAATGGAACACATCAAGGCAGATCTAACAATAAACCAAGGTGTGTGGGGAGAACTGGGACTGCCTGGGCAAAGGAACTGGGACAAGGAGATGGGGGAGGGGTGGGGGATTAGGACAAAGAACTGGATAAAGGGGTGTTGAGTAAAAACTGATATTGGATGACAAGTTTGGGGAGGGAGGCGGAGAACCTCCCTTTATAAAGAACCTCCCTTTATAAAGCCGCACACAAGCGACCAGGGAGCTTTGCGAACAGGGGCTGCTAACAGGGAGTTTCGCAAGAGAGTTGGGAAGGAGAGTAGGAAGGGAGTGGGGGTCCCTTGTCGGTCCTATCTGTGTCCCGTTAGTCCCTTGAAAACCTATAAATCAAACTACATCCAAATCCTTTCTCTTTAAAGCAGAGCAGAGCGGACAGGGAGCTTCAGACAGGGGAGTATGAGAAGGAGTTTGACAGAAGGAGGCTTACGATGGTTAGGAAGACCCGCAACACCTGTGGCAGCACTGCTTCTGTCTCCCCCACTTGCGCCTGTAGCCAGACAGAGCACCAGAGCATGGATTCTTCTACCCAGATTCTGGTCTGGTTTTGCAAAGACTGTAACTTGCAATTTCCACTTACTGATATCCAGGCTGGAGGGGGCATCCAATGTGAAAAGTGCCTACTGGTGGAATCTCTCAGGTAGCAGGTGGGAGAACTTCAGGAGGAGGTGGCTAGGTTGAGGAGCATCCATATCCACAAGCAATTCCTGGACCGTGTCCGTGTGGAGACCGCTGAGGTAGCTGTCCCAGTTCACAGGACTGCTGACACACCACTGGTGGAGGAGGAGATGGCTCAGGGTGAACACTGGCAGCTGGATACTTCTGGCATCAGGCAGTGCTCCACCTCTGCTGCGAACCCTCCAGCCGTGGTAATAGGTAACCGTTATGCTCCTCTTGATACAGGAGAGAAGAAATCACCTCCTACAGTAAAGGAGGAGAAGCCTCATACCCCTAAGTCTGGGAGGTCTGCTGCCACCACTGAAAATAAGAAACATAGGGTAGTGGTGGTCGGAGACTCTCTGCTGAGGGGGATGGAGGTGCCCATCTGTTGCCCTGACATTTCATCTCGGGAGATATGGTGCCTGCCAGGGGCCCGTATCCAAAAATGTTACAGAGGCATTGTTGAGGATTATCCGGCCTTTTGACTACTACCCCATGCTACTCATCCATGTGGGCACAAATGATACTGCGAGGTGTGATGCTGAGCAGATCAAGAGTGACTACAGGGCTCTGGGAGTATGGGTGAAGGAGTTTGGAGCGCAGGTGGTATCCTCTTCGATTCTTCCTGTCAAAGGTAGGGGCCCGGGCAGAGACAGATGCATCATGGAGGTGAATGCCTGGCTGCGAAGATGGTGTCGCCAGGAGGGCTTTGGCTTCCTCTACCACAGGATGCTATTTGAGGAAGGACTGCTAGGCGGAGATAGCATTCACCTTTTGAGGAGGGGAAAGACCGTATTTGCACACAGACTGGCTAACCTAGTGAGGAGGGCTTTAAACTAGGTTTGATGGGGACAGGTGAGCAAAGCCCACAGGTAAGTGGGGAACATGAAGACCTGGGAGATGGGTCGGAAACAAGAGGGAGCGTGGGCTATAATGGCAGAGAGAAAGGAGAGTCAGGGCAAAACTGGGAGGCAAGATCAAACCACTATCTTAGATGCCTATATACAAATGCAAGAAGTATGGGTAATAAGCAGGAAGAACTGGAAGTGCTAATAAATAAATATAACTATGACATTGTTGGCATCACTGAAACTTGGTGGGATAATACACATGATTGGAATGTTGGTGTGGATGGGTATAGTTTGCTCAGGAAGGATAGACAGAGGAAAAAGGGAGGAGATGTTGCCTTATATATTAAAAACGTACACACTTGGACTGAGGTGGAGTTGGACATAGAAGACGGAAGTGTTGAGAGTCTCTGGGTTAGGATAAAAGGGGTAAAAAACAAGGGTGATGTCGTGCTAGGAGTCTACCACAGGCTACCTAACCAGGTGGAAGAGGTGGATGAGGCTTTTTTTTTAACAACTAACAAAATCATCCAAAGCCCAAGATTTGGTGGTGATGGGGGACTTCAACTATCCAGATATATGTTGGGAAAATAACACCGCAGGCACAGACTATCCAATAAGTTCCTGGACTCCATTGCAGACAGCTTTTTATTTCAGAAGGTTGAAAAAGCTACTAGGGGAGAAGCTGTTCTAGACTTGATTTTAACAAATAGGGAGGAACTCGTTGAGAATTTGAAAGCAGAAGGAAGTTTGGGTGAAAGTGATCATGATATCACAGAGTTTGCAATTCTAAGGAAGGGTAGAAGGGAGTACAGCAAAATAGAGACAATGGATTTCAGGAAGGCGGATTTTGGTAAGCTCAGAGAGCTGATAGGTAACGTCCCATGGGAATCAAGACTGAGGGTAAAAACAACTGAGGACAGTTGGCAGTTTTTCAAAGGGATACTATTAAGGGCCCAAAAGCAAGCTATTCCGATGGTTAGGAAAGATAGAAAATGTGGCAAAAGACCACCTTGGCTTAACCATGAGACCTTGCATGACCTACAAAATAAAAAGGAGTCATATAAAAAATGGAAACTAGGTCAGATTACAAAGGATGAATATAGGCAAACAACACAGGAATGCAGGGGCAAGATTAGAAAGGCAAAGGCACAAAATGAGCTCAAACTAGCTATGGGAATAAAGGGAAACAAGAAGACTTTTTATCAATACATTAGAAGCAAGAGGAAGACCAAGGACAGGGTAGGCCCATTGCTCAGGGAGGAGGGAGAAACAGTAACTGGAAACTTGGAAATGGCAGAGATGCTTAATGACTTCTTTGTTTCGGTCTTCACTGAGAAGTCTGAAGGAATGTCTAACATAGTGAATGCTTATGGGAAGGGGGTAGGTTTAGAAAATAAAATAAAAAAAAGCAAGTTAAAAATCACTTAGAAAAGTTAGATGCCTGCAAGTCACCAGGGCCTGATGAAATGCATCCTAGAATACTCAAGGAGTTAATAGAGGAGGTATCTGAGCCTCTAGCTATTATCTTTGGAAAGTCATGGGAGATGGGAGAGATTCCAGAAGACTGGAAAAGGGCAAATATAGTGCCCATCTATCAAAAGGGAAATAAAAACAACCCAGGAAACTACAGACCAGTTAGTTTAACTTCTGTGCCAGGGAAGATAATGGAGCAAGTAATTAAAGAAATCATCTGCAAACACTTGGAAGGTGGTAAGGTGATAGGGAATAGCCAGCATGGATTTGTAAAGAACAAATCGTGTCAAACCAATCTGATAGCTTTCTTTGATAGGATCACGAGTCTTGTGGATAAGGGAGAAGTGGTGTATATGGTATACCTAGACTTTTGTAAGGCATTTGATACGTTCTTGCATGATATCCTTATCGATAAACTAGGCAAATACAATTTAGATGGGGCTACTATAAGGTGGGTGCATAACTGGCTGGATAACCATACTCAGAGAGTAGTTTTTAATGGCTCCCAATCCTGCTGGAAAGGTATAACAAGTGGGGTTCCGCAGGGGTCTGTTTTGGAACCGGCTCTGTTCAATATCTTCATCAACAACTTAGATGTTGGCATAGAAAGTAGGCTTATTAAGTTTGCAGATGATACCAAACCGGGAAGGATTGCAACTGCTTTGGAGGACAGGGTCAAAATTCAAAATGATCTGGACAAATTGGAGAAATGGTCTGAGGTAAACCGGATGAAGTTCAATAAAGACAAATGCAAAGTGCTCCACTTAGGAAGGAACAATCAGTTTCACACATACAGAATGGGAAGAGACTGTCTAGGAAGGAGTATGGCAGAAAGAGATCTAGGGCTCATAGTGGACCACAAGCTAAATATGAGTCAACAGTGTGATACTGTTGCAAAAAAAGCAAACGTGATTCTGGGATGCATTAACATGTATGTAAACAAGACATGAGAAGTCATTCTTCCGCTCTTCTCTGCGCTGGTTAGGCCTCAACTGGAGTATTGTGTCCAGTTCTGGGCACCGCATTTCAAGAAAGATGTGGAGAAATTGGAGAGGGTCCAGAGAAGAGCAACAAGAATGATTAAAGGTCTTGAGAACATGACCTATGAAGGAAGGCTGAAGGAATTGGGTTTATTTAGTTTGGAAAAGAGAAGACTGAGAGGGGACATGATAGCAGTTTTCAGGTATCTAAAAGGGTGTCATCAGGAGGAGGGAGAAAACTTGTTCACCTTAGCCTCTAATGATAGAACAAGAAGCAATGGGCTTAAACTGCAGCAAGGGAGATTTAGGTTGGACATTAGGAAAAAGTTCCTAACTGTCAGGGTAGTTAAACACTGGAATAAATTGCCTAGGGAGGTTGTGGAATCTCCATCTCTGGAGATATTTAAGAGTAGGTTAGATAAATGTCTATCAGGGATGGTCTAGACAGTATTTGGTCCTGCCATGAGGGCAGGGGACTGGACTCGATGACCTCTCAAGGTCCTTTCCTGTCCTAGAGTCTATGAATCTATGAAAACCAGTCGAGAGTGGAAGTGTTGGGAGGATAGGAGACACAGATTAGACGAGGAGCCCGTGTGGGAAGGGAGAACTGGGACTGGCTGGATTAGGAGACTGGGATTAGTGGGGAGGAGAGACTGGGATCTGGGAGACTGCACTCAGATGGGGAGTCCCCAATGCAGAGCTTAGCACTGATGAGGCAGCGGGACTGGGAGTGAGAAGACAGGTCTGAGGAGTGAAAACTGGAAATGGTTAGATGAAGAAAATGGAAATGAGATGACAATACGAGGTGAGAAAAGACAGGACTTGAATAGGTACAAACTGGAGAGGAAAGGGACAGAAGATATAATGCTTGAAGGAAACAGGTGGAAGAGTCTGTCACCTGTAGAGCACAGTTCCTTCCGAAGACTGGAATGAAACTTGAGATATTTGAACCTCACCATTCCTCTGCTTCAGCAAATATCTGTCAAACTGCTGGCAAAATATTTCCTCCCTTTCTAGTTTCAACTAAAGAGGTTAACAACCTACTAGTTCTATCAGTTATTTCATTAGTTCAAGTCACACAGGTCTGTATGTTGCATGTAAAGGTCCCAACTTGCTGATGACTTGTGTGGGTATCAATATGATGCCATATGATGGAATTTCTGTTTTTTCAATGTGTGAGGTTGTTTATTTGTTATTTTTGCTTTGTTTTTAATCATAAAACAAACATTACAGTTGAAACATCAAGCACTCAAAAGTTAGGAAACACCAGAATTAAGGTGCTGTTTGCAACCCTAAGTCAGCACCCCTGTGCATACATATTATGACTACAAGAACTCTGCCTCATTTAGTGCAGAGGCTGGAACTGTCCTGGGGATGAATCAAGATTATGTAATGAAGAATGGTGTTGTCTGTAGGATATCTGCCTCATTTGTTGCAGAAGTTGGAAGGTGTGCAATGAATGAGGCCACGGATTGCAGGAAAAGGAAGGATGGTCTCATGGTTAAAAAAGTTGAATGCTGCCCTGGGGAACTGAATTCTTTTCCTGTCTCTACCATAGTATTCCTATATGCTGCTGGGCAGTCATTTAAACCAAACTTTTCACCAGTGGTCACTAATTCTGTTCTTTTTCTGAGATGATGGGGCCTGATTTGCAGAAGGGCTGAGCACTCAAGCTGCAGCTAAATCAATGTGAGCTTTGCTTTGAACATAAAAAGTGCTACATAAATCAAATACTCTGTAAAATCAGGTCATGGGTGTCTCAAACTGGTCACCCAAAATTAGTGGAACGTTGATCTTAATCTTGCTATGGCTCACCTCTCCATCTGTAGAATGATAAGATAAATTAAGATAAATTGATTAATTTGCATACTTTAGTGATAATCATTACAGAAAAGCCCATGAGCAAACTGATAACTCTGTCTTCAGAGCAGGGTTTGAATAGTGTGTGGTAAATAAGACCAAAAAACACACATTAAACAATGAGGATAAAACAAAATATCAAATAGCTGTTCTTTAACTGAGCACTATCTATCCTGTGTACTTAACATGCCAGGGGTCCCAAGTTAAAAAATAGTATGTGATCATGTAATTAAAGAGTGTGTCATAGTGCTTACCCAAAAAGGTGAGCAAATTAAAGTTGCATAGACAACCTTATTTCTGGTATTTTCTATCTTTTTTGAGTGCTTGGCTGTGCAGGCTTTATGAGTTTTTTTAAATACAGATTTTTGAGTTTAGCAATTATATAATTTGACATTAGAGGCCAAGAATACTCATGCGATATGTCCGTAGATATGAGACAGACATCTGGATATACAGAAGAACCACAGAGCATCATAAACAAACAAGAAAGACAAGTCTAGTCTAAAACTGCATAGTTCAAGAACCTATATTAAACTTCCAAGTTTTACAGCCATATGTAGTATCTATGTTAGTCTTTTCCAGGGATTCTCCAGCCATTGCGCTGCTACCAATTTCTCATTACTGATGCCAGTAAGATGGGACAGTAGACAGATCACAGGGGTTTTAGTAGAGTTGGTCAATTTTCTCTCTCAAAATTTGCTTGCAAAAAAGAATGGCTTTTTGAACAACTCAGAAATTTTCATGGGAAAATTGAGTTATTTGAAATGTTTCAGTTTTTCATTGAAATGAAATAATTTTTGTTTATTTACTTAGATGTAATCAAAACTGAAAATTGTTCAAGTTCTGGTATTCTTGGTTCCCTCTCCTCCCCCATTTCCCAGTGGAAAATGTTGTTTTGTGTTGAAAATGAATTCTTTTGTATTGAATTTAAATAAAATGTATTGTTCTGCTTATTTTCTATGATAATAAAAAAGTGCAGAGTTTTGAATGAATCTGTACAAGACACAAATATAAGCTGTGATTCATCAAGGTACTTAAGCACTCACATAGCTTTATTGCAGTGGAGCTATTCATCTGATTTAAGTATCTTGCTGAATCAGGGTCATAAAGATATTCCCTATATTGACTATCTTTCAGTATAAAACAGAGACTCAGAGGAGACTCCATTAGTTTGAAACAATTCACAGAAATTAATTACCTTTTTTCAAGTGTCCCTAAGTGTCTTCTTTTATCCTCAAAGATAGAGCCATAACTAGTATCACAGAAGAAGAAGCCAAGCCAAAGTACTGTAAAATAGGCTTTAAAGGAATAGTAGCACTGGTGAAGAAAATGCCATGACCAAGAAATTAGGCTGGAAATCTTGAAAGAGTTGGGTGATTTTTTTTCCCCAAAACATTTTTGGCACTTCTTTGTTCCAGCTGGGTCAGAAATACCATGAGAACTGCTTTTCTCCATATAAGCTGAAACCAAAAAGTGCTCAGACACACAAATCAAACAGATATGTAAATAAGAAATTCAGGCTTTTCAAACTGGTTTGCATAAAATGTGTCAGTTCTGGTTGTTGTTTATTATACATTAGAGCAATTGCTTAATTAAGAAGAAAGTACTTATAGCATATTATTAATGTTTTACTAAGAACAAGGACAAAATATATCAATTTATCTTTCTAAAATCATAGAAAATTTATTGCTGGCTTGGCTAAGCCATGAGGCAGCCTACAGTTAATCAGGCATAATAATCTCAAAAGTATTGAGTAATCAAGACAAAGATAAGGTGGATCAATTTCTATTGGTGAAAGAGACAAGCTTTTGAGCTTTCTGAGTAATCAACACAGCCCTCATCAAAAAGTGACCCTTGTGAGATTAGGAAAATAGTGTTTGTTTATGAAATCATTTTCTGTTACTCATCAACTAGTTACAGTGATGACAATTCTGAGTGCTTGTCCCCCAACCCCTGTAAATCCAAACACCTCCTCTAATTTAAATTCCTGTGAAAATCACTGCCTGGAAGAGGTGGCAATTCAGCCTGCCCCCTAAGTCATAATCACACCCTTTCCTAAGTCACCTGTGGGACCACTGGCAAGCAGCTTGAAATGACTTACTGCTGCTGCAAGACTGCATCCTGGATTCTGCCAGTTTGTGCTGAAACCAGGGAGTTAATCAGTCCAAGGGTTCTATTTCTGTAATTGAAATCTTGGTGCTTTTTAGATCTTTGTCTTCCCTCTTCTTTTTTTCCTGGTTTTGTATGATTAAGGAAAATAATCTTATCGTCTACTCCAAGAATCTCTTGTAAAGCATCTTAGGAGCCTACAAAATATTAATTATAACATTTCTTTTCCTGGTAAAAACAATGGACAATCTCCCTGTTGTGTTACTCTAGAAGAATTTCCCCCCCAATACTAATTTTCCATTGCATTTCTTTCTGGAATCCTGCTTTTCATCAGCCTGCTCATATTTCTTTCTATTCCTGAGAGCAACACGAAATATTAACAAGTGGATTTTATTCTAATGATAGCTGCCAAAAGCTAACGAACAGCTTTATCTCCTAACTGACCATAAATATTATGTAAAAATATTTTATATGTCTTGATACAGCCAGGGGATCAAATTTAATTGTTGTATGTAAAAAACTGACTAACCAAACAAAATACTTACATAGTGAGTGGCTACTTTTTTACCTAAATATCTGAGATACTAACAATAAGTAAACAAGTTCTAGTCAGCCCCAAACTATGCCTGCTGATCTTCCAGGGATCTGCAAGTATTATGTGCAGTGCAGCAAGGAAGACTGCTCTTTAATCTAAAGGTTCAGTTCCCTATGAGAGTGCTTACAGAACCCTCTGCTGCAATGGTGTTACACTGACATCAGCCTGAAAACACCTTATAGGATCGCTAGGACTGAATTTACTTCCGAGTTTGCACGTGAGGTGCATACTACCAGTGGTGAGTAATCAATCTCTTTAGAAGGGTTATCTCCAGCAATTGTCCACTGGTTTTTTAAGGAACTCTATGACTTCCATTTTATAAGACCAAACAAACACAAGTAGTAATCTCTCATCATCCCTTGCGGCAGCCCACATAGCCCTTCAAGCAAGACCTTCTCAGCTCAGTGTCTAGCCTGCGTGTTTCTTTGTGATGAAAGGCCTCTTCCACCCTCCATCCTCCTTTTACAGCCTACCTCTTAATGCAGAGGAGCTCTTGATCCTGCCTTCCAATATAGGCAGCCTGCACACAGCTTTTGAGGCATGACAGGGTTCCTCTTTTCCCCATTTCCAAGGAGCTTGTAATTGTTTTCATCCCTTTCCTGGGGCCATGAGACATATACCCATCACACAGCCTTATGACTGCTAGCTAAAACTCCATTCACTGAACCACTAGTTCACCTAGACCAATTGCGCTGTGGCAGCCTAGTTTATAGGAATTATCTCATGGAAATAGATTCTGTGCTCCCCTTGACAACTTAATGTGGGGAATGCAAATCATTTAGTAACCCACTAACGCCAGTCAGCCGGGGAAGAAATGTTAAGGAAGCCTCATGCTATCCGAAATATTCCTCTGGCCTCCCCTTCCACAACAATCATGCAAGTGAAGGGAATCCCATTACTGACAAGGAATAGAGCCCCTCTTGACTACTTCACTCAAGGGAAGCTTTGAGAGAGGTATTTTATTACATTTAAGAATATCACCTTTCTCAGGTGGGATCTATCTCCTCTCTTCTGGGTGATGGTGATTGGGGGTGGGCAGCAGTTACTTCAGCTCAGACAACTGCATATATTTCCAGCTGGGCTCAGTATGCTTACTCATAAACTAGTAGTTAATACCTTAAAAGTAACATCATATAATATTCCACACATATCTTGAAACTTTCTGCCATAATTTGGCACCCTGCATAATGAAATGCATGAAATGGACATCACTTGTTTTTGAAAACAAATCAAAGCAGATTTTACTTATTTCATCCCCAGAGGATCTAGGAAGCAACATAACTTCTTGCATCTCTATCACTTAGAATATTAACTTCACATTTTATTCAAAAAATCAGCTAAGGACGCATTTTCTACTTCTGAACTACAATTTGGCATTAACAAAAACGAGGTAAAAAAACTGTTTAATATTGTCAGTCTTCCCTATCTCACGACTGGGTCTGATCTCAGAATGGAAAAAAAATTGCTTTGAAATCTTGTTTGCTTACCACTGTATAAGTACACATTAATATTAATGGCATAAAGTTAAGTTTTTTTTTCATAATTTATTTTACCTGAGACTTTATTGTAAATGATCATGTATTCTTGAAATATTAAAGATTAAGGATGGCTCATTTCTGTCTTTTGCTTTGACAATTTCCCTTACTATAATGATTATATTTTTACATGAGCAAAAAAGATGCATATCTGTTTCCATTTATTTACACATAATTGAAGTGTTGTATTGTTAAGAAAAACATTACTTGGAACTCAGAAGGCCAGCCTGAAAAACGCCTGTGGGACACTAGTAAAAGCTTTCACTGCATAGTATTTAGTTTTTTTCCTACATGGAGGAAAATACCTAGAGGATCAAAATAATGATATAGGATCATTATGTTCCAAATTAAGCTGATGAATATATACAAACCTAAATTACTGTAGGCTCAAATGTGATATATGAAACAAAGCAGGTAATTACATTAACAGCTCTCTCCACTTCAGATAACTTAACTGTATGGTATTGCACAACTGTTTATCGCTTATTCAGGTATAACATAGGTCTACATTTGGTCTACGTAATATCAGTTTAAGCATACAAGGATGAATAGCTTGGATACAATATGGTGAGGCATAAATTAATTAGGGGCCAGAATACAAATGCAGATAGGCACTTAGTGGGATTTTCAAAAGCATGTAGGAGTCTAACTCCTATTAATTTCAAGATTTCATTGGCTTGCGAATTGCAGGAAGGGTACATAACTCTTCTCTATTCACTTTTTCCATGTCCTCTTAGTCATCTCTTTTCTAAGATGAACAATCCTAATGTTTTTAGTATCTCCTCAAATGGAAGACATTCTATTCCCTTGACCATTTACATGTTTTCTATTAATTCAAGAAAAAACAAGAATACAAATAGGAAGGTATCAAAAAAAAATACTGTCTATGACTCCTCTGTAACACTATGCGTCATTGATGCTTCAGAAAACATCAGTTCTGCCTGCAAGTAAGACTCCTAGAAATGTAAAGGAATAGTATATGGACATGAAAATTATATGGCAGTAGTTAGATAGCTATATACAGGCACATTTAACAAGCCAGTATTGTTCTCATGGTTTTCATTTTCCACAAATTTTGCAGATGAAAAAATAGAGATTATTTCTGAAATTGTGGCTCTGTGTTCTCTTTAACCACACAATCTCTTGCTTCACATATCTCTACATACTTGTTTATAATCCCTTTTAATATGTAGTGCAAATACACATTAGACAGTACCTCAATGATTCCTCTTCCTAAATGTGTGTGAATGACTTCATCTCCTCTCATCTTGACCACTTTAATTCCTTTTTCTAATGATCAAATAAACCCTAACTCTCATCCTGTTCTTTAACTCGTTTCCATTTCTCCTCAAATAATAAAACTTAATCAATCTACTCTCTCTGCCTCTCTACAGGATCCTTCTCTTATACTGACCATACAATCTAGAATAGCCTGACTGCACTTAACTGACTCATTTTTAAAATCTCATCTCAAACTCCACCTCTTCTCCATTGTCTGTAACTTCTAACCTCTCACTAATAAAATGATTTAATTCTCATTCCATAAATCTCCACATTTACCTTATATTTATTCATTTACCAAAATAGCTGGCTAGTGTCTGTACCAATTTGGTTTGTACCAGTGCTAAATAAGAGCTAGATGATAAGTGACAGATGCTTCTGTAAAAATAAATTGTATTACAATAAAAAGATTTAAGTTAAGTACTTGGCACTGTATTGCTGGCTAAACTTTTAATTCAGTCTTTCAGAACAACTTTCTTTTGATATAGATGGACTTCATCTTATGGTACTAAGGCAAGAACTAAAAAAGGACTGCATGTAATTTTGAGAAAAGCACTCAAAATGAAAAGGATGGGGAAGAAAACATATTGAGGACTTAGTACACAAAGACACAAGGTACATTCTTGATCCAAGTTATTTTCTATGTGTAGAAATGCGATGCTCACTAAAAATAATGTTTACATTGAAATCTATGGCACAGCATGAGACTTGTTATGCTTTCTTTTTATATGGCAATATTTATGTCTCATCAAAATAAAATGATAAAATTTAATAGATCATTTAAATTCCAGTTCTGCTTTTGGTTACACCACTGTAAATTGGACTTCACTGAAGGTGCTTAGTGACACAGTAGCAGTTTAAGTGGGAACATGGGAAAACACCCAACACTCTAGTCCTATCTCTCGTGCACATTGTTCAGAGCCCATATCCTGGGGTATGATTTGGTCCTTCATTACTGAACTTTTCACTTGACTGCTACCTCTCATTTCCCTTTCAGAGGGAACAGGCTAGTATACCTGTGACCGGTAAGCTGACTCCCAATTGTCTTTAAAGGGCCCTAAAGGAGAGAGACACCTTCTGAGTCAGAGCTGCCTTAGACCGTATCTGCACTTGCAAGCTTACAGTGTAAGAGTGCTCATGTAGCCTCATTATGCTGACGGGAGAGAGCTGTCCCATCGACATCATAAAACCAGCTCAATGAGCGGTGGTAGCTATGTCAGTGGGAGAGCGTGTCCTACCAACATAGCGCTGTGCACTTATGCCAGCAAAATGTATATCCTTCAGGGGGTGTTTTGGCCGGAGTCAGTCAGGAAAAGGGCCGGTGAGAGCTTCCTGAGAGACCCCTGAAGGAAGAGGCAGGTTAGGGCTATCTGAGCACAGGGGAGAGACAGAAGGAGCAGCAGAGAGTTGTCTAAGGGAAAACCTGCAGAAATCTCCACAGGCCTTTCTTGGAAACTAGCAGAGGGAGATACCTGTTGACCTTCCTGAGACAGAGAGACTGGATGGGGCTGAAGGCTGATAGTAGTATAGGGAAATGCCTACTTGCTCTCTGAAGCTTAAGCCAGACAGGACTGAAGGCTAGGATGAGGCCAGGGAGAGATGCCAGGGAGATACCTCAGCAATGAGGATGGTGAGAGATGCTGGAGATGCAGAGAGCCTGTACATGGTGAGAGATGTCAGGGCTGTACATTGATAGAGTGTTGGGGTCTGTTATGTTATGTAACTATGTGACATTCATTCATAATAAATTAATCCTACATAGGTTCATTGTAGCCAAAGACAATTTGGACTATTTCTGGGAAACACTGAAGGGGAAACTGAGGCAGGTGCACCAGTCTGGTATTGGAGGGTGCCCCATATGAGTGTCGCCCCATGACACACCTCCTCACCGTACACCTCACCTTTGCTGCCACTGTCCTCATATATCATCTGTTGGCTCTTGCCCCCTCTTCTCCCTTCCAACAAACATCACAGTCTTCCCTCCTCCATTATCCCCAACTCTCCTCCCCTCATTTATTCATCCATTTCTCTAGTCCTGCCAAACAAACACTATTAATTTTAATCTTAATATTGAATTTTAATTCTAAGAAATGAACATCTTAAAAGCTCAACTGGGGAATTAGAGAATGGTGGTTGGACCCATGGAGAACATTCAGCTAGCAGGTCCATTTCTTTTAAATTAAAGTACATTTGTCATGTTGTAATTGCTATATAATGACTGTTACACTGGAACAATTCAAGGAAACAGGATTTCTGAGATGAATCAACTCCAAAAAGGATTATTACCTCCTAAGTATCAGTTACTCATCATTAGAAAGACTCAGTACGAGAATTTAAACTATTTAGACATGAAACTCAGCTGGATAAAAGTTGCAAAAATACTATTAGTAATTATTATTATTTCCAAGGAAAATCACAACCTATATTGTAGTACTTTTATTTCCAAACTTCTGCAACTGGAGGAAACTGTTAATCTTTTCTTTTCTTTATGTACATTGCATTATATAGGATTAAAGAGTAACCATATCTGCTTGAACATTAAATTTATAAGCCAGCAGTCTAGTTTGGCTACTGTTAGGAACCAACTGTGCAAAAATCTCCTTTTGCACTCTTTCCCTACATACAAATCTTTAATGCCTGTCATTAGAACTCCCTATTGCTGCTTGTGAGAGGTTATAGTTTTGGAGAAAATCCTGCAGGAACCTTTTTCTGTCATCAAACTAAAGGGACAGTTGGGGCAATAAAGTTTATCCTGTTCTGGATAATGTTGAATCACCCCTGCTAAGGATCAGTTACCCTTAGGGCTCATAAAATCTCTCTGGAAAAAAAACAATATTTTGGGTGTTTCAGAATACACAACATATTATATGAAGTATCAGATATTTTAAACAAATATGTCCAAGAACAACATTTTAAAATATTTTGTTATTTCTACAATATAAAGAAAGATCTTATTAGAAGTTACTCCTGCACAGTAAAAGGAGAATAAACCCCAAAGATCCTTTTGTTAATTTCTTATCCAGCTATTTCATGCTTTTCTAAAACACCCTCAATATTCTAATTCTCATGCCCTGTTCACATTACAAGTTGCAGGCTTTTTAGAAATGATTCGGAGAGTTTAGTTTTGAGCTGGTTGACAATTTTCTTCCAATGTTTTCTTAACATAACATAATATATTAGAATAATCTGTTGTCCCCTCACTCTCAGCAGTTTCCTTAGACTATACAGGGACTTGTACTAAAAATTGATTTTACAATTGAAAAAGTCAACCTTATATAAACATGTATCTTCCCAAATTTCTTGATCACTGTGCATGAAATCATCGTATAATAGATTAAAGATTTGAAAGTCTGATGTTAACAAATGCTGATGGATGACATTCTTTATATATCCCCACATAATTTAAACAGAACTGAAAAAAGTTGCTTAATATGCAGATACTGCTACAGAGTTCTAGTGAGATGAATACTAAGATTTATTGACTTCAGAGGTAAATACTCAATGAGTAAAGCTAAAATCAATATTTATCTGAAAGGACAGAGGGACAGAATAGACCTCATGTTCACTGAAATGAAAAATATCTATACTTCCTAATTTGGAAAATATGTAACTGTATGAGCATATGTACGGTTCACATAAATGTTTGTGTATGTACACATACATAACTGGAAAGAGTATACATACATATATATATGCAGTTAAATATATTCTGATTTAGCAAATAAGGAAATTGACAAATTAGGCATGAATGTAACAAAAGAAGTTTTTAAAAATATTGATTAGTTTCCCTTTTCTCATTATGGCCATGGATAATAGCTCACAGACATTTTCCCATGTTTGACTCTTGCCTAGAAAGACAGAGGATCTTTCTAGTAGGCACTTCAAAGATACATCCTATCAGAAAGCCTTTTCAGAAGCAGCAGCTTGCACCTAAATCAAAGTATAAGCAGACTAGTCTTACACTTTACACTTCTGTGTGGCAGTCATTCACCATATCACTGGGGAGGATGTCTGCTAAGAATGAGGACTGCAAACTTATTGAGTTCAGGTCATTTACCTGACTTACAGAGCTGACATTCAAACTCCTGGCCAGGGTTCTGATGCTTAACAGTGTGCTGACCTATATTACTAACATTTTTAAATGCTGAAATTATTCACTCTCTTAATGTTGCATAGACAGCAACGTTCATTTTAAATCAGTACATGACTGCAGCTCCTGGGTGCAGTGAGACTAAATACCAGGGGATGAATAATGACATATCTGGCATCATTGATAAAGACAAAGCTTAAAGTAATAATGAGTGTGATAAAAGATCTAGTGAACATAGCTGACACAAGTCCATGTGATAAAACAGCATTAGAAGGCAAAGGTATCATAAGCTTAAAATCTCTCATAAACCACCAAATAGAATATTTAATGTAAATTTATATGATCTGAAAAAGGAGAGGTTGGAAGCTATTCCACTGTTATTAGGCATAACTTGTAAAAACAAAGCAAGGTTCAAGATTTTCCTTTCTACTAACAGCTCTATTTAAAGGGGTATTAAATATTAACAACAAAGGGAGAACAGAAAGTAAAATATTGGCTGAGTAATGCAATTGAGTATTAAACAAAATGGTGCAAAACATAAGATACTTGTACATGTCAATATGATTATTGCTGATTTTTTACAGTGGTCACCCAATGTTCAAGGCACTTGACAGGCAAGAATATACACTCCTTGTCCTAAAGGGCTTAAAATCTAAGCAGAAAGGAAAGGTGGTTTAATGTAGGGCAATGGTCCCCAAACTTTTTATCTCATGCCCCCTTATCCCTGTCTGCACCTCCTCCCCTGGCTCCCCAGAGCCAGAACAGGGAGTGGGGCTGCAGCTCCGAATGGGGGGAAACTTGGAAAGGGGTAAGGGACCTGAGGCTGGGGCACTGCTGGGCTGCAAGTGAAGTAGGTTGGCACTCCCTCCCTGCCCCCCCCATGAGGGCTGGCCCAGGCCCCAGCCACACCCCCCCAAACAATCCTTGGCACCCC
The DNA here is from genome assembly GCF_025201925.1 of Gopherus flavomarginatus. NCBI lineage: Eukaryota > Metazoa > Chordata > Testudines > Testudinidae > Gopherus > Gopherus flavomarginatus. Next base: position 166,380,789 of record NC_066620.1, on the reverse strand, counting down.
CTTATAGAGCGCGCCCCATGATTGGAGACCACTGATATATTGGATGAGAGGCCATATTAATAACTACAGTAACTTTGTGACCTTTATTCACCATAAACACTATGAATTAAGACCAGTTACTTGCTTTATAGAAACTGTAGGTCTTTGAGATGTCTTTTGAATATGGATTCCACTCTTGATGTGCATGGGCCCCATGCACCTGGGATCAGATTCTTTTGGCCAGCAATGTCTGTTGGGACAACTCTGGGCCTTAGATGGCCATATGCCCAAAAGCTGAGGGCACAAAGAACACAACAGACCCAACCATTCCTCAGTTCCCTGCCAATACAGAATCCCAGAGGAGTAGGACTCTGTAGTAGTGAGGAAGTAGGTTGGGGTTATGGAATCCATTTGTACAACATATCTTGAAGAACCTGTCATACCTTAGTCCCAGATTTGGACCTTAGCGTCCAAAATATGGGGGTTAGCATGAAAACCTCCAAGCTTAGTTACCAGCTTGGACCTGGTACTTGCTGCCACCACCCAAAAAATTAGAGTGTTTTGGGGCACTCTGGTCCCCCTGAAAAACCTTCCCTGGGGACCCCAAGACCCAAATCCCTTGAGTCTCACAACAAAGGGAAATAATCCTTTTTCCCTTCCCCCCTCCAGGTGCTCCTGGAGAGATACACAGACACAAGCTCTGTGAATCCAAACAGAGTGACTCCCCCTCTCCGTTCCCAGTCCTGGAAACAAAAGCACTTTCCTCTTCACCCAGAGGGAATGCAAAATCAGGCTAGCAAATCCAACACACACAGATCTCCCCCTGATTTCTTCCTCCAACCAATTCCCTGGTGAGTACAGACTCAATTTCCCTGAAATTTCCCAGAAAAGAAAACTCCAACAGGTCTTAAAAGAAAGCTTTATATAAAAAAAGAAAGAAAAAATACATACAAATGGTCTCACTGTATTAAGGTGACAAAATACAGGGTCAATTGCTTAAAAGAATATTGAATAAACAGCCTTATTCAAAAAGAATACAAATCAAAGCACTCCAGCACTTATATTCATGCAAATACCAAAGAAAAGAAACCATATAACTTACTATCTGATCTCTTTGTCCTTACACTTAGAAACAGAAGATTAGAAAGCAGAACCTACTTCTCCAAAGCTCAGAGAAAACAGGCAGACAGAAAACAAAGACTCAGACCCAAACTTCCCTCCACCCAGAGTTGAAAAAATCCAGTTTCCTGATTGGTCCTCTGGTCAGGTGCTTCAGGTGAAAGAGACATTAACCCTTAGCTATCTGTTTATGACACGCCCCCCAAATTGCAGACAGTGGGGAAGCTCACTGGCGGCGATTTCCTTCTAGAACTTGAAAATAAACAGATTAATACAACACATGCACCTTTACATATACCACTAAGTATATAACTAACAGACTTCTACATTTTAAGAACACTTTTTAACTACTGAATTCTGGGAAACTCTCACGGGAGAGAGCATCAGCAACTTTGTTAGAAGCTCCTGTGATGTGTTGAATTTCAAAATCAAAATCTTGGAGAGCTAAACTCCAACGAAGAAGTTTCTTGTTGTTCCCCTTGGCAGTATGAAGCCACTTTAGTGCAGCATGGTCAGTTTGTAGTTGGAACCGCCGTCCCCAGACATATGGGCGTAGCTTTTCCAGGGCGTACACAATGGCATAGCATTCCTTTTCACTGACTGACCAGTGACTTTCCCTCTCAGACAGTTTCTTGCTGAGAAACACGACAGGATGGAAGTTGTGATCTGTTGCTTCCTGCAAGAGCACTGCTCCTATACCACGCTCAGATGCATCCGTGGTTACTAGGAATGGTTTTTCAAAATCCGGGGCCCTGAGTACAGGGTCAGACATGAGTGTTGCCTTAAGTTGGGTAAAGGCCTTTTGACACTCATCAGTCCACTTAACGGCATTTGGCTGGGTCTTTTTGGTCAGGTCGGTCAATGGGGCAGCGATTTGGCTGTAGTGCGGTACAAATCGCCTGTAGTATCCGGCCAAGCCTAAGAAGGATTGGACCTGCTTCTTGGACCATGGGACAGGCCACTTTTGGATAGCATCCACCTTGGCCTGTAGGGGGTTTATGGTTCCTCGACCCACCTGGTGCCCCAGGTAAGTCACTCTGTTTTGGCCTATTTGACACTTTTTGGCCTTAACAGTTAGTCCGGCCTGCCTGATGCGCTCAGAGACCTTTTCCAGGTGTAGTAGGTGTTCGGGCCAGGAGTCTGAAAAAATGGCCACATCATCGAGGTAGGCAACTGCAAATTCTCCCAGTCCAGCTAGTAGACCATCTACCAGCCTCTGGAAGGTGGCAGGTGCATTTCGAAGGCCGAAAGGAAGGACATTGAATTCATACACCCCCGCATGGGTGACGAATGCTGACCTCTCCTTGGCAGGTTCATCTAGTGGTACTTGCCAGTACCCCTTGGTTAAGTCTATTGTAGAGATGAACTGGGCACGTCCCAACTTCTCCAATAGCTCATCGGTGCGTGGCATTGGATAGTTGTCCGGACGAGTTACCGCATTTAGCTTACGGTAGTCCACGCAAAAGCATATTTCCCCATCTGGTTTGGGTACCAGAACCACTGGAGATGCCCATGCACTGGTAGATGAGCGGATTATACCCATCTGTAGCATGTTCTGGATCTCCTGTTCTATAGCAGCTTGGGCATGAGGAGACACCCGGTAGGGTGGGGTTCTGATTGGGTGAGCATTACCTGTGTAAATGGAGTGGTATGCCCGTTCAGTCCGTCCTGGGGTGGCTGAGAACAATGGGGCGAAGCTAGTGCACAGCTCCTTGATTTGTCGCTGCTGCAGACATTCCAGGGTGGTTGAGAGGTTCACCTCTTCCACGCCACGGTCTTTTTTCCCGTCGTAGTAGACACCGTCAGGCCACTCAGCATCATCTCCCTGGACTGTAAACTGACAAACCTGTAAGCCTCTGGAATAGAAAGGCTTGAGAGAATTAACATGGTACACTCTAGGCTTTAGTGAGGAATTGGGAAATGCTATGAGGTAGTTTACAATTCCCAGGCGCTCTTGGACCGTGAATGGCCCTTCCCATGATGCTTCCATCTTATGGGCCTGTTGCGCCTTCAAGACCATAACCTGGTCTCCTACCTTGAAGGAACGTTCTCTGGCATGTCTGTCATACCAGGCCTTTTGCTCTTCCTGAGCATTCTTTAGGTTCTCTCTAGCAAGGGCTAAAGAGTGTCGGAGGGTGCTTTGTAGGTTGCTTACAAAGTCCAGAATGTTAGTTCCTGGAGAAGGCATAAACCCCTCCCATTGCTGCTTCACCAACTGTAATGGCCCCTTAACCTCGTGACCATACACAAGTTCAAATGGTGAAAACCCTAAACTGGGATGTGGTACAGCCCTGTAGGCAAACAGCAACTGCTGCAACACTAGGTCCCAAGTATTGGAGAATTCGTTGATGAATTTTCGTATCATGGCCCCCAAAGTTCCATTGAACCTTTCCACCAGGCCATTGGTTTGATGGTGGTACGGGGTGGCAACCAAGTGATTCACCCCATGCGTTTCCCACAGTTTTTCCATGGTCCCTGCCAGGAAATTAGACCCTGAATCTGTAAGGATGTCGGAGGGCCAACCTACCCTGGCAAAGATGTCTGTTAGGGCCAGGCACACAGTGTTAGCCCTGGTGTTGCCTAGAGCTACTGCTTCCGGCCATCAGGTAGCAAAGTCCACTAAAGTCAGTATGTACTGCTTTCCTCTGGGCGTCTTTTTTGGGAAAGGGCCCAGAATATCCACAGCTACTCGCTGAAATGGGACCTCAATTATGGGGAGTGGCTGGAGAGGGGCCTTGACCTGGTCTTGAGGCTTTCCCACTCTTTGGCATACCTCACAAGACCGGACATACTTGGCAACATCCTTGCCCATCCCCTCCCAGTGGAAGGACTTCCCCAACCGGTCCTTGGTTCTGTTCACCCCAGCATGGCCACTGGGATGATCATGGGCTAAGCTTAAGAGCTTCCCCCGGTACTTCGTTGGAACCACCAACTGTTTTTGCTGCTGCCATTCTTCCCGGTGTCCACCAGAAAGAATTTCCTTGTATAAAATTCCTTGGTCTATAACAAACCGGGATCGATTAGAAGAGCTGAGAGGCGGTGGAGTGCTCCGTGCTGCCGCCCACGCTTTCTGAAGGCTGTCATCTGCTTCCTGCTCAGTCTGGAACTGTTCCCTTGAGGCTGGGGTCACCAGTTCTTCCTCAGACTGTGGACTTGGACTTGGTCCCTCTGGAAGCAATGTAGGTGATGGGGTTGTTTCCGGTGCTGGTGAACCACTCTCCGCTGGTGCACCTGAGGTTATTTCAGGCTCTGGCTGAGCCTTTTGGGTATGGCTGTCTGTTGCTTCTGCCAGTTCTGGCTCTCTGGCGCCCTCTGGCGTTGAGTTTGAAGATGGGGTTGCAATTGCTGGTGCTGGTTGCTGTTCCAGTTCCGGGCCTGGGACTGGAGGTGCTGTGGCTGTTTCAGTGTTTGGCATGGAATCTGGATCCACTACCTCTGTCTGGGTCTCTGGTAACACAGACGGGGCCTCTGTGGACGGCTCAGGAACAGGAATGGGTCTGGAAGCTTGCCTGGTTTGGCTACGTGTAACCATTCCCACTCTCTTGGCCCGCTTCACCTGGTTGGCCAAGTCTTCTCCCAGTAGCATGGGGATAGGATAATTGTCATAGACTGCAAAAGTCCACATTCCTGACCAGCCTTTGTACTGGACAGGCAGTTGAGCTGTAGGCAAGTCTACAGCTTGTGACATGAAGGGGTAAATTGTAACTTTCAACTTTGGGTGGAGGGAATTTGGGGTCAACGAAGGATTGGTGGATAGCTGACACTTGTGCCCCCGTGTCTCTCCACGCAGTAACCTTCTTTCCGCCCACTCTCAAATTTTCCCTTCGCTCCAAGGGTATTTGAGAGGCATCTGGGCCTGGGGATCTTTGGGGTGATGGTGGTGTAATGAATTGCACTCGCATGGTGTTCTTTGGACAGTTGGCCTTGATATGTCCCAGTTCATTACACTTAAAGCATCTTCCATCTGATGGGTCAGTGGGCCGAGGTGAGTTACTGGAGACTGGTGAGGTGGAAGAGTAGGGCGTCTGTGGCTTTACTTGGGTTGTATGTGGGGTCTTTGGCTGTCCTCGGTTGTAGGGTTTATGGTCGGTGTGCCCCCTGGGGTATTCGTTCCCCTTGACAGTAGCTTTCTTGCTTTCTGCCACTTCCATCCATCTGGCTCCAATCTCCCCCGCCTCAACGAGATCTTTGGGTTTTCCATCTTGTATGTACCGTGTGATGTCTTCAGGAACACCGTCCAAGAACTGCTCCATTTGTATGAGGAGGTGCAGTTCTTCCAAGGTTTTAACATTGTGTCCTGATATCCAGGCCTCATAATTTTTTGCAACGTAGTAGGCGTGTTTGGGAAATGACACATCTGGTTTCCACTTTTGGGTTCTGAAGCGCTGACGGGCATGATCTGGGGTTATTCCCATTCTGTATCTGGCCTTGGTTTGAAAAAGTTTATAGTCATTCATTTGCTGCTTAGGCATTTCAGCTGCCACCTCTGCTAAAGGTCTACTGAGCTGTGACCTCAATTCTACCATGTACTGGTCTTTGGGGATGCTGTACCCAAGACAGGCTCTTTCAAAATTTTCCAAGAAGGCCTCGGTGTCATCCCCTGCCTTGTAGGTGGGAAATTTCCTGTGCTGTGGAGCAATAATTGGCGCCGGGTTGTTAGGGTTGGCTGGCACATGCAGCCCAGCTTTTGCCAAGTCCAGTTCATGTTTTCTCTGTTTTTCCTTCTCTTCATTTTCTTTTTGTTGTTTTTCCATTTCTCGGCAGTGGGCCACCTCTTCTTCTTCTAGTTTTCTTTTGTGTGCTGCCTCTTTGGCTGCCTGTTCTCTTTGGAAGGCTGCCAGTTTGATGCTTTCTTCCTTTTCTTTCAGCTCCAGTTGTCGCCTGTGTTCAGCTTCTTTGAATTGCTCTTCGGCCTCAATTTTTGCCTTAGAAGTCATGATTCCTGTTTTCTTGTGTTGGGGTGCCCTCCGGTGTTTATCTTCTGAACTGCAGGTTCTCTGTTGCCTCCTGAAGTCTGCCTAGCAACAGTGCCTTTAGCTAATCTTCAATGTTAAGTAAACCTGAAAAACCACTTTATTTGCATGTATATAGTGCTGGTAATGACTCTCAATGGGAGAGCTATTGCATGACAAAAGACCCTTAACAGTCTGGTAATGGCTTCTTGCTTAACATGCAAGCCACAAACTGCCAGAGAGAGAAGAAAAAAAAATTCTCTCTGGTTTCTTTGAAAACCAAACCCTCTCTGCTAAAAAGTCCCTAGCAGAGAAAAGAAAAATATAATATTCCTACTGGCTTCTGGATTCTATCCCACCACTGCACACCATGTCATAACCTTAGTCCCAGATTTGGACCTTAGCGTCCAAAATATGAGGGTTAGCATGAAAACCTCCAAGCTTAGTTACCAGCTTGGACCTGGTACTTGCTGCCACCACCCAAAAAATTAGAGTGTTTTGGGGCACTCTGGTCCCCCTGAAAAAACTTCCCTGGGGACCCCAAGACCCAAATCCCTTGAGTCTCACAACAAAGGGAAATAATCCTTTTTCCCTTCCCCCCTCCAGGTGCTCCTGGAGAGATACACAGACACAAGCTCTGTGAATCCAAACAGAGTGACTCCCCCTCTCCGTTCCCAGTCCTGGAAACAAAAGCACTTTCCTCTTCACCCAGAGGGAATGCAAAATCAGGCTAGCAAATCCAACACACACAGATCTCCCCCTGATTTCTTCCTCCCACCAATTCCCTGGTGAGTACAGACTCAATTTCCCTGAAATTTCCCAGAAAAGAAAACTCCAACAGGTCTTAAAAGAAAGCTTTATATAAAAAAAGAAAGAAAAAATACATACAAATGGTCTCTCTGTATTAAGGTGACAAAATACAGGGTCAATTGCTTAAAAGAATATTGAATAAACAGCCTTATTCAAAAAGAATACAAATCAAAGCACTCCAGCACTTATATTCATGCAAATACCAAAGAAAAGAAACCATATAACTTACTATCTGATCTCTTTGTCCTTACACTTAGAAAGCAGAACCTACTTCTCCAAAGCTCAGAGAAAACAGGCAGACAGAAAACAAAAGACTCAGACCCAAAACTTCCCTCCACCCAGAGTTGAAAAAATCTGGTTTCCTGATTGGTCCTCTGGTCAGGTGCTTCAGGTGAAAGAGACATTAACCCTTAGCTATCTGTTTATGACAGAACCACAATAGGGGTAAATAACCTTTCTTTCTTCTTGGAGTTATTGTCCACATGGATTCCACTATTTGTGACTAACAAGGAATTGTTGATGTGATTAGAGATGGGTATTAGGAGTCCCATTGTTATTATTATTTCATTATTTGTATTCCCATAGAGCATAGAGGCCACAGACCTGGACCCCATTAAGCTACGTGCTATACATACACAGAACCAAAAGACGGTCCCTGCCCCAAGAGGTTTACAATCGGAATATAAGACAAGGGCAGATAGGTAGAGGTAGATGTACAAGTAAACAATAAGACAATATTGGTCAGCACAGAAAGCAGTGGTCTCTACACACTAGCAGTCTAACAATGGCTCAAACAGTGACTGTACAACAGAACTACCAAAATAGGCAGACAATCTATACACTTTTACCAAAGAACAGCGAGTCTTGTAAACATGTGGACAGAACTTCATGAAGCTGCCCTACAGAATTCAGAAATAGGGACAGTCTTCATAGAGGAAACAGGTTGCCTGAGCTTTAGGGAAATAAGCTCTAATGTAGTTAGGTGGCTCCTACTTGGCTAGCTTGTAACATGTTCTTATGCAGCTGGAGACTCATTTTGATAACCTCTGTGAGGCTATTGCCAGACCTGTATGTAACCTTGTCACCAAAGGCCACAGCAAAGGTCTAGGAAAGTTCCTGAATGACTTTGTCTTATTCAAGTAATATGACAATACCCTTACAACATCAAGTATATGATGTTTAGTTTTCCCCAGGGCTGAAATAAGGCTTGGGGAAGAACACTGGTAGATGAATAAAATGGCTCACATAGCACTTCAACAATTTTGGGCAGAAGCCTGGGATGAGGCCTGAGACTAACCCTGTGCTTTATGAAACACTATATAAGTGAGGCCCTCTATAAGGGCTTGAAACTCCCCTACCCTTCAAGTTGAGGTAATGGCTACTAAAAAGGCAGTCTTAATTGATAAGTGGTTGCTGTAGGCTGAAATGGGAGAACCCATCCTATACTGAAGTCCCAAGAGGAAGGGGGTTCCCAAAAATGGGAAAAAAAAAACAGCCCTTAAAGATTCTAGCCACTGAAGAGTGAGAAAATACAGTATGGCCCTGGATTGGAGGGTGATGTGCAGATATTGCTGCTTGTTGGACCCTTATGAAACTAATAGAAAATCCAGATAATTCCGGAGTTAGTAAATGATCCAATATCACTGAAATGGATATTCTCAAAGGGAAATGGCCAAATAGAAAATCTTTTCTACTTAGCTTATATGTCAGTATTGTTGAAACTTTCTTGCTTTAGAGTAGAAAATTATGAATTTCAGTTGAGCAGCTTTTTTTTTTTTTTTGGTGAGTATAGGATCAGACTGTTCTTCTGTGAGACTATGTTGGGCAGATCAAGCAAAGTGAGTGGGGCTGCACTGAAAGATTCACCAGATCTGAACATCAGAATTGCCTGACCTGTGATGAGGCTATTATCATAATCCATCCAGCATCTTGCTTCTTCAAGACTTTTGCTGTCATGCAGATCAGGGGGAAGGCATATGTAGTCCCAGTGTTGAGGGGATGAGAAAGGCATCTGACAGGGTGCCCAGTGTGGAGCCAACTCTGGAGCAGAACAATTGGCATTTCTTATTGTTATCTGGAGCAAATAGGTCAGGAGGGACATGGAAAGGGGGCACTGAGCCTACTGAATATCTATGAAAAATTAGTAAAGAATATTAAAAACAATTTTTTTAAGCCAAGAGGCAAACTAAAACTTAAATAACTACCTATAACAATACTAACTAGCACTAACTGCAACAGTGACAAAAAAGCAGGTGAGCACTGAAAGATTCCATCTGACTTCCATGGGCAGTAAGAAGGAACTGAGGGATAGTTGAACCTACTTCTCTTCCCCCCCCCCCCCCGACACACACCCTTTTATGTCTACATTTGGGAGGGGTAGCTGAATATCTAGGGCACAGGTGCAGCCCCAACAGAAGCTGCTGGCCAACAGAGTCCAATTGTACATACATGAAGCCCATGTGCACCAAGAGTAAAGTACATAGGGATAATCACTCCAAGAAGAATGATTTCTCTTTCCACATACTAAAAAAAGTTATGCCAAAATGAAAGTGACAATATTTTTGTTCCTGCCTTTTACATTCAAGAAAACTTTGTATTTTCTCTTCATGGTCCAGATTCAACAAAATAAAAGTCTTTCTCAGGAGTCACTGCCATTAATTTTACAGGCTTTTCCTGGCAAAAGACTGAAGAGTGTTTTGAATATATTCCAACAAAATCAATATTTGTATAGCAGCTTTTAAAAAATCTATTATTTTTCCTACTTTAGAATTCATAGGCCTGTGTTTAAAATGTTTTTTTCCTAAATCTTCAGACCTCATTTCTGAAAGCGTTTCTGTACTCTTACAAATATACCATAATGATTGTTCTTAATAAAGTTTTAACTATTGTTTGACTCCTATTTTAGAATAAAAACTAGCAACATAATTATCATATTTTACATATTAAAATAGTTCTCTCCAGGGATAAAAAGCATAAAGACACCTTGGTCTTTCTCTATTTTTGTAATAAAGCCAACCATCCCCAAAATGTGAGGAATTGTTCTCTGTGTTGTATCCAAGCAGACAAAGATGTATTTTTTTATTAGAAAGAAAGAAAGAATAACACGTTACACTTGAAATTTTGAAAGACTCATTGTTATGAATTGGACTTGTTCAGTCTCTGATTGCCTGCCAGCAGTATAGCAGTCACCAACCTACTTTTATATTGATCTGATAGCCTATGTGGCAGTGCATGAAGGATAACCATCTGTGTCAGGTACAGCAGCAGGTGTCATATCCATTGAACTGGCTCCTGCCCTGATTACAACGAATCTGTTTTGAGCACCTGGCAACCATGACACGCTCTTTCATCTCTATAAAAAACACCAACTCAAAAAGTTTACTGAATATAAATGGGAAACTCACCAGGCAATGTCAGCTGATAAAGGCCAGGAGTTGAGTCCACTGCAGACATACTATGATATTTGGATAAAAGACTGTTTAGACTTGTTAGAAGTTCTTTATCATGAATATCAGTACTGTGTGTCCATCTCAAATATTCCCATGAAGTACTGCTAGACTCTTGTAAGGCAAAATTTAGAGTCAGATAATCAGCATGAGATAATAAATCCTGTGTTTCCAAAATTTTAGGAGAATGTATTTCTACATGGGGCAATTGCCCAAGTAAAACTGAGTAAGACAGCATGTCACTAGAAGATGCAAATAATGAATGCCTTTCAGGGTAATCAACCATTATGTTTATATATAGAACTTCCATAGGCAGAAGGTGCATATCCAGAACTGTTTTGGAAAATATTTTGAGAGTCTCATCTGAATTGATCTGTAAATTTGTTTTGAGCTCAGAAGAACTAACTGTTATGTGACTGGTAACTGGTTCTTGAAGTGCACCACTCAGATGAATATGTAAGAAGTATCTTGACCCTTTAACTGAGACATGTCCATAATGAGATCATACAGATTTGATTCCAACAGTAGGATTGGATTTGCCGTCAGCTTCTCGGCAGCAGTTAATTTTCTTGTCAAATCTTTGTTGATTTTTTGTGAGTACATAATTGTTGAAAATGATGGTTCTATAAAGATGGTTTGTGAAGGTACAATGGTTATACAATCTCAATGAATACATGGAAAAATAGTGTTCAATACTTGCAAGGACATAGATAGAATATATCCTTCCGTTAGGAATTTAACTGTACTTTCTTTAGTGGGATATGAGGATGACAGTTCTATGAACTTCACTGATGATGCTATTTCACTAGCTGAAGAAAAAAAATGCCCAGAAGTAATAGCAGTAGCTCCCATTAGTGTGAACCAGCTGGTTAATATCATTGAGTTTATCCAGAATGTCTCATAAAAAGGGGACTGTTTGCTATGCAAAACTTGATCTGAGAATTCATCAGAGGGTTTTACTTCAGTTATAGAACACATGGTACATGTTTGGCTTAATTCACTTAAAGAATCAGCAGACTGTGATTTGATGTTTGAGAGTCTCTGGTCGATGGATGAAAAGATAATAACCAGACATTCAGTGGGAAGGGATGTTTGCATTTGGGCTTTGTGCATAACTAATGAGCTAAAGAAAGCTACCTGTTTTGAAATAAATGTCTTAACAGGAGAATCAAGAGCTATTGAGGGGTTCAGTAAACTCCAGTGCTCTCCTACTGATGTTGAGAAAAAGATGACTGTTCTCCAGTACACTCTTGAGGCAACCTAGAGAGAATTGAAGGTGCACTTGTAGAAGCAGTTGTAAGCAGGCATCCACGGGAGAGTAATGAGTAACTATTTAATTCAATCTCAACTCCTGGTATGCTACTAATTACTGAACTCACGTCTGTTGCAGATAAAGAAACAGTCTGATGGCTCTCTAATGATGAAGCTTATGTTGAGTAAACAGAAACTGTCATTAAGGAACAACTGATAAATGGGGTCATCTCATACTTATCCTGGGGAAGCAATCCTGACATTAAATCTATGGAAGTACCAATGGCCACATGTGGCAAAGGTGTGATGCCAGACTTTATTGTGGAGAGAGAACATCTGTTGAGGAAGCTAGCCTGAACATTGTTGAAGACTCTCCAGTGGCAATTACTTCTCCTAGTCTATTGCTTTCAAAAGATATGCTGGAATTTAAGTTAGCCACATTAGTGGTCAGAAGAATCCCATAGCTGACAATGTCTGTCTTTTTCAGAGCTTTAAGGATAAAAAGTAGAAAAAAATTAGAAGAAAATAAAAAATGAACAACTTTGGCCCTGGGCTGAATCTGCAGCAAATTGCACTGCCACCTACAAACCATTAATTCTCACCAAGGCATTATATAGCAGACAAATACAACTCCATAAATCATATTCTTAATAAAAGTGTAAGAGAGGTTTTAGTGACCTCAAGAGCTAAGTAAACGCAAATCCTCCCATTACTCACTTTCTGTGTGAGGGCCAGAGTCAGAACAAATGGCATTGCTCAGAACAGAAGTATTAAATTTTCTAAATCAATATAAAAATGAATGAATTACAAATCTTTGCCACTGCGAACTTCAGTGAATTAGCTGATATGATGTATTGGAAGAATTACTGTTATATTTACTAATTGGATCTCATACAATTTGCTTATCTACAACTATTACCTACTTAAAAAAAAAAACATAACGGCGACAAATCCTGAAACAATGAGCCTCTACAGAAAATCAAATGTTAAATAAAACTGCATTACCTAAATAAAACCAGGACCTCTAAAATGACTTACTTCTTATAAAAGTTATCACTTCGGGGGACACTTAAGATAGAAGCAAGCAATTATAGCATTTAATGTACAATGTCCAACATAATGTTTACTACCATTAATTAAATTAATAGATCACAATTTAGGGTGTGTCTACAGTGCAGCTGGAGGTATAATCTCCAGCACTTACTTTGATCAAGCTAGAGTGCTAAAAATAGCAGTGTAGCAAGGCATGCATAGATGGCGGCAATGGCTAGGTTCCTGAATACTTACCTGGGGCCTTGGTCTGGATTAGACTGCTATTTTTAACATGGCGGCTTGATCTAAGCAAGTGCATGTATATCTGCGAAGCTGCAAATTATACCTCCAGCTGCAGTGTAGATGTACTATTAGACATATGACAGTCAAAATACACACCTACCCTTACATTACTGTTCGATTTTAGAGAAAAGGTTTCCAAATTAGTGCAAGGACCTTTCATTTCTCTGCATGTGAAAAACACAGCTATAAACAGTTCAACTGAACAAAAGCTTGATGATATATTGTTGTAGATGTTCTTATGTATAAAAACATTCCTAAGCAAAGAAAAGGATGCACTGAGTGAACATGTGAACTAGAAAAAGAAGGCCAAGGTCCCCATAGAGCAAGGCACATTATCTGCCTGCTACTGACAAGCCATGGAAGAACGGGAGGTTGGAACTAGGGTCAGAAAGAGCTGAACAGGATATGAGGCATACAAAATTGTACACACCAACAAAGCTAAATGAAACCAAGTGATGAGAGAGTTCAATTTTCTGCACAGGTAGGGCTGGGACAGGAAATTATTTTCTGAAAGAAAACACTAAACTTCCAATTATGTTTAGACAGATTAAATAAGGATGGTTAGCAAACTCACATAGAGAGAATGAGGTATAATGGAAAAAAAGAGTTAAGATTTGGAAAACAAACAGAGCAGAGGAAAAGAAAACATTTTTTGTTCTACACTGTCACCGGTTTTAAGGCACAAAAAAAGAGACAAGTTTCAACATGTGGATTCTTCAGAGCTTTATTCATCCTGTTATCACCATCTTACCTTTGGATAGCTGCATTGTATGAAAATCAGGAGTAGCATGTTTAGACCAAATCCCAGTAGAAACAGATATTGCTGGAGTAAGATCACTGTGTAAAATCTCAGTAGGGGGCACTCCATCCATTTCAGTGATAGCTTTGTTGCTTTGGGGGATAGCAGGTAAGCAGGTGATATTGTTTATTCCATCATTGCAAAGAAACCCAGCGGAGCAGGTCTGTATTAGGCAATCATTGTAATTAAGCTCACAGCTTCGTCCCTGAAAGAGAATTTTTTAAAAGCCATTTTTGAAGGCCATTTGCATTTTCATAGTCACATTAGATAGTGCAAATTATTGCTTTCTTTTGATTTAAAAAGGCACTTTGTTTATACTAGGCTTTAAGAACTTTCCAAAACTAATCTAATCTGACATCAAATTTTGTCCAGTTAATTTCATGGCAAAATGTATCTTCCTTGATTTTAAAACAATGCCATTTTGTCTTCCTCTTAATACCAAAAACAATTATTAGTAAAAATAAAGATATGTTTCATACATAATGTACATTAGCAAATATCATGATAGTGTTGCCACCAATAATAAAGCTCCTTTAAAAATCATATTCTGTATGCAACAATATCCTGGTTGGTGGTTAACATACAATAATACAGAAGGTATTAAACAAAGTATTTATCTTTACACCAACCTGCATGTTTTGTTCTGATGCTATAATTACTTTATGTTCTATTGTCTGGCAATATTGATAGCCCTTTTATGCTTTAACTTGATTTATGTAGCTGTTGCTGCCACATTCTCACAAAGCAGCTTGTAGCACACTGAAATTGAAGTTAGCTCTTGGGGAAGAAAGAATTGTAGTGTATGTCTAAATAGTCTCAGAATGCATTTCACTGCGACTCTCCATTTTTATAAACACGATACCCAACCCTTGGGAAGTCTGAAATGTCCATCAATCATATGTTCAAAATTCCTATCCACAGTGCAGTTACAAAGTGAAGAAAGAATGCAGTTTCTGGGATAGTAATTCTGTGTGTCTGTCTACAAAAGATATAAACTCATGGGTAAATTAAATATACCCGGGCACACAAACATTAAAGCTGGCTTGGGCTTTCTTTTTTAGTTCTGCTAGCCTTCCCTGTTCATTAAAAAAACATACTTTCCAATGTTACTGAAGCACCTGGGAAAGAATGGGGACTTGGTTTTACAGGAACTGAGGTTTCTTTTAGATGTGTTGTCCAGTTGGATCCCACTTCTGGTGAACATGAATTTCATGAGCATGTGACTGGATTCTTTTGGCCAGCAGTGTCCACTAGGGCCACACTTTCTGTCTGGATGCCCTCATCTAAGGGAATAAAAGGCAGAGCCTGGCTAATTGTCCCTCAGTTCCTTTGCCAACACAGAATTTCAGAGCTCTAGGAGTCTGCAGAAGTGTGGAAGGAAGGTGGGTTATTGGATCCATGTGAACAATACATCTTGGAGAACAATAGTAAGGTACATAACCATTTTTATTTCTTTCAGTGATTGTCCGTATAGATCACACCTCCCGGCTTGATGGTGGGAACTAAGGAGTTCTATTTAAACAATGATTGAAGGACAGCTCTACCAAAGCAGACATTCAGTCTGGAAGCCTCAACTAAGGAATAGTGCTGGGTGAAAATGTGGACTCATTTCCATGTAACCATCCTGTAACTTTCTAAAATAAGAATGTTTCTTAAGGCATCAGTACAGGCTACCTCAGGGGAGTGGGCTGCAATGTATATACATGGATCTTACCTGGCTAACCCACAGCAGGATCTTATAGTTAAATATCTATTTATGCAGTCTTTGAGAAGATATGGCCTGAACCTTAATCTTATCTTCAGAGGTCACAAAATAACTAGGGGAGTTCCTGAAAGGCCATGTCCTACCAAGATAAGATAGTGGCCCCCATATATCAAAGATGTCTAGTTTAGCTTCCTCTTAATTTAAATGAGCTTTGAGGAAGAAAATTGGCAACTGAATAAATGTATTTAAATTAAAATCTGACTTGATCTTAGACAGAAACTTGTGCTGAGTGAGGCCTAAGAGTCACCTTATCTGCATCCGATAAGTAGGTATTCACTCACGAAAGCTCATGCTCCAATACGTCTGTTAGTCTATAAGATGTCACAGGACTCTTTGCTGCTTTTACTTATCTTTATGGAGTACCATGTAATGTGGACCAGCCACGAAAGCCTGAATTTCACCTACATACTCTCCAAGCTGAAGTTATGGCTGCAAGAAAGATAGTATTCATGGATGGGCTGTATAAGAATAGCTCACTAGGATCTCACAGAGGAGGCCCATTTATCCTAATAACACTATATTGAGGTCCCATGGAAGTGGGAAAAATATGAGCATGAGATCCTTGAAGAATTTAGTAACTGTACAGTGAGAGATACGGTAAATGGTCCTGAATATGAGGGTAATGTGCAGAAATTATTGCTAAATATACTCTTTATGGAGTTGATGGGAAATCTCAATTGTTTTAGGGCTAGTCAATAGAACAAAACAGAAGAAATTTGATTGTCAAGGATGTCAGGTGATTTTGAGCATGCTGAGATGGGATACTCCACACTGGGCTACAAGGGGTTAAGGAGCTGCTCTGGGCACAGCCAGCCCTGCCCCATCACACCTGCAAGAGATACACAGACTGGAGAAAGAGTTAAAAAGGAGAAGAACAGCTTATTTGTGGACAGGCCAGGGAAGTTTACATTGCAACTTCTGAGGAAAGACCTGAGGGAAAGCAGGATTTCTCCCATCACCAGCTGCGTGATTGTCCCTCTCTGAGGAAAGGGAGGGCTTGTCTCTGATAGACCCTGAGAAGGATACATATTCCCCTCCCACATACTAACCCAGTTTATTTGTGTTCATTCCTCATGTTTTGTATATTGACTATCCCTGAAAGAGAGAGACTTGGTACTGACCTGACCAGAGTGCCAAGGCACATGAGGAGGCAGCTGCCACCCCAAGAGGGAGAGAGCTACCTTGCCAAGCCAAGCCCAAGTGGTGCGCTGACCCCCTTCACACTCTCCTGTTACAGACTGCGAACTCTGATAGGAAGTGGCCCAGAGATTGAGATCTTAAAGTGCTCCTGGGTGTCAGACCCTTTTGTTACCCTCACAGGGCCCTAAGTCAAAGCCCAGTGGATTGGAGTGGAAGGCCACAGCTCATCTACCAACCCCTCACCCTTCACATGTCCAAGGGTTACAGCCCCCTGACCATTGCTTCCTCATGAGCAAAGACCATCACAGATGTCCAAATAGAAAACTTTTTCCACTTTGCTATGTAAATCAGTCCAGTAATTTTTTTTTGAAGTGTGGATTGTTTATTTGTTTTTGCTATGAACCAGAATGTTTTGAACTTTCTCTGAATAGCTCCTTTCTGTGGCAGTTAATTATTTGGCATGTTGGCTGCAAGATGTAATGGTGATGGATTTGGGTGCAGGATCTGTCTGATTCTGTGAGACTGTCATACAGCATAGGTAATGTGATTGGTGCGGCTTTGACAGGTTGGTCAGATTCAAGTACAAGAATTGCTTGGCCAATGCTAGGGCTAACATGATCACCAAGCCCCTGTATGATCTCAGTTCCCTGAGGATGCTAAGTACCAACAGGACTGACCAGTAGGTGTGCATCAATCCCATTGTCCAAAAGGTATCTGAGGAAGGTATCTGATTTTCTAGAGAACTCTGAATGTGTGGCAGGTACAATCTGACTAAGTAGACAGAAAATCCAAAACCAAACAGCCTCTTAAAAGAGTGGAGATAACCTTACCCCCCATCCGTTGAGCTGGTACATGGCTGTGATATTGTCTGTCAGTACTTGGATTGTGGAAACCTAGATTGTGGGAAGTATGCTTTGCATGCCAGGCAGAAGGCTCTCAAATCCACAATATTTAGGTGGCAGTGAAACCTGGCTTGTGAGAATTGGGATGCATACCCCAGCGTGCCCAGTATGGTCATGAGTGATGATAAAATGAATATTGGACTGATGGACACAGAGAAGGATACCAGTGGGACCTGTTCCTTATGACACCTATGCCTTTTCCTGCTCAGAGAACATTTTCTTGAGTTCCTCCCTAATTCCCAAAGTGATAACCACATAGAAGAAGAGTAAGCAGAGGATGATTCCCTTCTTAATAAATAAAGAGAAAATGAAAATGAGTACTACTTATCCAACAGTGAGGCTACCCTCTCTTGTATGGTAGAGTGTTCCTGTGTCTCTTCTATCCAGGAAAGGAGGTGAGTTGGTACAAATGCCAGAGTTCCTGCTTGTGTAAGTATGGTGATAACAATAGTACCAAAAAGTTCAGGATGGAGATGCTGAGTACCAGAATGTTCAGTATCCAGAGTCGTGGATACCAGACAGTCAGTGCCGGAGGAAAATATGGTCCTAGATTTCACCAGTAACACAGACATTCATTTCACTTTGGTTCCTATGTATCAGAGTGACCCTGCTCAGGTCATTGCTATGCTTTGATTTTAGAGCCTGAGACAAGTCAAACACATGGTGACTTTTGAGTCCCACTTTCATAGGCACTGGGGGAGAGGAGTAGGGGGTCTATGTCTCAGCTCTGAAGAAAGACTTAGCTGCTCTGTTTGTCTCAGAAGCTAACATCTTTGAGTGAGCTTGAGAGCTCTAAGATGAACCACAGTTCACAAGAGCACTCAGGGATGAAGCCTGTTCAAGCCTGTTAGAGCCTTTCTCCTGAGTATTTGGAGGCTGAAGAGGCTTTCATATTGTTCGTTGTTTGGCAGAGTAACCGCCTCACAAGACGGGCAAATTTTTAACCCCGGGGAATTTGTATCAGGCATAAAGGCTAGATCCCAATACCAGGGAAGTCTCTACCAGTAACAAGTCTTTTTTTTTTAAGCCAACAGGAATAAAAACAATCAGAAAAACTGACAACTATATTATGTAGATTAATATACTAACTATATATATATATATATATATTGGATTTGAGTCATGCAGCATGCAACAAAAGTGGACACTGCCAAACATTCTGTTTCATACCCACAGATGATTTAAAGGAACTGTGGGGTGCTTGGACTGTTCTGATTTTTATACCTCTGGGTGGGGGAGGATTGTGAGGGCATTGAGATTTCAGGCATGGCCCCAATAGACACTGCTGGCCAAAAGATTTTGAACTTGAATACCTGGGGTTCATGCTCACCAGAAGTGGGATCCATGTGGACAATTATCAGAAGGTGAATAGGAGTTTTTGGACTCATATGAAACAAAATTTCAACTCCAATTAAACCTGGATGGAATTAAAGGAATCTCAGAAAATGAACTATAGAAAAAATAGAGTTAAGACTAACTTTAAAACTATATTGAGAATTTCTCATCACAATAAAAACAAAATAACCATGAAGTTTAAGAAGTTTTACATCCTGCAGCATATGCATTAGCAAATTGCATATTCATGAACTGCAATTGCTACCAAAACCATCCCATAAAAGTGTTGAGCCAATGAAAAGCTGAGAGCAGCTATTTGAACCCAGCCTGACAGAGGTATGTCTTTCATCTTCTGAGAAACTATGGAAAGGGTATAAATCTCTCTGAATTGAGATATGAACTCAGTAGTCTTATCTCAACAGTCTTGTTTTATATCAGCCTATTCATTTCACCTTTTTCAAGCAAGCAAACTACAGCAAGAAGACTAAAAGGAAAGAAGCCGCAACATAGCAACAAGAAGAGAAAGCTTACAGTCTAGAATGCATCTGCAAGAGGATGACATCACCAAAACTTCAGCAACATTGGTGAGACGGTGATTGCAAAAGCACTACTAAGGGATTAAATTTAAACTGTTCTTGTTAAAAAAAATATGGCATGTTGAAATGCCATTATAATTTAAGATATTAACTTCTCCTGTTAAACACCAGATTGTTCAGACTCTTTACACCTAGACAGGCAACATAAGCTAACCTTGATAAACAGAAAGAAGAAGTGGGATGTAATTTAAATTTAAAATTAGTAGTATTCATTAATTTGCCTGTCTCAAAAACCGCTCGTTAAGAGGATTTGGGTGTGTAAAAAAAATTATTTCATTTGAGTAATTCTTGAATGGCTTCTTCTGAGTAACCAAGTTAATTAAGTTCCATGACATGAAAAAAAAATATTACAATCACTTACCTCTGTCCATTTATAAAATGATTTTACCTTACTCATGATCCCTAAACAGGAATCATCAACCCTTAAAGGAAATTCCCTTGCTCATCTATAAACTGTTTTATTTATCTATGATACTCTAAGAGTAATGATATGGGGAATAATATACTTTGTTTTTAACTTACCATTGTCTAAGGTATAGTATCTCTGTTGAAAGCTCTCCACAGAGAATGGAAAGAACAGACTAGGACTGAGATAACCATTATTGACTGCTTGGTTTTGTTTTTGCTTCATTGCCCGCTTTTCCTTTCTTTATTAATACATATTCATAATAAATAATTGTATTTTGCTTTTCTTTAATCATGATGAGAACCTCATGTGACAAAAATAATATAGGTCTGATCTCTGAATTAGCATTTTGAGAAACAATTATTAAGATTGGGCCTATTTCCTTTTTCTCTAGATTACGTTGTTTAGTAATTTCAGGGATAAATTTATTTGGTGCTCGTCACCTACATATACTCTTTTGCACCCCTGAAGCCATTCCATAATTTTACCCAGGATTGATGTCAGACTTACTGCCCTCCTGTTACCTGAGTCACTCCAGTTACTCTTTTTAAACATTAGTTTTTCACCAGTCCTCTGGAACATCCTCAGAGCTGAATTTGTTAAAAATCAACAGTAGTCATTCACAGAACATCCTCAGCCAATTCTTTTAATAGCCTTGGATGCCAGTTATCCAGTCCTTCTGATTGACGAATATTTAACTATAATAGCTGCTGTTTAACATTCTTTCAATTACTGATGGAATAGGAAGTATTTCCTAATAACTGTAAGATGTGAATACATCATCCTGCTTTTCCAGTTACAGAACAGAAATACTTATTGACTATTTCTGTTTTTTCCCCCTGCATATTGTTTGATGATGTCACTGGACCTACAGTAATTTATTTAGGATTTAAATTGTTCTCCATAAGGGCTTTCTGTCACCTCAGGGGCAAGGCCCAAATGTTAAAGGAGATAACACCATGTTATGACTTGTTCAAATGTTTATGTAAACTCAGAAGAAGCTGCATTTTAAATGTTATCTTGCTTTAATTTCCTATGTCACTTTCTTTCATATTATATTTTGGAAAATGAACACAGCTTTGGTTGTTATGGTTAGTGATTTGAATAGAATATTTGATGCAAGTTTTCAACTGCCAATTATATACTGCAACTAGTAAACACCATTTAGTTTAAAAGGCAACTAAACCAAAGTGTCTTAGCACAGAACAGGACACCTATCTTGTCTAAATCATCATTTGGCAAAGAGATAGTTTTATCTAAAACAACAGGCCTTGCAAAAGAGTAACATCCTGACATCAAGAAAATGTTAAGCACAAAGAGGAATCATGAGTGAGGATAGGTTATCAGAATCATAAGACTAGGTAATAAAATGGATTCTTTTGTAATCACTCTAAATTCTTCCTCCTTGAAATCTTAAGAAAAACATTGATAGTTGAGAAATATTTTGTGGAAAACCTTTATTCATTTCCTAAATGTTCAGATAGCAAGTCATTGTAGAATGCATAGATGCAGATATGTTAGCTAAATGCAAAACATCTAATGTAATTTCTTAATATCATTGCCATGTAAATGGTAAAAATGCTTTATATTCCAAAATGGAATCTAATGACCTTCCTAAACTAACTACTAATGTGAAGAAGCCATTTAAATACAGAATATTTATATTAACAGGGAATTAATTAGCTATCTGGCAAACTCAAACAATTCCTCACCAAACTCAGATAGACAAAAAGAATCATTTCTTCAAAAGTTGTTACAGAAACAACAATTTTTAAAATAATTATTTAAGGTAAAAACTGTCTTTAAAGACACTTAATTTTAAGAAGACTGTTTTGAGGACTAAAATCTCTCAAGACCTTTTATTTGCAATAACAATTCTGTTAAATCCTGATTAAACTGAGTACATATTTTGGAAAAAAGACTGAATAAAAAGAAACAGTTAAAACTAACCTTAAAACTTATGTGAGATTTTCCTGCCTCAGAAAACAAAGACAATTAGAAGTGTGTTACATATTCATAAAGCGACTGCCTATTCAGGAGCTGAAGATGTCACCAAAACCAAACCCCAAAGGGATGGAGTTAATGAAAGGATGACAGCAGGCAGCTTGAATCTAAAACACTGAAGTAAGCACCTCTCTCACACACACTCCCTGCTACCCTACATAGACACATAGTACTCATCAACTTGTCCTATCTATTTCTATAAGTAAGCTGCCACAGACAGCGAAGAACAAAGACACTATCAACAGAGAAACCTCAAGAAAATCAACCCAAGGATGACATCCCCAAAACATGGATTGAGGAGAGGAAATTAACTAAAACACTAGCAATAGATTAGATTTAAAATCTATTGTAGAAATTTTATTGCGATTGGGAAATGCTCTTTTAACTTAATATATTAATAGCTTCTCTCATTAATCACCAGATGGTTATATCATGTATTCCTGGAAAAACAGCAGGGGCTAAACACTAGTAAACACAAAAAGTGGGATTTAATTGGAATTAAAATTCATAATATTTGCTAATTAGTCTTTCTTTAGACAGCTCCTTAAATGTCTTCTTTTAAAAAAGCTGATTTAAATATTTCCTTTGATTCCATAGGATTTAGTTAAGATTGTTTACTTTGCCCATTAATAAAATATGTAGGTTATTTATGATAACCTGGCATGATCCACCTGTCCATAATATTATTTTGCACATTCATAAAGAGTTTTCAGTTGCTAAGATTGGACTCACAGTAATGATGGGAAATAATATCTTGTATATACCAAGAGAAAAGAGCCCTAATAAAGGCAGGCTCACTCTCAAAGATGTAATTTCTGTTAAAACTGCTCCACAAAGAGGCATACCGAATAGGGTGAAATGAAAGTACCAGATTTATTTGTGTGCTGTCATTTGTGTTGTTTAGTTTAATATTTCCTCTTCTTTTTTGAAAAATAAAATAGCCCTTGTTAATAATTGTGATTATTTTGCTTAGTTTTAATTACGGAGTCCTTTAAGGTATGTGTGATGGGGCATCCACCCCACATTGGTATATAAGGGGTTAACAGAGGCCCAGGGAGACTTCATGGAGAAGCATCCAATAGAAGAGAGGCTGTGAGGAACAGCCAAAACAGGCTCAGCAGGTCCATATAACAAGAGCCGCAGGGGAGAGTGCGGTCAGTTGCTGCCTGGAGTTCAAAAAGAGAGGACTGCGATCTTAGCAGAAATGGAAGTTAGCACCATGGAGAGAACAGCTCTGGCAGAGACTAGGGTGGTGTGAGTGGGAGCTCTGGCTGGCTTTTAGGACTGACATGCTGAGGCTGAGGGTGAAGGAGGTGCTAATGCTGCAGGGAAGTGGCCCAGGAAAATGTACTGAGAAGCAACACGTGGCTGCCATCCACAGGGTCCTTGGGTCGGGACCCAGAGTAGCAGGCAGAGCAGGGTCCCCCCCCCCACTCACCATTGAGGAATTGGCAGGACAGTTGGATGACCGTATTAAACCCTGGAGAGGGGGAGCACAGATGGTGTCACAGCTAGAGGGCCATGGCTTGAAGAGAATGCTGCAGTCCCTCGAATGACACAGGTCACAGAGTAGACATACTCTAGGGTGAGGCACCATGGGGGGAGGGCACACCAGCCTGCAGAGCTAATCCCCAAAATGGCCAGCAGGAAGCACCAGAGTGGTGACTACAGCCCCACCGCAGTATGGAAAATAATTCTGTTACTAAAACAGTGGGAGTCACATCCCTGAGTTGGCAGTAAGAGAAACAATTAGTAAGAGCTAGTCTACCATTTCATTTTTCTAGATTAAATAATTTTAATAATTTGGAGGATAAAATTACTTCTCACTCAACATCACACACACACACTTCTCTTAACCAGGATATTTCCTAACCAAATAAAATTATATATTAAGTGATTATCAAACTGTGGGTTTTTGTGCATCTCATAAATCATTCTTAAACTGCACCCAATTATGATTCAAATTTTCATGATTAAATGTTTCCTCTGACTCTGTTTTGATCATGATTCTTTCAGCTTTGGGAAATGGGCCCTCTTTACCCACCAACTATATATATATATTATAGGTTGGGACTATATTATGAATATTATAACGGTCATACTAGAACAGACCAATGGTCCATCTGCCCTCGTATCCTGTCTCTAATAGTGACTAGTGCCAGAGGCTTCAAGGACAATGAACTGAACAGAACTGCACTTTTGAGTGATCCATCCTCTGTCATCCAGTCCTAGCTTCTGGCAGTTGGTGCTGGTTAGGGTTCAGCTGGAGTACTATGTCCAATTTTGGTCAACAACCTATAGAAGGAAAGTCAAGAAACTGGAAAGGACCTAGAGGCAAGCAATAAAGATGATCATACGGATAGAATGCAAAGGCTGAAGGAACTGGATAAGTTTAGTTTGGAAAAGAGAAGACTAAGGGGGGAATATGATAGTAGTCTTCAAACACTTGAAAGACTGTAATAAAAAGATGGAGAAAAGTGGTTCTCTTTTGCCACAGAGAGCAGGATAAGAGGCAATGGGTGCAAACTACAGCACAGCAGATTTACATTAAATCTCAGGAAAAACTTCATCACTGTAAGAACTAGGAAAATGGAACAAATTGCCTACGGCAGTTGTGGAAGCTCCTTCACTGGAGGTTTTCAAAAGGAGGCTGGATAGCCATCTGTCTTGGATGGTTTAGACACAACAAATCTGCATTTTGGCAGGAGGCTAGACTACATGACCCTTGCGGTTCCTTCTAACACTATGATTCCATGACAATCTTGGCTAATAGCCATGGATGACCTATCCTCCATGAATTCATCTAATTCTGTTTTGATTCCAGTTATATTTTTGGCCTTCACAATATCCACTGGCAATGAGTTCTGCAAGTTCACTGTGCAGTGTGTGAAAAAGTACTTACTTAAGTTAGTTTTAAACATGCTGCCTATTAATGTAATTGGGTAACCCCTGGTTCTTCAATTATGTGAGCTAAACACTTAGCTATTTACTTTTAAACTCATAGACTTTAAGGTCAGATGGGACCCTCATGATCATCCAGTTTGACCTCATGCACACTGCAGGCCACAGAACCACACCCACCCACTCCTGCAAGTGACCTGTGCCCCATGCTGCAGAGGAAGGGAGGAAAAAAGTCTCTGCCAATCTGACCTGGGGGGAAATTCCTTCTCAAACCCAAATATGGCAATCAGTTATACCCTGAGCATGTGGACACGACTCATGAGCCTGGCACCTGGAAAATAATTCTCTTTAGTGACTTAGAGCCCTCCCTATCTAGTGTCCCATCACAAGCCATTGGAGAGATTTGCTGCTAGTAGTTGCAGATCAGCTACATGCCATTGTAGGCAATCTAATCATACCATCCCCTCCATAAATTTAGCAAGCTCAGTCTTGAAGCTAGTTAGGATTCCCCCCCACACTGCCCCCTTGAAAAACTGCTTTAGAACTTCACTCCTCTGATGGTTAGAAATTTTCGTCTCATTTTAAATCTGAACCTGTTGATGGCCAATTTATATCCATGTGTTCTTCTGTCCACATTGGCCAGGTTGGGAAGAACAATGTGGGCAACTATGGGGATCCTAGGTCCCTCCACCTTCCCTGGGCAGAGCTCTGCAGGGCAGGAGTAGGGGGCTGCTTTTGGCCCCGTCCCATCCCTGCTCCCCTTCCTCACTCTGGCTTCTGGCTTGGTGTCATAAACAGATAGCTAAGGGTTAATGTTCTTTTACCTGTAAAGGGGTAACACCAGTAACCTGAAACACCTGACCAGAGGACCAATCAGGAAACAAGACTTTTTCAAATCTGGGTGGAGGGAAGTTTTGGGTGTGAGTTCTTTGTTCTTTGTCTTGGGTCTGACCCTCTCGGCTCTGAGAGTGATTTTTCTATCTCCTGGCTTTCTAATCTTCTGTTTCCAAGCTGTAAGTACAAGGATAGTAAGACAATAGGTTTATATTGTTTTCTTTTGTATTTACATGTGTGTAGTTGCTGGAATGTGTTAAATTGTATTCTTTTGGAATAAGGCTGTTTATTCACTTTTTTTCTTAAGCAATTGACCCTGTATATTGTCACCTTGATACAGAGATCCTTTTATGTCCTTTTTTCATTCTTTTTATATAAAGCTTTCTTTTTAAGACCTGTTGGAGTTTTTTTCTTTAGTGGGGACTCCAGGGAATTGAGTCTGCAGCTCACCAGGGAATTGGTTGGAGGAAGAAGTCAGGGGGAAAATCTCTTTGTGTTAGATTTACTAAGCCTGACTTTGCATACCCTCTGGGTGAGGGGGAAGAGAGATTAGATCTCTCGGTACTTGTGTTTCCAGGACTGGAAGCAGGGAATCTCCTAGGGTCGTCCAGGGAGGGGAGTCTGGGAGAAAGTAACAAGGAAACAAGGGGAGGGGGTTATTTCCCTTTGTTGTAAGACTCAAGGCATCTGAGTCTGGGGGTCCCCCAGGGAAGGTTTTGGGGAGACCACAGTGAGCTAGGCACTGTATAATTCCTAGCTGGTGACAGCAATACCAGGTCCAAGCTGGTAACTAAACTTGGAGGTTTTCATGCTAACACCCATATTTTGGACACTAAGGTCCAGATCTGGAAAGAAATGTTATGACACTTGGTCAAGGGCGGGGCAAACAAGATCAGTACAGAATAGGAATTTGCTCTGAGTGATTAGCTGAGAACAATCGAGAACTCTGGCAATGACTTAAAACTTAGTTCAAAAAGGTTAAATATACAAAGATATTCCTAGCACAAAGCTTTCCTTAAATCTAATTACTGTAATAAATAGTGATTTCTGGATTCTGAAAGGAACAACTGCCCTGCATGACACCCATGCATCATAAAATGTCTTAATGAAATTCAAAGAACAATGTTAGATAGAAAACATATTCCTTCACTTGGATAAAGTACTTTTTTAATTTAACAAAGTGAATGCTATTTAAATTCAATAATTTGATTTCAGTTATGTGATAAAGTATATTTGTAACAGTTTGGCTGCTGTAGGTGCAAAGTATTTAAATGAAATGAGGTGGATTTTTAAAGGTTTATGTGACCCCTGTTGACTTTAATGAGTTTCTCTTAGATGAAACAGTACAGTAACCCATTACAGACAGGGTTTTTTTCCTTTGCATATTTTGGTTTTTGATAACAGCAATTTGTAAGACAGGAAACATGTGTGCACAGAGCATGTGTGCACATGCAGACACACATGATCCAACTTTATTCACTAACTAGAGTTTCCTTTACTGTTCGGTCTGTAATCCATCAGTTCATGCTCTCTCTTTTTGTGGATTCTGGAGTGACTCTGAAGTCCAAAGCATGATGTGCATGCTCATGAGCATATCAGGCAGACAAAGAAATTGGTGAGTGTCTTGGTAGCTATAGCAGTGCCATGACACTTTTCCCTTGCAGCTAACAGTCAATTATTTCTGTCCTCTTCAAAGGCTTGGAAAGCTGTAGGTGTTGCGTGTTGCCAGGCTGATCTAGTTGACGCAGCCTTCTCGAAATCATCTGGTTTTATTGCACCAAAGCGTATGCTGTTCTGGATGCTGTCCTTGTATCACTTTCTGGGTCAGCTTTGATTCTGATGTCCTTGTGCCAATTCTGCATAGAAAATTTTTCTGGGGAGTCGATGTTCAGGCATCCTAATGATGTGTCCAAGCCAGCGTAGTTGTGCTATTATCAGCATGGCCTCAATGCTTGTGGCCTTTGACTTTTGGAGAACCTCCCAGTTGGTAATTTTGTCTTACGAGAAGATCCCCATAATGGCATGCAGAGACCACATATGGAAGGCCTCTAGCTGTTTGATATGCCATTTTTATGGTGTCCAGGTCTCACAGCCATAGAGGAGAGATGTGAGCACATAAGTGTTTAAAGTTTTATTTTTGTTGAGAGGGTTATGTTGTGGGATTTCAGGACTTTGTAGCTTTCCTAGTGAGTGAGAAAATTTCTGTATCCTATTCGTGATCTCTTTGTCAAGAGATACATCATTGGAGATTTTGCTGCTGAGATAGGTATAATTAATAACTTGTTTTACTTGGTTTCAACTAATGGATATGGTACAGAATGGAGTGGGGAAGATGATTGATGCAACACCGCAGTTTTCTCCAGGTTGATTGTAAGGCCAAACAATTTTGATACTTCGGCAAAGTGATCTACAATATACTGGAGATCTCCCTCAGTGTGCTAGGAAGGCACAATCATCCACAAAGAGTGCTTCTCTTATTAGTAGTTCTGTTACTATTGTTTTTGCTTTAAGCCTTATAAGATTGATTGTTAACTTAAATAACTATAAAAAACCTTCCCACCAGAGCTTGTGCCACGTGTTTTTTTTACAGTTCCTTCACATACAACTTAGAATCATAGGGTTAGAAGGGACCGCAAGAGTCATCTAGTCTAACCGCCTGCCAAGATATAGGATTTTTTGTGTCTAAACCATCCAAGACAGATACCTATCCAGCTTCCTTTTGAAAACCTCCAGTGAAGAAGCATCCACAACCACCCTAGGCACTCTGTTCAATTGTTCTATTGTTCTTATGGTTAGGAAGTTGTTTCCTAAGATCATATCTAAATCTGCTATACTGTAGTTTGAACCCACTTCTCTAATAGTTCCTTCTGACTGTGTCGGGAACCTCAAACCTCTTTATATCCTAAGTTGAAGGTAACAGATCCCACCTGATGTGGCTGTTAGATGAGTCAATAGAACAGTTTTACATCTTTTATACAGTCATAGAACCTGTAACCTTGTAATACATCTGTAAAAAAAATATTGTTAGATTGTGGTAGTCCATGAGAATTTTGGAACAATATAGATACTTCCATATTGGACTGGGTCAAATTCCCATTTTATTTTGATAAGGAGAGTCACTAGTTCTAATTAACAGTTCATTGTTTCACACTAGTGCTCTAAAGTCTGAAATAAAGGCTTGCTAACATTGCTTCTCAGTTTTACACACACATTAATAGAAACATTAATATTTGTTCTCTGTTCATTCCAGCTTCAAATGATCCGTTCCTCAGATGAAGAAGATTTCTACTTAATGTTCCCTAATCCTATAAAATTTAAGGTCTCAATACAGCCTTTTTATGTGACAAGTTAATTAGAAGGCTTTTATCACAACTAAATATAAAGGTGAAAATAGAAAAGAATCTGATGACCACTTTAAAGATATGTAAACCTGGAGTAGCTGAGGATAACTACTATTGTGCAAGAAGCATATATTAAATGACCATTTGATAACCTGGAAAACTGATGTCATTTATTTAGGTAAATGTCTTAATGGCTTACCTGCAAACTGATAATTTTAAGTTTATAAATTGAAAATAAGTATAATAGTTGCCATTCAAAATAAAAAAGAAAAACTAACTCTTTTCATCAGTTGATCTCAAAGTGCTTCATGATGTTTAATGTATTTATCCTCCCAATATGCCTGTAAAGTAGGGAAGTACCTTTATCCCCATTTTATTGTTGATGGACTGAGGCACAGAGAGGCTATGGTGTTTCGGTGCCTTAGCCCCTTTGTGACTTGGCCTTAAGTGACTTGCCAAAAGTCAAACAGGAAGTCTGAGTTGGAGAATGGAATTGAATCCAGGTCTTCAAAGTCATAGGTTAGTGCCCTAATCACTGGACCATCAACATTTACCCACAATTACCACAGAGTGGAATGCTATATCACTATTGTTTCCAACTTTAAGTAAAGAGAGATGCTACCATATCTCAGATACCACTGTTTAGCAACTGTAAGTAATAGTGACACATACAGTACTTTGAAGTGATAGATGATTCAATATATATTTCAAAAATTATTAATAGAGGTTGATGGTACTGACAAATCCATTACAATACACTTAAATTGCATTAAATGATGTTTTGCTAGTGTTGGATGAACAACTATTTGGAATAATAGAGATGCTACAATAGCAAGAGCTGTTAAAATTGTCCAGCTGTTTGGAAACTAGGCATTATCTGAATGAAGATGAGAAGGAAAGGAGTGAAATAAAGATGCATTTGTGCATTGATAGTAGTAGCTCTGCAGGGAAATAATAAAAATGTAGAATCGTACCACAAATCCAGGTTTGCAAAAACAGGTGTAACCCAAGCTGGGTTCCTTCTGGATGCAGATGCCATGTACACAGGGCTTAGAGCGGCATTCATCAATATCCTCCTCACAATTCAAGCCTGCCCATCCTGTCAAAATAGAAAAAAATGCTTACTCAAAAAAAAAGCAACCCAAACCTATAAATCTATACATTGACCTTAGGTCAGGTAGTCACATAAAAGTAAACACATGTAGCCCTGGCATATATCTATGTACAGAGAAAGATTTGAGTATGTGAACTGACTACATGATACTGTAGGGGAACTAAGTGTAAAGTATTTATTTAGCAACAGGCAATATTATAAAAAAAGATCAAGACATACAGATCTCACTAGTTCTGGTACTTTATTGAGATGTTAATACTCTTAGGATGTTATAGAAATAATAAATAATAATACTTACTTCTGCTGCCAGACATCAGCTAGTGTGCAGCCAGAAGGAGAAGACCTGGTCATATCCCAGCCTCACTGAATATACTGCTGGAAATTAACTAAACCTCCAGCTCAAGGGAAAGCTATATCCATATTATTGGCTGGACCCTGTGCCAGTTCAGGGGTCGAATATTTCCTGTAACCTCTTGTTGCATCGCACACCTGTGCAGGGGGCATCCAGAACCAGTCCTTACTTTAGTAAAATTAAAAGAATATGAGATTTTTTGGTCCCCTTTTTCACATTTTATGCTGGTGTTGCCCATGCTTTAAGACAGGATACTGGACTAGATGGACCAGTGTTCTAATCTTGTATGGGAATTCCTGTGTTCCTGTATAAATTCTAATCAGGTCCTCATGCATTAACATAGTGTTGCACTGCTTAGCTTGCCAATGCTCTGAGTAATGTCTGTTTGTTAAAGATGTTTTTGTTAGGATTAAGAAAACCCCTAAATTTCAGGCCAAATTTGGCCTGACAATGTACCTTTAAGGGGTACAATCTGAGTCTCTGTCTTGCTCACTCCACTGTTAGATGCTGAGAGAACTGTGGAGGCAGCATACTTATCTATACATCTAAACCCAGAACAATGAACCTTATTATAGAAAAAAAGAGGTTGCTTACCTGTACAGAGACTGATGTTCTTTGAGATGTGTTGCTAGATAAATATTCCACAGTTGGTGAGTGAATGTCCAGTGCACATGTCACAGAATTTTCTAGTCAGAAGTATCTAACAGAGAGATGCATGTGCCTATGTTCTCCTCATGCACTTTGCAAAGGTGTAAAGAGTCAGAGCCACTCTGCCACACCCAATTCCTTTGCCACCTGGATGTTGGGACTCTCAAGTAGCAGGAATTATAACTAGGTTATGGAATATGTATTCAGGTTACATATCTCAAAGAATATCAGTTATTGTACAGATAAGTAACCTCTTTTTCTTCTTTGAGTGCTAGTCCATATACATATTCCACAGCTGGTGACTCCCAATTAGTAGCCCTCATTGAGGGCAGGTATAAGAAGCCTTTGTAAGCATGGATTGTAACCCATGTCATCCCTGGCTGTTTGTATCAGTGCATAGTGCTTTGTGAACATGTGTATGGATGGCCAGGTTGCTGCTATGCAAATATCTTGGATTGGCAGATTTGCTAAAGAGGCCACGTAGGTGGACTGTGCCCTTGTGGAGTACACACTTATTCTGTTGGGTGGCTGCCTGCCCACTATGTAACATGACCCGATGCATTGAAAAATCCAGTTTGATATTGTTTGAGTAGACATAGCTTGTCCTTTGACTCTCTCCATGTAAATCAGAAACAGCCTGGGAGAGTTCTGGAAGTCTCTTGTCCTGTCCAGATGGAATAATACAACTCTGCTTACATCCATCAAATGCAGCTTTGCTCCATTCTCCCAGTGTGAAATTTGGGAAGAGTATAGGTCATTCCACCATCTAGCAACTGGAGGAATGAGGAAGGTGATGTCCTTTTGGGGATAGACCAAAGACAGCCATGTCTGAAGTTACTGGAAGTGTAGCTTCACATATGGGGTAATGAACATACAAACTGCCATGAAGCCCACCAGCCTGTAGAAGGATCTTACTCACTTCAAGAGCTGGGAATGAAGATGGGAGCAGAGATCATGTATTCTATAGGCAGTGGCTCTTCTTGTGTTGAACATGGTCCTGATGAACTCTATCTACCACACAGGTGTTCATGTTGATTTCTTCTCATTTACCAGCATGCACAAACATGTGAACAGCTATAGAATGCACACAGTGTTGTCACAGACCTGAGATTCTATTGTCCCTTGACAGCCAGTCATCTAAGTATGGGAACACATCAATACTCAAACTTCTGTGATAGGCTGCTACAAGCATAAGGCACCAAGGATGCTGCAGAGAGTCCAAAACGCAAAACCAAGTATTGGTAGTGACTGTTGTGCAACGAAAACCACAGGAAATGCTTGTGTACAGGTTGTATCACAACAAGAAAGAACATATCCTTGAGGTCGAGACAGCATATCAGTCTTTCTGGTCTATGAAGGGGATGATGGACACAAGGAAGACCATCTTGAACCTGAATTTCTTAATAAAGGTGATCAGGGTTCTAACATCTAACATTTGTTGAAGCCCCTCTGTGTTCTTGGGAATGAGAAGGTACCTTGAATAGAGAGTCCTTCCCCTGTGCTAAGGGCAATACTCTATCATGCCCAAAGCAAGAAGGACTTAACTTTTAGTCAAAGCAGGCTCTTATGGGAAAGGTCCCTGAAGAGACACAGGGAAGGAGGATGGCTAGGGGAGAGAAGAAGAACTGAATGGCTTTGCCTCTCTGTATTACATCAAAAACCCAGTAGTCTGAGGTGTTTAGCTTTACCAGATATGTAGGAAGTGAGCCAGAGGGTTGCTGAAAGGAAAGGAGAATAAGGATCACAAAATGAATGATATGCTGTCCTCAGGCACTGAATCAAATATGGGCCTGGTCACTGCCAAAGTAGAGTGGTGTAAATAAGACACAGATCCCCCATGCAATGGACTGTCTTCTTGAGAGTCTCTGCCTGTGGCCCAGATGCTCAGATGGTCTTTACTGCAAGAATGGCTATTGCTGATTGGATTGGGATCTGAAGTGCCCTATTCTGGAGGCTGGGGTAATGATCCCTAAGGATCCGTGCGTGGCCCTAGCATCTTGGAGAGATCTCATGGCCTTGTCAGACTTCACATGAAAGAGCAAGCAGCCCTCATATGGCAGGTTCTCAATAGTTGTTTGTTCATAATTCTTTAGATTTGCCTGCCAAGGCCAGTCAGCAAGAGTGCCTGATGTTGCCATCATCCTAGAGGCAGTATGTTTCATTCAAGGCCACCTGTAGCTTGGTTCTGGCCATCATATGACCTTCTGCTGGGATAATCTGGAAATCATTCTTGCAATCCTGAAGCAGCTTCTCAGTAAACTGTTGTATAGCAAACCAGTTGATGGAGTCATATTTTGCCAAGACTGCCCGGTTCAGTGGTTTTCAACTTTTTTGATTTGCAGACCCCTAAAAAATTTTGAATGGATGTGCAGACTCCTTTGGAAATCTTGGACACTGTCTGTGGACCCCACAGGGATCTGCAAACCACAGGTTCAAAACCACTGGCCTAGTAGTTCAAGATCTGCATCTGAAGGTTTGATGTGGAGTAGGATTTCTGGCAGGTTGAGGTACTTTCCTTCCTTGTCCTGGTCAATTTATGGTGCTCAGAGAACTTGTATAAAGTTCTGACTGACCTTTAATGTCTGACAGACTGGTGGTCTTATGTAGCCCCAAAAGTTGGATCCAGGAAGGGAGATCTTCACCGCTTCTCCTCTGAAGATTTGCAGTCCAAGTCTGATTTGTCTCTGTGCTTCTCAGACAAGGAAGCTATGGGCTTGAATAATCTTTCAAGATTAAAGCCAGGACAGATTTTGACAGCCTCCAGTCTCCCAAGGATCCAGGCATGTGGTCAGAGACCAGCCTCATCCCCTGATCCATGAGGAGAGCCCTGAGATGCACCTTCCTTCAGTGCAGGGTTTGCTTCAAGAAGGACCTACAGATTTTGTAGCACTCCAAACATGCCCCTCATCAAGGCAGACAAGATATTTTGTGTGTCTGTTATTCAGCCTCTGGCACCTCTGACAACTACAAAAGTGAAAATGGAGCAGAAGAGCTTATATGCCACCTCAGTGGATACTGCTGATTAGAATATTCTCTGACGTCTGCACACCAACTGTAGAACTATAGGGACTAGCACTCAAAGAGGAACTATACAGATACCCCACTCATTGCTAAATATCTGCTGCACATATTATTCCTTCTATTTTAATTCCTAACATTTTTTAAAAAAAGACTTTGATCAACTAGTCTTACCTCCTGCCAAACATATAATTTCACCCAGTGATTCCTGTCCCAAGTCCATAACTTCTGTTTGAGCTATTGTGTATCTTTTAGAAAGATATCTAGTCTTTACTTAAAAACTTCAAGTGGTGAAGAATGCACTGCACCCCGAAGTACATTGTTCCAATAGCTAACTGGTTCTTAGTGAGCAAGAGATGACAGAATGCAATATTTGTAGATGCTGCCATTTGAATAAGATGATATATGGAACTTGTTATAGTCATTAGCAGAATATCTGAAGTGAATGATCTTCACCTAAAGATGGCATGGAAAGTCAAAACCAGGTGCCTGAGCTGTTGGATCTGTCACAAGATAGGCATTGCCAATGTACGAAGCTTGTCCTTGACACCTAATATGCCATCTGGAGGTAATATCAAGGTTCCTTAGGGGAATTGTCCAAACAGGATGTCTTGAACTGAGACAGTGGCTCAGTGGATTAAACACATCTTTAAATAGGGGTAGATGTCTGATACTGTAAGGAGCAGATTCTTCAAGGTGACTTGTTGCCTGATGTCAGGAGGGGTGATGTTGGATGGGACCAGCAGCCAGGCCCGGTAGGTTGGTCTCATAACAACTGTTGTTATACACAAGCTTTCATACAGAAGACCATCTACTAGTCCTGTGTAAAAAGAGCTGAGCCACACTGGGAAGCAATATTCTTCTTCAGAATAGCACCAAGAAAACCCAGAATTTCTTAGTATCTGCACATTGGCTCCACAGGCAGAATCAGCTAGTTTGCTGATTAAGTAGCTATTTTGTCCTTATCAGTGAGCTCTTGGTAAGATGTTCCTTGAAAATCAAGGTATAGTCCAATGTAACATCTAGGTACACAGGCTTTGGGTCATGGTCCAGCCCGTGTCCATTCAGGAAGATATTAAGATGTGTGTTGTCCTCCGTGTACTATAGAGAGAAGCAGCTGGAAACTGTATTTTTGGTCCTACATTTACATCTTCATCTTTTACAATACTGTATGATCTTTTTCGTATCAGCATTTAGAACTTCTAGGTGACCAAAATCCTCATCTTGTACTGCCAAAGAGATGTCAACTGTGTAAATAAAATGCCTGGCAGTGCTGCAGGGAAGGTCATTGGTGAAAAAAATTGAAAAGTGTTGGTTCTAGAACTAAGCTCTGAGACAGACCATTGTTCTGGGACCTCCAGGAACTGTTTGTTTATTTACCAACATGGAGCTTGGAACCGGTGGCTCTCCAGTGCTTCACCATCTGTCTAGTGAAATAATGTTTCCTAATATCCAACCTAGACCTTCCCCACTGCAACATGAGACCATCACTCATCTGCCACCATCTGCCACCACTGAGAACAGCCTAGCTCCATCCTCTTTGGAATCCCCCTTGATCTGCTGGCAATGCTCCTACTAATGCAGCCCAATAGGCTGTTAGCCTTCTTGGCATCCAGGGCACATTGCTGACTCATATCCAGTTTCTCATCCATTGTAATCCCCATGTCCTTCTGCAGAACTGCTGCTTAGCCAGTCAGTCCCCAGCCTGTAGCAGTGCATGAGATTCTTCCGTTCTAAGTGCAGGACTCTGCACTTGTCCTTGTTGAACTTCATCAGATTTCTTTTGGCCCAATCCTCCAATTTGTCTAGGTCACTCTGGACCCTATCTCTATCTTCTACCATATCTATTTCTCTCCCCAGCTTAATGTCATCTGTGAATTTGCTGAGGGTGCAATCTATCCCATCATCCAGATCATTAATAAAGATATTGAACAAAACTGGCCCCAGGAACAACCCCTGCACATTCCTCATATGAGGAGAAAATGTAGATCTTATACTAACTTCTTGGAACTGACATGGTGACAGATTTGTGAATGGCTTTTATGAACTGCATTGAAGATTCTTCAGTAGAAATGTGTGGAGTACAAGAAATGTAGCAGTCAGTGAATTGCGTAAAGCTTAGCCAGCTTGCTTTCTGATAGTTCCAGCAAGTGTTTTTATTGGTGCTTACAATAAGTATGGTTATTCCAACTTTGGTAAGAATTGGATGGTGTTGACTATGTGGGAAGTTTTTTGATATAATACTTACAGGTTGAAGTGGGTGATTGCCAGTACAGGTGGTCCAGGTGAAGTCAGGTGAATCTTGTTTCCTGGCAGAATAAAAACTACCCTGTTGTTTTGGATGATGGATGAGGAGAAAGTCCTGGTGAGAGATCCAGTCCAAAAGGTCCATTTTGATCTGACTCTCTATATTCCCAGATAGTGAGGTGGCAGGGTGTGGGAGCTCAATAAGAATATTTGGGGTAGGCCAGTCTTGGTTAGGCCATTTGCCACTCCAAAATGACCGACTCTAACAACATTACAGAGGTATGAATTAAGTGGAAGTGGTTCCATATCAGCAAAATCTGCTCTAATGTAGGTAGCATGACCATATTTACTATGCAAACATTAACTCACAAAGTTATAACCTTTGATGTCAAAAGTGGTTAGAAGAAAAGATCTGACATGTCTCCTGAAGGCAGATTACATTCAGATTATATTTGGAGGCTAAGGACTAAAAAATGTGTTTAGGAGGTGAGAGACCGTCAAAGGATTTTCAGGGATAGGCCAATATCCAAGGTTTCTTGATCATGGTTAAGATAGCTGAGATTGCTTGACAGTCCATGCTGGCCAGGATCTAAAAGATTTGGCTACTAACTGCAGCTTCAATTTCTCCTGCTAAAGCAGTGTATTTGTGCAGTATACAATGAAAACATAGCTGCATTATATCAGGCAATATAAAGGAACGAAGGAAGTTAATCAGTCTTGGACCATGGCTTGAAACAGAAGAAGAAAAGGTTTTGAAAGAATATGAGGCACACATTTTAATATATAAGAGCAACTGAGTTGTGGCATCGGGTACCAACTGAAGCGGCCAAGACACTGCTGATATTAAACAACATATAACTTATCAATACAAATGACATACAGCAGTTAGTCCTGAAACATACAGGCCCTAGTAGGTGACACAATGGAGGTGTTTTGTGACCTTGCTTTATATAGTTCTACAAAACTGATATTCCTCCACTGACCCATAAAGGCTAATAGTTAAACCTGATCCAGATGTACAAGTGTTAGTAACTGCCAGTTTGAGAAGTTTCTGTCTCATCTGTCAGCCCCATTTATAGTTTTCAGAAACATCATCACCACATATGCCTTTAGTCAAAAACGTGTTGAACAATTTATCACAATTAATTTTTTTATCCAGTTAAAATAACTTTTAAAAATTTGTCCTAACACAGTACTTAATTGATTTAGAGTTTAATTACAGTAATCAAGATAGACTTAATCAGGACCTATAGATACCTACACAGGGAACAAATATTTGTGAATGGGCTTTTCAATCTAGCAGACTAATAAGAAGGTTCAGGTTGGAAGTTGAAGATAGACATATCCAGACCGGAAATAAGGTGTTTTTTTTTAATTATCTAGGGTAATTAACCATTGGAAAAATTACCAAAGGGTTGTGGTGGATTCTCCATCACTGGCAATTTTAAAATCATGATTATATATATTTTTTAAAATATGTTCTAGTTCAAAGAGGGATTATTTCTAGGAAGTTTTATGGCTTGGAATATAGAGGCAGTCAGACTAGATGATCATGCTGGTCCCATCCCTCCTTGGAATCTATGAAAACCCATAGATCTAGGTTTAGCCAATGTTTCAAACTGTCTTAATAAAATACTTAATTTTAATTTGAAGCCCTTTTAATATGTTAATTTGAGTAGTTAATTCTATCCTTAGCCTTCATTCATTTTTTTCAAGTGCATCTGGCAATGCATGTTCTAACAAGAGGGGAGGTTTCTTATAATGATCTTGTCTTTACATACATCAGATAAAAGGCAAATTTTAACTTTTGAACTGTATATTTTTACCCAGGTTACAAACAAAAACAACTTCCTCATATAATAGTAACTATGAATTTAAAATGTTCTGCTTGAGAATAATCTGTCAGTAATTACCATGTTGACATTTGCAAGTGTATCCATTGATATGATCTTCACAGGTTGAACCGTGTAGACAAGGTGATGAACCACACTCATTAACTTCTATTTCACAAAACTGACCAGAAAATCCAGGGTGACACCTGAAACAAACAACATTCCATAGTGATATACTGCACCTGTTCCATTATATGTATTATATTCTCTGTAGAGATAATTCATATAATGTATTGACATTTACACTGGCAGGGCACAAGTGCACATATGTAATTTTTCTTTTGACTAGTTTCTGTTGTACCTTAAGATTTCACCATTAAATCGGTAGTGATCTTCTTGTGGTTTCATGATATCTCAATACCTCTTCAAATTGTTATCTAAACTCTAAAAGTTAGTTCAAAAGTAAATCTAATGGGCTTTGCTTCCAGTTTATTGGCTTTAAAAAGGTGGGTAAACAAATATTTGAAAAAAATCCTCTTCTTAATATGCTCTTGAGAAGAGCTCCTTCTACTAAAGTATGGTTTATTTAGCCAAGTAATAACAGTCTAGATGTTATCTATGGTGAAACGTATCCCCGCTAGAGATAACTAGAGCAAAAAGACTAAGGACTAGTAACCATGATTTGACTGTTGTTGTCAGGTGTATCTAATAATAGCTCTGTCTCAAAAAAATTTCCAGTATGTTTCAGTAGGTTTTCTGGATTTGACTTTTTTTAAAATCAAACCTGATTGTATGATCCTTTACCAACACCAAGATAGTCCCTAATAATTTCAACAATAGCTTGAAAATCATGAATTCTCAGCTACTCATGGTATTTGGCTGTGGTCCACTGCATTCTACCGAAGACATATTCGGGCAGATATTTTTTTCAAACTAGCAAAAAGAGGGTGTGAAAATTGCCTTTTTCAGTTTGCATGTTTGGCTCACCTGGATATGCATCATGCTTATATGTTTTTGGAATTCAGGTCAACCTAAAACTGAAACCTAAAGCAAATATGAAACTAACCTAGACAGATTTCTTATTTTCCTAATGAAACAGATGTATTTCACTGGTGAGATTGCCTGTGGCTCTCTCATCCTTTGTGCATGTGCACACATATGCATCTGCACACACACACATCACAGAACTTTTATTCACCCACAGGACCCCACTCCTCTCAAAATGCCACTCCTAAGAGTAGGCCCAAGCTACTTGCTTATTGTTAGGTGATTCGGATGCAGGTAATGGCCCACAGCAACTTCTACCAAAGTCTTTGCAGGCAACCTATGGGACCATTCCCTAGGAAAGTGAGCAAGAAGTCCTTATGTCCTTCCATCCTATTCAGGAAGCACCTTCTAGAAAGTATGTAGCCTCTTCACCCCTCTGTTCCTCATTCAAAAGCAGCAGTGTGGGAAACAAACTTTCTTGCTCAAGCTACTGCCCGTAATTTTTTTCTTTTTATGTCAGAGATGCCCAATCCACTACTACTATTAAGTAAGTCCTTTGTGTAATCAGAGCAGGTAGAAGTGTGTGCAGAAGCTTTCCTTCACAGCTGTCCCAAAAATACTAGATAGAAAGACAAAGCATAAGAATCACCAACCCAGATCAGACTGAGATTCCAGCTAGTCTAATATTCAGTCTCTGAGAGTGGCTAGTGTCAGTTGTCTCGCAAGGAAGTGAAATAAAACCCAAAATAGGCATATCTAAAATAAAGTGAGAAAAGAAAATTTTTCCTAACCATCTTTGGTTAGTGGCTGGCTTATGCCCTGAAGCATGAGAATATATATCCCTTCTAAATTACCTTATCTAAAAATAACTGTGGATTTTCTAAATATCCTGAACAAAGATAGATGGAAGAAGCAGGCCACCTGGCCACTCTTAAATAGCTGTAAGAGGAGGTTATAGGCCACCAACCTACTTCTCCCCTAGATAACTAAGGCTACGTCCACACTTGCAACTGTACAAAGTTACATATGAATTGTTGTGCCATAACCCCCAACTGTCTCCATATGAAGCCTTGAAGCATGTTCCTGAAGGAGAGCACACAGAGAGTAACATAGCACGC
The DNA here is from genome assembly GCF_025201925.1 of Gopherus flavomarginatus. Taxonomy (NCBI): domain Eukaryota; kingdom Metazoa; phylum Chordata; order Testudines; family Testudinidae; genus Gopherus; species Gopherus flavomarginatus. Next base: position 166,340,558 of record NC_066620.1, on the reverse strand, counting down.
ATAAGGAGTGTGAGTATATATACACCTCTACTGTGGCATAGCCTTGTACCCTTCTGCAATGCAGTGTGGATGGGGGCAAGGCATGTATACGAGGTCATGAGTATCAATAGTCCTCCAGGGTCACTCCCATAATGCACTGAACACTTTGTTGTCTGAACCTTACCCAAACGTATAAAGGTCCCCTGCCAGAGGACATGTGCTCAGCAGTTCCGAACAGTTCATTGGGAATGCAGGGATCATGTTCTAAGAGCTGCCATCTCATCTCTGAGCACATGCAGGTGCTCATCAATGTGTGGTCAAAGTTCTTCATCCTCCATAACTTTGCCCAGACTGGCAGGAACATACAGCTCTACTGGGAGATTTCACAGAGGCTGAAGGAAGCTGGCATTCATGAGACTCTATCCCAGTGCCAGGAGCACATGAAGCTCCTGAGGTTCCATACCAGAGTGGGACGTACTCAAAACAGTCACTCTGGGATGCCTCGCACAGTCCCATACTACGATGAACTGGACTGGGTGCTCTCCTAGCCTGTAAATACATAGCCTGAAGTGACTCATGAGTTCCTCCTCAACCCCACTGGCCTCATAATATGATTGGATGCTGATGAGGGGCAGTCCACCAAGGAAGCCCAGGGAGACCCACGGAAAGAGGGGCATGAGATTCTGCACCTCTACTCAGCGGACCTGGTCAACACTGGAAGGAAGTCAACACTGAGGAGGACCCAGAGTTGCTGCAGAAAGCAGAACACAAGGTTTGTATGTTTTGACAATGGACACCTCCCTTCCTGCCCCCACCCCTGGAAATATTCCATCTTGCTCTAGTGATACATACTTAAAGCTGGCTCCCATCCCATACTATCCCACCCTCCACCCTGATATGGTCCCTGAGCAACATATTGCAGTAAATCAGCGATTTTATTGAAATCCCATAAACCATTGTCATGCACGTAACAGCAGAAGCTATAGGAAAAATTTTAAGGAGCAGTCACTGTGCCCCTGTGTCTGGGCATTTCTTGAGTAGCACTTTGGTAGCAATAGTCCCTGGGCATGTGAGCTAGGGAGAAAGGGCGGGAGAGAGAAGGATTGCAAAAGGCACCAGTGGAGAAAGAACAGTTTAATGGTTGTTCAAAGACCCAAAGCACTGCTCTCCCATTCTTGCTTCCCTTTAGGTACAGGAGCTATGTGGAAGGGAGTTGGGGATGGTTGCTAGCTTGGACACAGGCTCACCTAGGTCCAAGAAGAGACAAGGTGAGTGAGGTAGGACCTGTTACACTATCTGCAGTGACTCACAACTGTGATTGCCTACCTCAAGGCAGACTGTCAGAAACAGGGCAGACATTCCAAACTGGTGGTGTTTCTAAATTAGATTTCTCCAAGCCAGTACCACACATGGATTCCTGGATCACAATACCAGTCGTACCATGGAGTCACAGACAGTCCCCTTAGATGCTCCAGTCTACCTTGCTGCCCAGACAGTGGTCACTTATACCAAAGATCACATCACATTTCAGTTGCTTCCAGTCCCAAGTGACCAGTCACTTACCCCAGATCAAGTGGTATTCTAGATCTTACGTCAAAGACAATGCTGGGAGCCAATTCTATAGTAAATTAAGTTAAGGTTTATTAGTTATAAAAAGGAAGTAAGGGTTATTGAGAGGTTAAAGTAGGTAAAATATATGTACAGGTGAGTCACAGTCTATAATTCGGAATGGTAGCAGAGATGTAGTAATCTGACAGGGCTACCCAGAATAACTCTGGGGATCTTCATCTTCTCATTCAATTATTCTGCCCTGTTAGAATCCAAACAGTACAGAGATGAAGGATCTTTCCTTCAGTCCATTCCTGTAGCTTCTTCTGACAGAAAATAAGCTGATAGTGTCTCTACTCATGTGGGCTTTTCCTTTGCTGACAGCGAGTGAGGAATGCATTGAGAGTCTTTGACGTCCTAATATCACACACAATGACCACCTGTTTAGAAATTACCGCTTCTTTCTCCTTTGATGGGTTATTTAGTTACAGAAGTAAACATATGTAAATGTTTGCTATTACTTTATAACAGGATACGGATAAGTGACAAAAATGCATGTAACATCTCATTAATTTTCATGAAGTTGAAACTCCAAATACACTCTTATACATTTAACAATTATTTTGATCTATACTAATACACAAGTGAATTGACCTCAGGCTTTGGCATGAGGTGGCACCTGGTCTGCCAGCACCAAAGGAGTAATTGTTGCCTCTCTGATATCCTGGGACCTAAATAGCTGGAACAACACTGCATATATCAATGTGTGAACCTTGATAAGTTTCAGGTTCACATAGAAACCTGAGACTAGGCAAACTTCTGTTTTTGTAAAGCCCTCATGTCTAAACCATCACTGATTGGGAAGTACTTGTGACAATGTACCCCATAAGGCTTTATGCGGTGGAGGTGCTTATAAATGTATGTATGATATAACTGGAATAGAGTTTTGCTGCATATGCCATGTAACATATCTATGTGAAGGTTATGATCTACTAGTTATGTTCATCCTAGTTGTATGCAGGCACCATTTGTGTGTTCAAAGTTATGAACATTGGCTGTATAATTGCTTGATTTCTAAGTAGCCTAAGAACATTTGGTCACTTCTTGGGAAAGGAATGTGCTCAGTCAAGAAGCATTTAGCAGACAAAAGAGCTTGGAAGACTCCAATCCACATAAGAAGTCTACCTGAGGACATTTAAGGTAGCATGTTGGTAATGACTGCTGCCTGCAAGTCCTGAGTCATGCATGGGCATGTGACTTGCCCATGTGATTTCAAATCTCCATTATGTGACTGGATTCTACACAGGGTGAGGAGGTGCTTTCCATCCACAAGAGAGAGAGTCTATTTAAACCACTGGGAGACCCCTCCATTTGGTCTTCAGGTGGCTAAAGAAGGAGCCTCTCCACTCCCCCAGGATACTTAAAGGAAACTGGAACAAAGGACAGTAACTACAGGAGGTGTGAGTAATTGCTCGACCCAGACTAAAAGGAGATTAGCCTGTAAAAGGAAGCATTCTGGAACTGGTGAGGATCCTATCTGTATATAGTTTGATTAGACATAGATTTGTGCATTTTATTTTAATTTGCTTGGTAACTTACTTTGTTCTGTCTGTTACTACTTGGAAACACTTAGATCCTACTTTTTGTATTTAATAAAATCACTTTTTACTTATTAATTAACTCAGAGTATGTATTAATACCTGGGGGGGGCAAACAAATGTGCATATCTCTCTATCAGTGTTATAGAGGGCAAACAATTTATGAGTTTACCCTGTGTAACGGATTTATTTGGGTTTAGACCCCATTGGGTTTAGACCCCATCTGGGTGCTAAAGACAAGCCCACTTCTGTGAGCTGTTTTCGGGTAAACCTGCAGCTTTGGGGCAGGTAATTCAGATTCTGGATCTTTGTTGAAGTAGACAAGAATGTCTGGCTCAGCAAGACAGGGTGCTGAAGTCCTGAGCTGGCAGGGAAAACAGGGATAGAAGTAGTCTAGACACATGGGTTGGCAGCTCCCAGGGGGGTTTCTGTGATCCAACCCATCACAGTACTGATATGTGATTTACCAGTTCTTGGATTAATAGTCTGTAAAATGAATGAAAGATCACAAATGATTAACAATAAATGAACTTTTGGTCTCTTAGGACTAGCAAAATCTGCTATGCCATTCTCATTAAAATTAATGGTACTCAGCACCTCTGAAAATCAAGTCACTTATTCAGGTGCCTAAATATGGTTCTATGAACATAGTTTTACAGCTATAATTTGTACACAGGAGTGCCTAATGCTGGAGGAGGAAGAATCTTTGATAAACCTGTACATTTTACACTTTTAAAAGCATGTCAGCCACATTATGATGTGAAATAAAAGTGGAAAACATATAAGAAGCAAATACAATTTGCCCTCATTCACCCTACTGAGATGGAAAAAAAATTATATATACCCATGAAAGCACTCAGACACCCTGAAAATCAAATCCCACAGAAATCAGTGTGCACAGAAAACCATTTTCCTTTCTTTTGTTGTTAAATTAGAAAATCATTTAATTTAAAGGCTATTTAATGCCAAAAAAAAGTCTTGTTAGAAATTTTCTTATTAATGTTATAGTGTTCAATTTACTTGTGATTAGATAGCATAACTGTGTATGAATACTGTCCAATAATCACAGAGTGGGAACTGCACTACAAAATGACTCTGGTCAGTTGCAAAACAGCTAGGATTAAATACGTTTGCTCTGAGTGTTTGCAAATCATAAGAGACAGTGCACCTTTATTATTAGAAGCTTTCCTAAGATCAACCATCTTGCAAGTTGGAATAAAATGCACATTTCCTGAGAATGCTAATAAAGTTATTGTAATTATTGGTACTATTCTGTACTCCAACCCCACAGGGTGCCAGTAGCATGCCCACTGTACTGCATCTCAGAGTACCATAGGTGCTTCAACAGCTAGGCCTTGTAGACACTAGCCCTAGTTGGTCTCAATAACCACTCAAGACACTTGGCGAGGGGAAAGATTTTTACTAGGGCTAGCAGGAAAGGGGAAATGTTTCAAATACTGTAGGTACAGAGGCTGAAGCAGTTACAATTCAAAATCAGCAACAGCAGTTCTCGTTTGGGTCCCTGGAACAGTCCAACTGAGAGTCAGGGCTCTTCAGGTTTAATGCCTGGGTGCCCTCTCCAGCCCAGTCTCTATTCAAACAAAAAAAAACATTGTGGGTATTCAAGTCAGGCTCAGTCATTCTTTCTCTCTCTCTCTCATTAGACTCATAGACTCTAGGACTGGAAGGGACCTCCAGAGGTCATCGAGTCCAGTCCCCTGCCCTCATGGCAGGACCAAATACTGTCTAGACCATCCCTAATAGACATAGGTCCCTTTGCACTGTTTTCCTGCCCAGTCACTGCTTCTCTCCAATAAGTCCCACCCAGACTTGCACCCAGCTGTCATGTCTGGCACTCACAGCTCCTTCCAGATGAGGCTTTATCTACAGTTCCTAGGGTTTGTCTGTAGCTTCCTACTGCCATGTGGTTCCCACTCCCAAACAGACCCCAGACACTTTCTGGTTCAGAACTTTTCCACATACCAGGTCAGGGGAAGGGGAAGTGCAGTGAGGAGGAGGCTGATAGGAAACATAATCCCTTGTTAATATGGAAGACCTTCTTCAGATATTTAGCCATATTAGCATGAAAAGAGCTGTAATCAAGACAATTTTTTTATTTTAAAAGTCTGGTACAATGCATTTGGTATCATGTTTTTGTATTAGACCTAAACAGTGTGCTAAGTTTCAAAACTTGTTTACAAAATTTCCGCGATAATGCAAATCTGTATTAGACAGTGGTCATACTTATAAATTGTTTTTGCTAAACAGGTAAATTTACCCTTTTTGGTATTCTCCGAAAGAATTACAGAGCGTACCGCAAATACTGATGCAACTTCCTTATCTAAGGCAAAATTAGCCCAAATTTAAGGTTGTACAAATCCTGTTTCAAAACTGATTTACTGTGGTTGCATTTAAAAATCCAGGATTTCTACACTGTAGTATGTAACATGCCACAGTTTTCCCTTACAGCTAGAACAGAAAATAATTGTCCTGTGTTGCATTTGTTGGGAAATGTTGGCTTTTTTCACAGTGATTGCTCTAAATTATGCTATAGAGTAATAACCCCAAAACAGCACATAGTAAATTTGTGACATTTTAGTAATATAGACATTAGAAAAAGACTGTCAGATTAACGTATTCATCCCCTTGTAAGCATGGAGTATATTCATGATATACGTCATGTATCCAATATTAAATAAAGATTGCATTTAGTCCTGGCCATAATGTCAAAAAGAGAATTAGACCCAGAACCTTCACATTGGCCAAAATCAGAAGAGTAATTCTCTCTGTAATTCTCTGGAAAAGAAAAACAACTCATAAGTAATACATTAGTGTGTATATTTGAATTTAAGAAATGATTTTGGTATTGTTTACATTCTGATACTTTATTTCTCTCTAGATTTTCAGTGTCATCAATGGGGCTTACAAAAATGCTGATTTAACTGTTCTAACCCCAGCCCACTTAAACAAACTGTACATTACGATGTGATCACTTTTTGTAATATTAAATTTTATAATTAGCAAGTATAAGTAGAATTATAAAATTCAGCTCCAGTGATAAACTAATTTTAGATGATTTGCACAGTTAGCTCAAATCCTTTTTGAAAATATTTTTTATGAGCAACTCAGGTCTTAAGAGCTTTCAACTTCATAAAGGAAATATAATTCTTTCAGTGGCTCATCACTGGGATGATGTTTATGTTGGGAGATTTTAATGAAAGCGTCATCTATAGGTGAAGTATTTCATCATGCCAGGACTGATTGAAATACTGTATACTGATTAATATTTAATAAAAAATAATGCTTTTAGAAATAAATCTGACTTTAGCACAAGTAACTACTACATCTTATTTAATGAAAAAAGTTTGAGATTTTTAACTTACAAAAGATGCCAACATGAGATTTGATGTTTCAGTACTAAAATGAAGCAGAAGATCATGTTCATTTCTTGTTTAAAATATGTTTAGAATCTAATCTAGTCTTCGCAGTGAGGACCACAAAGCCCTTTTCTTTCTGCTAGTTATTTCTGATTTTTCTCCCATCCTCCAGCAACTGCTGAACTGATACAGTGCACTACCTCCTGTCAGCCATTAACAGGAACAGTTGCCTTAATTTGTTGCAGGCACATATAGTACGAGGACAAAATATTCCACTGATGAGGACAACCAGGGTTTCAAAGTGAAAATCTGCAGCTTGATTAGCTTTTAAAAACAAACCTCTCCCCAAAACACCAGATAGTTATTTGGGTCTATTTTGGGGTTCAATGCTCTCATGACTACAGTGATCAGAGACTCTGTTTTTAAAGAGACAGTCCATTATTTAAGCCCTCTGGCAGGTGTCCCAACTTTTTCTTAAAAACAGGCTAATTGACCCATATTTTCTGTCTTCACTCCCATCAGTACTGGCAGGTCCAGCTGCTGGCTGAGTCTCTGCTGGCCAGCCACCCATCCACCAGTGGTGAGTGGGGGGTCCAGAGGCCGATGAAGGGGTTGGATGTGCAAGGCTTGTGGTGGGGCAAAGATGCAGCACGCAGGTCCAGCCACTCCCCAGCTAGTCCGTCAGCACAGCCCCCGCTGCATGCCAGCTCTCGGCCAGCAGGGTTCCACCATCTGTGCTATTTCTGGCCAGTACTGGCTGCATGCTGAAAGCTGCGGTGGCCAGTCAGTGCAGGCAGGTGCCAGGCGGTGGTTGGTTACATGTCGCCTCTGCTGCCCATTCATCGGCCCTTTACATGCTTCCCCTCTATCTTTCCTCTTCCTGCTTTTCCCCTTCACCCCACAGCCCCTCTGCTCCTCCATATCCCCCACAGCGAGTCACTTTCTACTTCCAGTGCCGTGCAGAGAACCAGCTCCTGCTGGGAGCACTCAGCTCACCAGAAGCCCAGCTGGCAGGCTCCTTCCTCCCTGCACTACCTCTGGCTGGGCTGGCACTCCGGAGAAAGCCCAAGACCCTCTGGTCCGGGGCACTGGCCAGTAGGAGCTGAGCCCTGAATATGCCAAAGCCCCACACAGTGCTGGCACAGGGAAGCTAAGCTCTGGAGTGATGTGGGAGGAAGTGTTTTCCAGTCTGTTCATGCCCTGAACCTGCAGGCTCCACAGCAGACCCTGGGGCAGTGGCTTAGCACTCTCTTTGCCTGCCTCCCACCCAGGTCCTGCCCCTCTGTCCCCTAGGCACCTCTTCTGCTGAGCCACCTCTCTCGCTGAAGCTTCTGCAGTCAGGTTTCCTGGGTCCTGGTGCACAATGCATCCTTAGGGATTAATTCCTTGCTGTCCGCGCTGTAGCCCAGGAACAGGAGGTGGCTGGGTTATATTGGTGGCCAGCAGCAGCCTGGAGGTGTTAGCTGCCTTTTGACACTGTGCAGGCAGGAAAGGACAAGTTGCTTTCAACCACATGGGAGTGGTGGGTAGGGGAAGAGATGAGCTCTGCATAGATGCAGGCCATGTCATCCCTTTCCCCCCACTCCTCCTCTGTGTCTGGAAGCAGGTCCCATCCCTTCCCTCCCACCCAGTGCAGAAAGGCTGCTGCTGGCCACATTCTGATGTGAACCCTGGCAGAAATCTGGAAAGGGGGGGCATGTGACATGGGAGAGGCGGGTCTGTCCCGGGGGCCCAGCCAGACATGGAGGGTGGAGAGTGCTGGGCAGGGAGGGTCGGGTCGATCCGTCACCTCCTCTGTGAGAGAAAGGTGTAGGGGAGTGTGTGTGTGTGTGTCACCCCTCTCTGTGTGAACCCTAAAGCCTTAAAGATAAGAATGTAAATAAAAAGAATCCATCTACACAGTATTTCTTTTAACAGGGAATGAGCCATCTTGATGTTAATTTGAACATTTGTACCACTGATTTCCTTTAACTTGCTTAAATATGAGTAATTTTACCAGGTATCCCATATTGAGAATAGGGAAATATGGTCAATCTACTCATGACAAATAACCAATATTCAGGGCTGGCCCCCATCAGCCTAATCTCTAGGATTCAGATCACCACTGAAATGTCTTGCCTTCCCTTTCCCCCACAAGAGAGAATAAGGATACAATAAAGGTTATGTCAGTTTGCAAAGACTTAAGGCCTCCTCTTCTTCCTCCAGGCTAGTAGGGTTCACCATTATCTCTCAGGTCTCATATTTATCTCTGGGAGCTGGTCCCCTGGAGCCTGTCATCCACACTGGACACCAGCCATAAATTGCAATGAAATTACAAACTCAATTTATAAACTTACAGCTTTTTAAAATCTGTCCTTACTCCCTATTAACCTAAAGCTGGGCCTGCTTGGAAGGTGAGAAGGGGAAAAAAAAACCAAAACACAACACCACAAGACACTTTGTCAATGTTGCCAAGGGAAAAAAAATCCTTCCTGATCCCCAGAACTGACAACTAGCCAAACCCACAGTATCTTGGAAATGCAGTTCAAGTTATAGGCAGGGAGGGAGGGGCAGCAACCCCAGCAGAATGGTTGTTGCATGCCTGGAGAGCTTCACAGACAATCAACTCGCCCTTCCACCCGGATAATCTCTCCTCCTCCCCTGTATTAGTCTCTGCCAAGTCATGATCTCCTAGGTGTTCCTGGCAGGAAGAAGAAGGAAGGTCTGAAGAGCCCAGCCTGATTCCTTCCCACCTCTCCTTCCCACCCCCAGGGGTGTCATTCACTTGCTAGTGTGATTCAACCACTCTGCCCTTGAGCTGGGGAGCAACATAGATGCAGTGTGGCCAGCTCTCATGATTTTATGAGTGCTGAAATATTGTGTGTGTTTCATAGAATCATAGAATATCAAGATTAGAAGAGACCTCAAGAGGTCATCTAGTCCAATCCCCTGCTCAAAGCAGGACGAATTCCCAACTAAATCATCCCAGCCACGGTTTTGTCAAGCCTGACCTTAAAAACCTCTAAGGAAGGAGATTCCACCACCTCCCTAGGTAACTCATTCCAGTGCTTCACCACCCTCTGAGTGAAAAAGTTTTTCCTAATATCCAACCTAAATCTCCTCCACTGCAACTTGAGACCATTACTCCTTGTTCTGTCATCAGGTACCACTGAAAACAGTCTAGATCCATCCTCTTTTGACCCCCCTTTCAGGTAGCTGAAAGCAGCTATCAAATCCCCCCTCATCCTTCTCTTCTGCAGACTAAACAATCCCAGTTACCTCAGCCTCTCCTCATAAGTCATGTGCTCCAGCCCCCTAATCATTTTTGCTGCCCTCCGCTGGACTCTTTCCAATTTTTCCACATCCTTCTTGTAGCGTGGGGCCCAAAACTGGACACAGTACTCCAGATGAAGCCTCACCAATGTAGAATAGAGAGGAATGATCACATCCCTCAATCTGTTGGCAATGCCCCTACTTATACAGCCCAAAATGCCGTTAGCCTTCTTGGCAACAAGGGCATACTGTTGATTCATATCCAGCTTCTCATCCACTGTAACTCCTAGGTCCTTTTCTGCAGAACTGCTTCCTAGCCATTCAGTCCCTAGTCTGTAACAGTGCATGGGATTCTTCCTTCCTAAGTGCAGGACTCTGCACTTGTCCTTGTTGAACCTCATCAGGTTTCTTTTGGCCCAGTCCTCTAATTTGTCTAGGTCCCTCTGTATCCTATCCCTACCCTCCAGCATATCTACCACTCCTCCAAGTTTAGTGTCATCTGCAAACTTACTGAGAGTGCAGCCCAAGCCATCCTCCAGATCATTAATGAAGATATTGAACAAAACCAGCCCAGGACCGACCCTTGGGGCACTCCACTTGAAACCAGCTGCCAAGTAAACATGGAGCCGTTGATCACTATCCGTTGAGCCCGACCATCTAGCCAGCTTTCTATCCACCTTATAGTCCAATCATCCAGCCCATACTTCTTTAACTTGTTTATTGAAGCCCCAGCTGCTGAAACCATGTCATTAAGAATTTCAGCTTTCATTTTTTTTAAAAAGGAAGTTTCTAATCCTTATAATTGTGAAAAAATCTTGAAAATATGACCCAAGTGCTCTCCAAAGCCTCAGAAACCAAAAGACAAATGGAATATTTCTGTCTTAAATGTCATAAAACCCTCTGTACGTATAGTCTGTATTCCAGTGCTTTCTTTCACTTATTCAAGATCAAGAGTTCTGAGATATGTGCAACTTTCATCTAATGCCTATTTGTGTACAATGAGTTAATGTTAAAGCCATGTCTAGAGCCCTGCACAGATACAAAAATGTGGAGCTGCATCCAGTTTGCATCCACCAGGTCAACCCATGATCCGACCCATGATCCACTAGCTAGCTTTTACCTCTATCCACATCCGCAGCAGCAAGTCATCTCATGTGGGCTAGGGAGAAATGGGGAGGGAGCAGAGATGAACAAGTGGGGGAGGTGGGATCTTGCAAGGAAGGGGCAGAACAAGGGCAGGGGCTGGGTGGTGCTGGGGCTGGGTCTTGAGGAGAAGGGGCAGTGGGGGGGAGTGCAAGGAAGGGGTGTCACATCACATGCTACTCCCGGGGGCTCATGAGTGACCACACCTGGTAGCAGCTGTGCTGGATAAAGGGGTAGGGCTCCAGGGCCCCTGCTTGCTCCAATCCCATAGCTGGGGGCGGGCCATGCTGCCCAGGAACTGGTGGGCCGGGAGCACGGCCAGTGCTACTGGGCCGGGCCACAGTGGGGACGCTGTCACTGCCTTTGGGGTCCAAGCCGCTGGACAGGAAGCAGTGCGGTGAACATATGCCCGACTCCAGTCTGCCACCCAGCCCCCCGTGCTGCTCCCCTCAGGCTGCCTGAATCAGATGCCAAGGGCCAGGCATCACTGGTAACAGAGGCAGGGCTTCTTCCTGACCAGTTTCTCCCTTGTCACAGTAACATTGTTTCTGCTTTGCACTGGCTGCTGAGCTCCACTGGTGGATGCATTTAGGGAAGTGCAGGAAATAGTTTACCTATTTTACATGCCTCCCTGTTCATCAGCACAGCAGTTGAGAAGCAGCAGATCTTTAGAGCCCTGCACAGTTGTATCCACATCCGCTACACTATCTGCAAAAATGGTTCTCAGATATCAATGGATATGAAGTGGATATCCACAGATTTGCAGGGCTCTAACCATGTCTGCACTGCAGGACTTACAGTATCAATGCAGCTGTGCCGCTGTAAGATCTCTCATGTAGCTGCTCTATGCCGACAGGAGAGAGCTCGTCCATTGACATAATTAGACCACCCCCATTGAGTGGCAGTAACGATGTTGGTGGGAGAGTGTCTCCCGCCGACATAGCGCTGTCCACACCAGTGCTTCTGTCATTGTAACTTATGTCGCTCTGGGGCGTGTGTGTTTTTTTACACCCGTGAGCAACATAAGTTATACCAACGAAAGTCCTAGTACAGACATAGCCTTAGAAATACTTAATTGTTTAGGGCTCTGTTCATCAGAATATTTGTCACCTACAGGTCACAGACCTGATTCAGGAGAGCAGCCTCCGTCTTCCTACTTGGGGCAGAAGAATTTCCACTTTCTCATTCCCAGGGCTGCCCAGAGGATTCAAGGGGCCTGGGGCAAAGCAATTTCAGGGGGCCCTTCCATAAGAAAAAGTTGCAATACTATAGAATACTATATTCTCAAGGGAGCCCCTCAAGGGCCCGGGGCCTGGGGCAAATTGCCAACTTGCCGTCCCCCGTCTGGGCAGCCCTGCTTATTCCTGCTGGCACAGAAACTTTGAACCAACCTCTTCATCCCAAGGACATATTAGGTAGACAGTTTACTGAGTAATAATAACAGGGACATTTCTATTAATCTGATCATCTTGCTTAAGCGTACAAACTGCCAAATAATCCCTGAAAGACCCAAATTATGTTTCAAAACTTGTAAAAAGAGGGAGAATGTTAAGTCAAGAACATCCTGTCATTGGTCTAACAGCATAAGAACTTGCCTTTTTTAAAATTATGTATGTTTCCATTTTCTGTTTTGACCATCAAATAAACCAACCCATCTGATGTGCTTGGCATATGGAAGATATTTATTCCAGACTAAGGCTAGATGAACTCCTTGCTCTCCAGCCTCCACTATTTTTCCATACACAGGGCTAAAGTTAGATCTTCCTGAATATAGGAACCCCTGTACATCCTCAAGTGGATGAGATCATTAAGAAGACCTTGAAAAAGCAGGAAGCCCATGGGAGTTGCACTGGCTGTGACATGCATTCTTTTGGAACTGGCAGTGTTGAAGTCTGTAACACTTCATAAGCAGCACAGCTGGGAACAAATGCAAGAGAAAAGTTTTAGTGAATCAAAATACTGAACATTTAGAAATATTGGTAATATATAAGCATAATTTAGATATTCTACTTCAGAAATTTATTCTGATGACGTAATACTTTTCATACATAGAGTATTAAGTAAAAGGGAAATTAAAACATAACACTTACAACTTCACTTCTAATTCTAGAACAGCTCTCTTTCCTCCTCCTCCACTTTTGTAAGTTATTTTTAATGTACTTGTGATGGGGTATGTCAACCCAGAACTGGGCCAATGGGGGCTGACCAATTGTAGAATCATAGAAGGTTAGGGTTTTTGGAAGACACCTCAGGAGGTCATCTAGTCCAACCCCTGCTCAAAGCAGGACGAACACTAACCAAATCATCCCAGCCAGGGCTTTGTCAAGCTGGACCTTGAAAACCTCTAAGGGGAGATTCCACCACCTCCCTAGGTAATCCATTCCAGTGCTTCACTACCCTCCTAGTGAAATAGTGTTTCCTAATATCCAAACTAGACCTTCCCCACTGCAACTTGAGACCTTTACTCCTAGTTCTGTCATCTGCCACCAGCGAGAACAGCTGAGCTCCATCTTTTTTGGAACCCCCCTTTAGGTAGTTGAAGGCTGCTATCAAATCCCCCCTCATACTTCTCTTCTGCAGACTAAACAAGCCTAGTTCCCTCAGCCTCTCCTTGCAAGTCATGTGCCCCAGCCCCCTGATCATTTTTGTAGTCCTCTGCTGGACTCTCGCCAATTTGTTCACATTCTTTCTGTAGTTGGGGGAGCAAAACTGGATGCAATACTCCAGATGTGGTCTCACTAGTGCTGAATAGAGGGGAATAATCACTTCCCTCGATCTGCTTGCAATGATCCTACTAATGCAGCCCAATATTCTGTTAGGCTTCTTGGCAACAAGGGCACACTGCTGACTCATATTCAGTGTCTCAACCACTGTAATCCTCAGGTCCTTTTCTGCAGAATCACTGTGGGTACATGAGGACATTCCCCATTGCCCCTGCTGCATATGCTTCAGGTGGAAGGTAAAGAAAAAAGGAGGCATCCCAATTTACTCAGGGCTGGTTGAGGAGGAGGAAGGATGTGTGTTGCAGGCTCCTGCAGAAGAAGTGTCGACCCAGGTCACTTGCTGGAGGATTCTCTGCAGCTTGAGGTCTTCAAAACACAATGTGAGGACTTCAGTAACTCAGACATCCGTTAGGGGTTTGTTATAGAAGTGGATGGGTGAGATTCTGTGGCCTGCATTGTGCAGGAGGTCAGACTAGATGATCATAATGGTCCCTTCTGACCTTAAAGTCTATGAGTCTATGAGTAATAGTCTACCTATATAGGAAGTTATTTCCCCAGGAAACAAGATACTCAACAATAGAAAAAAGAGGTGCTAGCAGTGAAGTGGGCCCTGAATCCCTACGTTATTATCTGCTGGGAAACTGATTCCAACTCATCATGCACCATGTACGCCCACATCTTGAATACTGTGTACAGATGTGTTCTCCACACTTCAAAAAAGATATACTGGCACTAGAGAAGGTTCAGAAAAGGGCAACTAAAATGATTAGGGGTGTGGAGAGGTTCCCATATGAGGAAGGATTATAGAGGCTAGGACTCTTCAGCATGGAAAAGAGGAGACTAAGGGGGGATATGATAGAGGTATATAAAATCATGAGTGATGTGGAGAAAGTGGATACGGAAAAGTTATTTACTTATTCTCATAATATAAGAACTAGGGGTCACCAAACGAAATTAATAGGCAGCAGGTTTAAAACAAATAAAAGGAAGTTCTTCTTCACGCAGTGCACAGTCAACTTGTGGAAATCCTTACCTGAGGAGGTTGTAAAGGCTAGGACTATGACAGTGTTTAAAAGAGAACTGGATAAATTCATGGTGGTTAAGTCCATAAATGGCTATTAGCCAGGATGGGTAAGGAATGTTGTCCCTAACATCTGTTTGTCAGAGGATGGAGATGGATGGCAGGAGAGAGATCACTTGATCATTGCCTGTTAGGTTCACTCCCTCTGGGGCACCTGGCATTGGCCACTGTCGGTAGACAGGATACTGGGCTAGATGTACCTTTGGTCTGACCCGGTACGGCCATTCTTATGTTCTTATGTGTCCCTCTGATGAATCCACTCCATAACACCAGGGGTATGAGATGGTACCTCTCCCTCTGGCCCTACAAGTTCAAGGAACTTCACCACCTGGGCCACGCACATTCAAATGCTGACTTCTTTTCCTGAGTGGGATGGGAGGAAGATGAGGGACGACCACCATTGGGTCCTATGTTGAGGGGGAGGGTGCGTGATGGGATGTATCAACCCCACACTGGGCCAACAGGGGATGTCCAATCACTGTGGGCCCAGGAGACCATGCCCTCTCACTCCTGCTGCACATCTCCTGGTGGAAGGGACAGATAAAAGGAGGGAGTCCAGCTCAGTAGGGTTTGGCTGAGGAGGAGGAAGGATGCGTGTTGAGGCTTCTACAAAGGAAGCTGTGAACTCTGATTACGCTGCGGAGGACCAGTCGACCATGGAGACTGATGGGGATGCTGAGCTGCTGCCAGCTGAGGAGATGCCCAAGACAGATTTTATGGTGGGAAGTGACTCAAGGAATATTTAGGAGCTGAGGCTTGAACCCTTAATAGGGTCCTGGATCAGAGCCCAGTGGAGTAGAGTTTCCTTTCCTCCTTCCTCACACTTGCCATTAGGCCTGATATAGACTGATTGTTTGCTCTGCCCCACCCAGGGAGTCAGAGCCCCCAAAAGCTATTACTCGCCCCAGCTAGGAGGCTCATGGGCTATAGACTGATTGTTTTCTCTGCCCCACTCAGGGGTCTGGAGTTCCTGATTGTGATCACTTGTCTCAGTAGGGATTCTGGACAACTGTGAATCAGTGTGTATCAACCCCGCACTGGGCAAATGGGGGCACCGACTGCTGAACAGACTGAGCCCCTGTGACAGTACTCTTTCGAGGAGTGTAAATAGTTATGATTTTTTTTAAAAGAGACTGAGGGTCTGGAGTAAATGCTAATACTAATAATAATTATTAAATGTTAATTCACAGACACTTCATATAGTTGCTGTGTAATTTTTCCTAAGAAGTTCAGTTTTTCCTCTTAGGAGAAATTAGCCAGTTGTTTCAATGGTATTTTAATCTAAAAAAAAAAATCACAGATAGCCCAGGTAAAAAGTTATAAGAACATCCTTGTGTATTTGTTTGTTTTTTGTCTTTTGTGATTTTAAAGTTAAACAGGTACTTCAACAGAAGCAGAAGCTGTCAGACAAATTGGAGTAAAAGAGTTTTGCACAAATCCTTTGTGTTTCAACAGGGTTTCAATCACAAAACTCATTTCCCCTTTGACACTGCAGTGCACAATTTCCACTTGAATCAAAGGGAAATGTGTACATGCATCCAAGGGAAGAATTTAGTCAAGTTGATTTTGTGATTTCATGGTCATATCTACAACAAAATATGAATTCATGAATACATAACTTTATTGCAGAACCAAGCAAGAAAATCTTAGTTCAGACACTGAGGACTAGAATTTATAGAATCATAGAAATGTAGGTCTAAAAGGCACCTTGTAATGTCGGTAAGTCCAGCCTCTGCACAGAGGCAGAATCAAGCAAACCCATCCTAACCCTGATAGGTGTTTGTCTACCCTGGTCTTAAAAACTTCCAAGGATGGGGCTTCTACAATGTTTCTTGGAAGCCTATATTTGAACTTAACTACCCTTATAACAAGAAAGCTTTTCCTTATATCTAACCCAAATATCCCTTGCTGCAGATTAAGCCCATTACTTCTTGTTCTACCTTCACTGGATATGGATAACAATTGATTACCATCCTCTTTATAATATGACTTAACATATTTGAAGACTATTATCTGCTCCCCACTCAGTCTCCTTTTTTCAAGACTCAATGACCAATTTTTAAAAAATTTTCCTCATAGGTAAGGTTTACTGTTGCTCTCCTCTCTCCAAGTTAGCCACATCTTTCCTAAAGGGTGGCACCCAGACTTGCACATGGTATTCCAGCTGAGGCCTCACCAGTGTCAACTAGAGAGAGACAATTACCTCCCATGTCTAACATACAACACACCTGGTAATACATCACAGAATGATAATTAACCTTTTTTTTTTTCACAACTGCATCATTTTGTTGACCCATAATACTGTCTCCTTGAGAAACTGCTAGCTGTCCTGAATTCCATTAGTGTAGAATTTCTTCCCATGAGACTTTATCTAGCAGTTCTCTGAGTCTGATTAAATCTTTTTTTTTTGAAGTCCAGTGTCCTTATTCTGTTACTTTCACTTTTCTTGATGTAAAAGGTGAGTCTAGATGTCTTTACATCACTTTTATGATCCTTCCAAAACTAGAGCTGTCTGGGGACTAGTTCCACCAACAGCACATCAAGACTGCTGTAATTTGAATCTGGCTGTTCCAACTGCTGGGAATTAAAGAGGTACACCAGTATTGCTCCGGAGTGCTTGTGTAGGGCAGGCTGCACCAGCTATTGACAATTAGATGATTATCACAAGCAAATAAAATCTAAATTGGACATTTAAGCCACCTTTTAGACCGCTTTGCACTCCTGGAACTGAAGAGTAATAAACTGATTTCCAAAAGGTTGAAGGAAATTCATGTTCATATCTTTACAGATATGTAGTTCAGTCAGATTTGCAGTATCTCTGTTAGAGTAATCAGCTGTTTTTACTCTAGCTGCCATACTCAGTTCCAAAATACAGATGCACTGCACTGCACCAAATGAGATCAAAGCACCCATTGCTATAGACTTCAAAGGAACAAGTTCATTATTAATACGTGTGGCTCACATTTACTTTACATACAGTTTTAGCAAACTATTGCAGCAGTTGTTGCAGTATTTTAGGGTATGGCTTACCTCAAGTCTCTAATATAAATATTAATTATATCAGACAATACATCAACACAGTAAATGCAACAAGAAAGGTTACTAAGATACAGATATAGAAATTACTAGTATGTACTATACTTAAACACTGTTTAAACTTGGTCATAAGGGTTTACTGTGAGATAATAGGCATCGTGAAAATCCAATGACTCAATGGCCATTCCAGTCAAAATCAGATAATCCCAATGCAGAGGCAGCAACAGAACAATTGCTCAACCATGGGATTTTCTGAGAGAATTGAGAACTCTATTATATGCATGAGAGGGTCTGGGAAGAACAAGTTCTTGTACATTACTGTGTTGTTAAATACAAGAGAGGCAAGACAAATGATATCTTCACCTTTACCCACTACAATCATACTGCGAATTTCAATAGCATGTTCCTTCCATTTGAACTAGTTACATAGTCAGAGATGAGGACTAAGGTTTAATGCATGTACTCTCATTTAACAGGTCTGGTATCGGTATATCATTCCTTAAAAATTCAAACTGAATTGGAAAAGATACTGCTGCCATAACATTTGTTGCTAACCTGTCTACAGACGACAAAACCAGTGAAATGTTTATCAGAGAAGAAAATAGAATGTGTTGGCAAGCTCACTTGGTCCACATTTTAAGGGACAGGATTGATTTTCCCTCCACACAGATAGAGAAGACAGAAAAGATGGTCTGATAAAGTCAGTAACATCCTCTTCTACTTTTGGCAGCCTCCTGATCCATTGTGCAAGCCAAGAACATCTTAATAATAAAATATAATACATTGTAATGTGTGATAAAATAATAAATGATAAATAATGAATATTTTGCACCCAGAGAGATACATCCATGCAACTAAGCCAGTGGCCTCTCCCTCCACACATAGAGTGACAGAAGCTACTGGAGGAGTTTGTTGGGGACAGACTCTGAAAATCTCCAGATCTTTGAGGTTCCTTTCCAAAAGCAGCCAGCAGAAAGGGGTATGTATGGAATTTCCAGCCTGCTTGTCTCCCACTGGGCACAAAGAGACCTGTGGCACTGTGAGAAGTGGCTTCCCTTCCTCCTCATACCATGAGGGGAATGGCAGCAGACTTCACAGCTTCCTGACATCATCATTCCTTTAACTTCCTTTGCTGTACTGCTATTGATTTTTGGTCCCCCTTTCCTACCACTACAGCCCTTCAGCTACTCATTCTCGCTCTCCCTGCCCGTCCTCCTTTCTCTCTCCCTCCTTTCCATTCTCACTTTACCCACCCACCTCCACTCTTGCTCCAACAATCCCTTTCCACCACTCCTTTTTCCCTCATAAGAACATAAGACCTGCCATACAGGATCAGACCAATGGTACATCTAGCCCAGATCCTGTCTTTGACGGTGATCAGAGTTTCAGAAGGAGTATACATAATAGGGCAATTTGGAGAAATGCACTCCTGTCTACATCTCCCAGATTCTGGCAGTCAGAGGTTTATGGTTTTCTGAGCAGGAGGTTACATCCCTGAACATCTTGGTGAGTAGCCACTGATGGATCTATCATCTATGAATTTATCTAGTTATTTTTGAACACTGTTATACTTTTCGCTATTACAATATCCCATGGCAATGAGTTCCACAGATGAATTGTGAGTGTTGTGAAAAACTATTTCCTCTTGTTTGTATTAAATGTGCTGTTTATTAATTAATTGGGTGATCCCTGTTTTTTGTACTCGGGGAAGGGTAGATAACACTTCTCTAATCACTTTTTCCACAGACTTCTGGATTTTATAGACCTCTATCATACACCCCCTTAATTAGGGATATTCATCTTAGGAAAGAGACAGTCTTTTTAATCTCTCCTCAGATGGAATCCATTCCATATCCTTTATCATCTTTGGTGCCCTTCTCTGAACCATTTCAAATTCCACTATATCTTTTTTGAAATGAGGTGACCAGAACTGGGCACCACAGATTTATATAGTTGCATTATGATAGTTTCTGTTTTATTTTCTATCCCTTTTGTTATCAATTTCTAACATTCTGTGTGCCTTTTTGACTGTTGCTGTGCATTGAGCTGAATTTTTAGAGAACTATCTATCATTAGTTCAACACCCCCCTCCTTTAATGATGACAACTAATTCAGAACCCATCATTACATATGTATAGTTGGGATTATTTTTTCCAATGTGCACTACTTTGCCATTTCAATGTTGAATTTCATTTGCCATTTTGTTGTGAAGTCACCCAGTTCTGAGAGATTCCTCTGTAACTCTTCACAGTCAGCTTTGGAGTCAAATAATTTTATATCTTCTTCAAATTTGGCACTTCACTGTTCACTCCTTTTTCCGTATTGTTAATGAATACCTCAAACAGCACAGTTCCATTATAGATCATTGGGGGACCCTGCTGTTTACCACTCTCCATTGTGAAAACTGATTTATTCCTAACCTTTGTTTCCTCTCTTTTAACCAGCTACTGATGCGTGCATGAGAGGACCTTCCCTCTTAGCCTATGATTACTTAGGTTCCTTCGGAGCCTTTGATGAAGGACCTTG
The DNA here is from genome assembly GCF_025201925.1 of Gopherus flavomarginatus. Lineage (NCBI taxonomy): Eukaryota > Metazoa > Chordata > Testudines > Testudinidae > Gopherus > Gopherus flavomarginatus. The sequence goes on along the minus strand of NC_066620.1, from coordinate 166,320,295 downwards.
TCGAAAAGGCTGACAATCCAAGTACATTATATTGACTGGATCACCCTAATCCCCATGCTTACTGGTCCCTGCAAAACATTCTAATAGATTGGTGAGGCACAACTTTCCTTTAAAAAAGTCATGTTGATTCTTACCAAACAAACGGTGTTCATCTCTGTGGCTGATAATTCTGTTCTTTACTATAGTTTCTATCAATTTACCAGGTACTGAAGTTAGGCTTTCTGGCTTGTAATTGTGAGGATCACCTATGGAGCCCTTCTTAAAAATTGGGATAACATTAGCTACCTTCCAGCCATGTGGTATAGAAGCTTGTTTCAGCTATATGTTATACATTAGAATTAGTAGTTCTGACATTTCATGGTTGAGCTCCTTCTGAACTCTTGGGTAAATACCAACTGGTCCTGGTGACTTATTATTGTTTAACTTATCAATTTGTTCCAAAACATCTGCTACTGACACTTCAGTATGGGACAGTACTTCAGATTTGTTGCCCAAACAGAATAGCTCTGATGTTGGTATCTCCCCCACATCCTCTGCAGTGAAGACTGATATGAAAAATTCATTTAACTTATTGCAATGGCCTTGTCTTGCTAGAGTGCTTCTATAGTACCTTTGCTGTATAGTGACCTTACCGCCTGAGTGGCAGCTTCCTGCTACTGACGTAATTAAAAAAAAATTATTGTTATTAGATTTTGGTCTTTAACAAGTTGATTCTCAAATTCTTTCTGGGCCTGACTTATTATACTTTTAAACTCAGCCTTGTAGAGTTTGTGCTCCTTCCTAATATCCACACTAGATTTTGAATTCCAAATGTTAAAGGCTGCCTTTTTGCCTCTTACGGCCTCCATTTCTCTGCTGATCAGCCATACTGGTATTCTTTTGGTCTTACTATTGTCTTTTTTGATTTGTGGCATACATTTAGTCTCAGCCTCTATCATGGTATTTCTAAAAAGACCCCACGCTGTTTGCAGGCATTTAATCTTTGTGGTATTTCCTTTTAATTTCCATCCTACAAGTGTCCTCAATTCTGTGTATTCCCCTGTTTAAAGATAAATATTACTGTAGTGAGGGGTATTATCCCCCTCTACAACGTTAAATTTAATTTTGTTGTGGTCAGCATTACTGAGCAGTTCAGCTATAGTTGCCTCTTCAAATAATGTCTCCCTCAAAACCAACAAAGATAAACCCTAAAACTAAGTTTGGGGATAAACAAACAGAGAGCTAGAGAGAGAACTAATATCTCATGAGTCTATCAGCACCCTGATAACTCTGTCTGGGTGTTTTATACTGTTTCCTCCCACACTTAATTTCTAATTAACTAATTTTATTTATGTATTTATTGGAGGGAGTCTCCTACAAGTATAAGCTCTTTTGGGAGGCAACATGTATTCCTATGTTTTGAATGCTACAGCAATATAGCTAGCTAACAACAACTACTGTTACACAACATCTTTATCAGAGACTCTCAGAGCACTTTACAAACATTGATGAAACGAACCTCACAGCATGTCTATTGTCTAAGTATTTTTTGTACTTTACAGGCTGGCACAGCAAGACTAGGACTCAGATTTCCCAGCATCCAGACTGCCATCAGTCATCCACAAGTTCATTTTTCCTCATCTCCTGGTAAAAGAGAATGTATCCATGTAGCACTTAAGACTGTAAAAGAAACTAAAGAAAAAGTCACAACAATGGTACAATCTACAAAACAATTGCAACACTAGTGACAAAATCAATAGTGTTTGCTTGTCATCTAATATGTACTCAAAAGCTCATTGTCTCTTGTACTGGTGGTTTTGTTACAGATCAAAAAGGCAACTGTAGAGAAGTCTGATTTGCCTCCATAATTAAATTACTCCTTAAAATGAAACTGAATTTAAAAAAAATAATATATTAACGGACTCATTTCTTAAAGAGTGCACAAGATCCCGTCCAAAAAGCCTTACAGTTCTGTATCTAGCCAGAAAATACAGCTGCGCGCGCACTCACACGTGTCATCTGCACTCAGATGATTAGTTGAATTCCCACATAAGTGATGGGATGATGTGGCAGAGATGTGGTTAAAAGAACTTCATTGAATTTTCAAAGCAAGTCTTCTAAACTTGTGAAGGTTTCCAAAGAAATTATTCACAGGTCACTGGAATTATGCAATAGTCATTGGAGTTATTCACTGATATTTTGAGGTTACCACCAATACTGGTGTTTTGATTGTGTTGTGTCTTATTTCTATTCAGGGGATGGGCAAGCAGCTGAAACCCCAAAACTACTGGATAAAGATTTCAGTTAAAACTTAAGACATCCAGTGCAAAATTCCTGTAAACCATTAAATAAATAAATATATACAATATGGAGTATGAAGTGTAAATCAAGAATTATTATACACCTCTACCCCGATATAACGTAGTCTTTGGGAGCAAAAAAAATCTCACTGCCTTATAGGTGAGACCGTGTTATATCAGGTTTGGTCCAGTATGGTGTACCGGCAAGAGCTGGTACACTGTGCCAGACTGGACCAGCTTCCCCGGCAGTGATTTAAAGGGCCAGAGGCTCTAGCTGCTGTGGGGAGCCCCAGGCCCTTTAAATCACCACCAGAGCCCCGTGTCATGTTCTATCAGGGTAGAGGTGAATTTTAAAAGTGGAGAAGTATTTACCCATCACCAATCAAGTGACTGAAAGTAACTGTGCTTTCCAAAACTATATAGTTATATTATATATATTGTGTTTTATTAAATTCAGTATTTTGTTTAGCGGATGGTGATTTTTTATGCAAATCTTATTTATCCTGTGTGCTGGGATGCCTCTGATACATGCAGTTGTGACCATGATATTCTTCTCTGTTTCAGCTGATGACATTATAATTTAAGGTTATTCTAGACTCCTGGCACACAAAGGACAGTAAAACACAAGGCTTTTTTTTTTAAATTGATTTATCAGTGATCTAATAACTAGAGGGTTGCATTTGTTATTTTCTGGAGGGAAGGGGAGATTAAAAAAGGAACTTAGATTTGTAATAATTATAGCTCTTCTCATGACGGAATGGAGATGAATGAAGCTTATCAAGTGTTTTCTGATGGAATGATTTTTTTTTCAATTTCAGAGAAGATCTGCAACTATCCAAATGTCAAACTAACTTTTCACGGCAACACTAATTCATATCCTGCTCTAACCCATTGTTCTTTGTCTGTTTTTTATCTGTACCCTTTTCTCCCCCTCTTTCTTCATCTATCTTCTGACATTTCATAGCTTATGAATAATTTGTATATCTGTCAGGTTTAAGGCTGCAGTCTTTAAAACTGGCTTCCCACAACACAGCAATGTACTGAATGTATTTGGGAAAAGTAATTAACAGCAATTGCACTTATTAGACAGCATTTATGCTGTAACCTTTACCTGTTTATTGGATTCATTCTCAAATAAAATCAATGAGCTTTATGGACTAGCATACACTATACATTTGTTTAGGACATATATTTATCTGCACATGTATTAATCTTGATGAGTGAGGTAACATTTGGAAAATATTTCACTGACAGATAATTAGGACTCCGGACACAACAATAGATCACAGCAAAAAAGTACTAATCTTCAGTCACTGTCTTGAGTAAAATAGTCTTGTAAATGCACAATCTTATTTTTTTTTTTACATTAGTCATGATTTTTTCCTGCATTTCCTGTCCAGAATAAATCTAGTTAACTGCTCCACTATAACAGGCCAGTTCTGTCACTGCAAATTTATACTCGGACAGCTATACATTATTAACAAGCTATGAAAAGTCACCAGCTAAATGTCATGGTAGCTGAGATATAGCAGCACCTTGGGATTCATGTAGCAAACAATTTAGTTTTAATCATCCTGGACCACAAGGTGCCTTGACATTTGAGGGGCAACTTTTTCCTTTTTAACTTCCAGTGGACTCAGACCTCTATTATCTCAGCCATAATTTTCAACCTCAACTGTGACAGAAAGTTTTAGCCCCTAAACGAGGAATGTGAAAAAAAAAATCAATCCATCATGGATCTTATCATTCGTTTAATCAATGTTCACATGCAGGATAAAAACAAAAAATTGAAGCAGCAAGGGCAGCTTGATAATTCTTAACATCTTTAGAACTATTAGAGATATGAAATGCCTGACCATTACACTAACAACACTAAGAGATGCCCTTGCTGAACTATATTAATACAGATGACTGATTTTTGGATAGCTTTTTTTTTTAACTTTAAAGAAAAATTGAGTGGGTTTAATATTTTTAAAAGATGTATTTGAATCACAATCTTCTAAACTTTTCATAATATAATCTAAATATCAATCTACAGTTCCAACTAAGTCTGCAATTACAATCATATTTCACTGTATAATAACCAATATTTTGGATTACAGACTCCAATTTATTGGATTCCAACATGTAATTTAGGCCTCTTCAAATAACATTAGTCATAGACAAAATAAAAGAAACAAGCCCTTTTTTATTCAAACAAAAAGAGTATTGTTCAAGAATATAAAAGTACAGGACATGCTTGAAATTCCACTCCTAGCATACATGGATTTGACAACTTGAAAGCTCTTTCATATTCTCCAAGTATGAGGAAATATTTAGAGTTTTGAATTTTCTTTAAAATCTCTTGATTTCTTTCAAAGTTTGCTTCCCTAATTTCCCTGGCATTATTTTTGATTCCCTTATTATTTTACATAGTCACCTAGAGACTAATTGTCTGTGTCCCTTTAATAGAAAAATCAAACAGAAATTCGCCATATAAATACATATATATCTCAAACCCTTTCATCATGCTGTACGAGGCTCTAACACTGTGAGTATGCTGAATAACACTGCTCTACCTGCAGCAAACAATTCTAGAAATTCCTGTCTGCTATTGCCACGTTACCTCTCCCTTTTACATAAAATGTTTAGGCAATTAGATTAGTTTGTTATTATTTCTTCAGTTTCTTTCACAGTAACACTTGGACATATAACATGCAACTATTCTACATAATACCCAGAATAAACAGTATATTTCTGGATGTCAATGGGTCTATCATTCCTGTGCACCCCCTTGTGGCCTGGGGACCCTTGAGTGTCCTGCTAACAAGGTCCCCCTTTCTCTGGGCCTTTCAACTTCATTTACGGACTCTTTCAACGAGGTTTTTACTCTGTTCTGATTTCCCAAAACAGCAAACCAAAAACTGAAAACCGCAACATAGCCATTGCCCTGCTGGGCCTTAAGTCTTCTCTCAGGGGTCTCTCTGACACACAAACACACTCTGTCTCTCCCCTTATACCCACCTCCAACCGAGGTGTAATCAGGGTTGACTAGCCCCAGGCCCTCCAGTCTTTAAGAGGTGAGCCACCCTGTTACACAGTCATTTTAAACTACTGCCATTCTATTAAACAGGGAAGGCAGCGTGAAAATCTTCCCCAAATATTTATCCTAAGGTTGATCTTAAAATGATAACTGTTAAAGTAAAATCATTGTATTAAGTAAAATCAGCTGATAAAGTATAATCCCAAAGTAAAACGTTGAAACAAAGCCAAGACTTTGCAATGTTACATAAAACTGACGTAAAGAAATATGTAAACATTAGGTTGCTGCCGTTTTTCTCTTTGCTGGCCAAATGAATACAGTGGAAGGATGCCTATAGCTGTCCTCAGCAGTCTGGCAATTAAAATGACATGATCAAGTACTTTGATATTATTTTTTAAAAATTTCTTTACACTGTTGTTTATAACATTTTAGAAGCTTGAAAATAAAATTTAATTTCTTACCCATTTTTATAATTTTCTATTTGACAAGTATTGATTGTTTTCTGTTGGTCTGAAATGGAGTATGAAATCAAAGTTTCCCAGCTCCACCCCTGCCATTTACTTTCTTATTAATACATCTGGGTAATGGGTGAGGTTAGCACAGCTCTGGGTGCTGGGGATGTGAATTAAAGTGTGCTCTCTCTATGGGCTTTGTAACAGCAGAGCAGCACGTTATAGTCATGAATAGGTCCTACAATATGAACCTAGATATTGTTGCCCCACTGCTGAATAGTAGCAGATGTTATGACCATGCAGATCAGTTTCCCACCGGAGGAAAAAATCCATGAAATCCAGGCATATTCTTTGTGAAACTCATTTTATTTAGACAAATACATCAGTCCTGGAACAGAGCGTTGCAAGCAGCACATAGGCAACCTCTTTATTCAGAGGTCTCCGCCCAAACACCAGTGCCTGGTTGTCAGGGAGGAAATGTGCTTTAAGAAATAACTCTAGTTAGAGACATTATGGTAGAGATGAAATTCCCTAGCACTTTGCAATGGCTTTACAAACTAACCTGTAACAGAAAGCCAACGCTACAAATATTTCTCCAAACATTGAACTATGCTCAAATGGTTCAAAACAGATTGTATAAGTTTATGTGTAACAGCACCAGCTAGTGATGCCAGCCATAACAGTATTGTATATTTTTTCTATAAATTTCTCAAAATGGCTTCAACTATCAGAGGGGTAGCCGTGTTAGTCTGGATCTGTAAAAGCAGCAAAGAATCCTATGGCACCTTACAGACTAACAGATGTTTTGGAGCATGAGCTTTCGTGGGTGAATACCCACTTCGTCAGATGCATGGGTATCAAAATGGCTTTGTAGCTCTTAAAGAAAAACATCAATATTTGGAATCCAGAGGACAGTCTCTATCAATATATTTTATGATTTTACACTGTTGTGCAGCACCACAGTAACAAAGCATCTACCAAGTAAAACAAACTGTCAATAGGAGAGTTCATAATGGACTTCATGGAGTCTCTGAACTCCCTTTGCAGGGTATAGAAACTCTGCTTGGGTTAAGATTATTTTTGTTTGGTTGATTTGTTTGTTTCAGATCTCTCTTTTTCTTTCTTTCTTTGGAATCATAAGGCAAATAAATGGCTGTGGGAGATGTCATTGTGAACATTATTCTTACTAAGATGGAAAGGCTTGTCTAAGAGGAAGGCTTTGCAGAATTTTCTAAAGATGGCCAAACTCTGGATTCATATCATCTGCCCTGGAAGTTAATATGATAGCTGGATCTCTTCAAAGAAGAAGGCTTTTCCTCCAGTTCTCAAAGGCTTCATTCTAAGCTTTCTGATCTGCTTCCTTCTTCCAAAGGAGCACAGCTTGGTGTTTCATAGATTGAAATTCACACTTTAACATAGCTGTGGCTTGATCCATTAATTCCCAGGACTTTAAACTGGCCATGGAAACTGACTGAGTCAGGGAGAGATTTCATTCTGGCCTGATGTGTGCATGTCATCCCGACCATATCTGGCCACAAGGATTTCTGAAGGAGGCTGGCAGCTGCATTTTGTCCCAGCTGCAACCTCTGCACTGTTATCACATTAATCTTTAGATGGATACAGTACATTTCTACCAGATGATAAAATAAAGGCACCATACCAACACAAATTATCCATTGGTTAGGTCCTTCCAGTTCCTGAAGGCTGTAGATGTTGATTTTAGAGCATATATTTTGGGCAGAAACATTGTTTACTTCTGTATTTGTAGATTGTCTAGCAAAATGGATTTCCAGTTCTTAAGAGAGCCTTCAGACACTACTGTAATATGCATGTTACATAACAATAAGATAACTGTGCATTGATTATTGAGAAGGCACCACTTTACCTTCATTACAATCTTAGTGTCTCATTATCATTAGTGTTGTACACCTTTCAACAGCAGTACTAGTTAAAAGAATCTTCTACTCATCTGGAACAGACAAACAGAATTTTATAATTCATGAGCCAAAACAAGTACTCTGTCTTCCTCCAAGGCTTTGTATTTCTTAAATATTTCATTTAACTGACCTTTAATTCTAAATACACAATAACACTTATTATTCAGGTTAGTATCAAGAGCTGAACAATTACTGATGCACTGTCCATTGCCATTCTTTTTTATTATTATTTTAAGGTCAATATTTCTAACACTCTGCACTAGCAATTTCTATTTAACTGAAATCTTTGCTAGCCTGTCATAAAATCTTTATCAAAAACTTTTGATTAGACTTTCAAGTGTCTTCTTTCTTTTGTAGACAAATAAAACACACTTTTCTCTTATTCAATAAAAGCTTCCTTTAGTCTCAAAGGTCTCAAAGAGAGCCCCTGTCTTTCCATAGAAGACATATTTTGAGCTTTTGTTTTCTTGTGAAAACCTTCTGTAATGAAGAAGAGATTCCCAAAGTATTCCGTTATCTGTAGTAAATCTCTTCTACAAAGTTTTTCTTTCAGGATGAAGTATTTTCTTCTTTGCTAAGCTTCAGGCTATCTCAGAGGCTGGTACAGATAGGGTCTTTTGGTTTTTCCTATAACTACACATGAGAAATAGGAATCCTAACATCGCCCTTGAATCCTAGGGCTGGATTTTCAGTAGTGCTGAGAATGCCAAACTCCAGTTGACTTCAACTGGAATTGTTAATGCTCTGCACTTCTGAAAATCTGGCCCTAAGTCTCTAACATAGCTTTGCAATCCAATATATGAATATTTTATAGTTAAAATGTTTAAACTTGGATGACTGCAGATAGGTACCTACATCCATATTTAGGCACATAAAATAAGTCAATGGGAGTGCTGGGTTTTTAGCAACTGTGAAACTGTTATTAGGTTTATAATTATAAACACTTTACATTTCAAAACTTGTCATATATCATTTGTTTCAGTGTGCATCTTAACCACTTCCTTTCAAAAGAAACAAATCCTCCTTCAACTCTTTTAAAATGATATGGATGTTGTAATTCTGCCTTCAAGATGTTTGTCTCTTGAAAATAATTTACAGAAAAGTACAATTTTTGTGGTAAAAGGGGTTAGGAGAGTATCCATTCAATTCCTTATTAACCTATATATCATCCTCTCTTGGAAATGACTAACTTATCTTTTTCCCCCTAAAGGAATATATTATTTTTCTCTATTAAAAAAAAATATACCTCTAGAAGCACTCCCCAAAATGTTCTATTTCTAGCAGAATAACTCTAATGGGAATTACTGATTCTCTTTAGAATTCTCCTCTGAAACCTGTCAGTCTCCTAGCTGTCACAAACACATGGAAGATGAGGCTATATTAAACAATCAGGCAAAGAGTACAGGGAATTTTGGGGAGAGGCAGCCAGGTAGAAAAAAGGGAGATGTAAAGGGGAGGAGACAGATCTTCAGCAGTAAGCAGAGCCAGAAGGAACGTCAAGAGCAGCTGGATAGTTGCACATGTTTATCAACTGGAGCCAGGCTGCCTAACTTAAAGGAGGAGCTTTAACTGGGTACCAGTTGTCAAGGAATAGAGGCGGTACAGAAGCAATTGTGGGGAGGAGATGCATAGCTGTCCAAGAACACTCAACTCTGTAAATAAAATGTTGCAGTGTAATGGTACTACAGTACCTCTTTCATGTCAGAGCTGTTCCCAAAATGCCAGCTTAGAACCACACTGTGACTAATCGGATATGTATATTTTGGAAGGAGTGCGAGGAGTAGAGCACCAAATTTTAAGGCCTATAGAAACTCACAGAGTCAACTTTGGCTATCATGAATGATCATCTTAAACATTTTGTTAAATAAAAAACATGAAAAAGAGACAGCTGATTTGGAAGTCTTTTTTCTCTATTCTCTACAAACACATAGGTGGAAATAGAGCAAAATACACTGATTTTCCAAAGAATGAATATCACTAACACCAGTTTTTGATGTTTATGAATTTGAAGGGGAGGGAAAGAAAAGTCTTTAGGTCAGTATTTTATCCTTCTGTGTTTTCTTGTGTGTAAAATGTAATCTCTATAATGCTAAAACATTCTGAGTTGAGACTGGAGCCAACACCAATCCTCAATTTGTTGGTCCTGTATTCTGTAATCCTAGGAAGATGATATGGAATGTTTGATAAACATCTCTTAAAATTACAAAAGTAATGACACATACTTTCATGTGACCCACTGAAACAAACAAACAAAAAAGTTCTGCCTTCCTCACCTGGTTGGTTTGAGTATATATTTTTGTTATAAAGTGACATACAACTTCCTTTCCCTCCTTCAGATCTTTGCTGCCTAGATTATATGCGTCTACAGTATATTGTCATTCAACTCATGGGACTCATCCCACCCATTCTGTGTAATGTAAATTAAATGATAGTTGTGTTCACATATGATAACTTCTATTTTCCCCTTTTATTTCTCATGTTTGAAGTACTAGTATAAAGACATATCACCTTTTTTTTTCTTTTTTCTTTTTTTCTTAATTTTCACTTTAGTTCTTTTTCAGCATTTTTTTTTTTACCAGCCACATTATTCCTGTTCTTTACTTTGCAAGCCCCTGGACACCTATTTTGAGGAAATATATCCCCATATTTCATATCCTTCCCCCTCAGTGCAAAATTTAAATCCCTCCCAAGCTGTCTCCTAGATCATAACTTCAGTAGCTGGCTCTAGAAATGCAGAAGTCAGAACAACATTTTTCTTAGTGTAGAACATTTACTGGTGCTTTGTCCAGTCTCATTTTAAAAGCACTGCCTAAGGTCTCCAGTCTAGACCATCCAATCCATATATTCCTCTTGAAATATAGAAAGACTAATACAACATAAATCTAAACTCCTTGTCTTAACCATCTGGTTTGCCTTCCAGAACTTTTCTTTTCTTTTCTTTCTTTTTCGTCTCAATATTAAAGTTTCTCAGACCAGATATCTTATAATTTCTTGGTTTTGGTGGCTCTACTATAGGTGACAATGAACAAGTTATCCTCAGATCCCCTACAGTTTCAGGGTAAAATGCACGTTTTCTCATTCCTTCCAACAAGTCCTTTCTTGTGCCTCACTTTCCTTGTCACTTATTGCTTATTCTCATATCTCCCTTCTGGTTCCCTTTCTATCCACAGGCTATACTCAGTGCTTTCAGCACCAACCACGATGCCCCATTACAAATGACACTATACTGTGATGACCATTTCAAAGAGCTTCATGGAACTGTTGGAAATGGAAAGAGATAATACTGCTACCAATGAAAGAACCAGTTCAGGCAATAGAAGAACTGCTTTATGCCTTCCTGGGAATTGGAACTTTGGTCAATGCTTTTCAAACCCACACTGACATGAATGAAAACAGGCAGCACCCAAAAGAGATGCGGCTGGACGAGGACTACTCAAATTGCTGCTTCCTCCTACAGCTGGGATGAGAGCCATGTTTCAAAAAGTCTTGTCCACTAAAAAATTCTAGTTATTGAGGAGAGGCCACCAAGTTACATCAAAGTCTCCTATTTCTGAGGGGGGGGGTCTGCTGAACTGCTCTTGGAAAGTCCTGTTGTTTTTGAGGACGGATTGTGTGATACACCCAAGAGGAGGGTAGGGGACACTTCTAGTGCTAAAACAGGAGTCGGCAACCTACAGCACGTGTGCCAAACATGGCATGCAAGCCGATTTTGAGTGGCACGCTGCTGCCTGCCGCGGTCACGGCCCCCAGCTCCACTCAGCCCCCCCACCCACAGCTCTCCCCTGCAGGGGCAGGAAGCAGAAGCTTGGTACTGTGGCAGCCACGCTTCCCCTCTCCCCCACTTCTTCCCCCAGTGTGGTGCTTTCCTGTCCCTCCTCCTCTCCGTAGAGAGACAGAAAAGCATGCTGCCACTCTTCCCCCTCCATAGAGGAGGCAGAAAAGAGGTAGGGACGGGGTCTTGGGGAAGGAAGTGGAACAGGGCAGGGGGCTGGAAGCACCCCCATGAGCCAAGCACCCCAGCCCTCTGCCCTGACCCCTGAACCCCCCACACACACACCCAGCCTTCTTCCCTGCACCCCCCCACACCTCCCAGCCCTCTACCCTGACCCCTGGACCCACACACACACACACACACACAACCTTCTGCCCTGCACCCCCACATCCTTCAGCCCTCTGCCCTGACCCCTGAACCCCTCCCACAGCCAGCCTTCTGCCCAACACCCCGCACACACCCCAGCCCTCTGAACCCCCTACTCCCTCTGAAAAAGACCTCCGAACCCCCTACCCCCACTGTCCTCTGCCCTGACCCCTGAACCCCCCCACACCCAGACTTCTGCCCTGCAACCCCACATCCCCCATCCCTCTGCTCTGATCCCTGAACCCCCCCCACAGCCTTCTGTCCAGCATCCCCCCAGCTCCCATCCCTCTGCCCTGACCCCTGAAGCCACACACACACACACAGCCTTCTGACCTGCATCCTCCACACCCCCTAGCCCTCTGCCCTGACCCCTGAACCCCCCCCCAGCTCTCTGCCCTGATCCCTGGTCCCTCCACACCCAGCCTTCTGCCCTGAACCCCCCCACACACACACCCAGCGCTCTGCCCTGACCCCTGAACCCCAGGTCTGTGGTCCCAGCTGCCAGCCCCTTTCCAGCCAGCGTCCCAGCCGCAGGCCCTGCTCAGCCTGCTGCCGGCCTAGGTGAACAGAATCCCAGGCTGGCAGTGAGCTGAGCAGGCTGGTGGCGTAAGATCAGCATTTTAATTTAATTTTAAATGAAACTTCTTAAACATTTTGAAAACCTTGTTTAATTTTCATACAACAATAGTTTAGTTATATAATATAGACTTATAGAAAGAGACCTTCTAAAACGTTAAAATATATTACTGGCACGCGAAACCTTAAATTAGAATGAATAAATGAAGACTCTGCACACCACTTTTGAAAGGTTGCCGACCCCTGTGATAGAAGATAACCCAGATAACTTGTATAATGGTACTCTATGGCTCTAAAGAAGAATGATCTGCCAGTTTGGGACTATGTCCAGGCCTGCAGCCCCCTCTGAATTTGCTGAAGCCTTTTTTAAGGCCCAGCTTGACAAAGCCCTGGCTGGGATGATTTAGTTGGGGACTGGTCCTGCTTTGAGCAGGAGGTTGCACTAGATGACCTTCTGAGGTCTCTTCCAACTCTAATCTTCTGTGATTCTAATAACAGGAACTAGAACGGAGCACACCGCTCAATTTAATAATAGTAGAGAGCACTGTCAATCTATCTACTTATCAAGATACATATTTGGGAGTATCAAAGCATCTGAAAAGTACATTTCCCCAGGTTCTCAGCAGCCTGCCCATGCTTTCCTGTTGGTTAGTCATGGACAGGGAGAAAAATGGCTGGACAAGGCTGGGATCATTGCCAGTGCAGAGGAGGCAAGGGTGTGACACAAGAGATGACAAATATGAAGGGGCAGGGCTGTGAAGAGCCTTGAAAGTGAGGACACAATCATTACTGACCTACTTTATATATAATTTTAATAATGATTTACTCAAGGTAGATTGCAGAAGAAAAAATGCATAATGTGTATGTAAAATAGTGTATGGCATGCAATCTTTTTAGGCAGATTATATGGCTGGAAATGAGAACTAAACTTGGTCCATCTTTATTGGAGTATTTTACTACAATATCAATTTATTTTCTCTTTGTACTATGTGATTGTTAAACAAAATATTTTAGCTAAAGCTGGTAGATCCTGTACAGAGATAGAAATCCACTAAGGACTTTGCTATTGCTATCTATTTTAAATGGAAAATGCTCAGAAACTACAGTGATGGGAAGCAGTATAAATTTCAACCCAGAATTTAATTTCAACAAATTAACAGTATTTACATTCTTTCAACTTTGATGCATTTTCCAAGTGTGGTTGCCTTCAAAAATGTGACTGTAAAAATGACATTGTTGGGTTCCATATCTATTATCTTACGGTAAAGTTTACAGCAAATCAGCTCAGTATACATGACAAAATAGAGCTTTTTTCTAACTTTGGAGAACAGTAATCCCCATCAGAGATCTGATAAGCTAGTTGCATATATGGCCACAGGAATAATGCAATTTGTGTTCTCTCCCTTACATTATGTAACATCTTACAAGTGTTCTTGATAACTAGCAGTATCCTCCCAGTCAATGAAGCTTGTAAACTTAGTGTCACCTTCAACTACTCTGTACTAAACATCCCCAAATCTAGACTTTAGCTAAGGGCAGGTTTACACTATAGGGCTAATTTGACCTAAGTTATGCAACTCAATATATGTGAATAACATAGCTGGAGTCAACATGACTCAGGTTGATTTATTGCCGTGTTTACACCATGCTGGGATGCCAGGAGAAACTCTTCCAACTTATCTTATGCTTCTCATTCCAGTGGAATACCGGAGTTGATGGGAGAGTGATTGACAGTCGATTTAGTGGGTCTTCACTAGTTCCGCTAAATCGACCACTGGTGGATCAAACACCGCAGCATCAATCCACGTTACATGCAGACAAGCCCTAAGTCATGTTACTTCTCTTGACATAAACTGGAGTAACAGAGTAACAGAGTAATGAATCAGGGCTGATACTGGCTCTAAACAAAAAAACAAAAACAAAATAGTTTAACAATTTCAGAGAACAAGACTAAGAACGAATACATAGTTTTGTCCATGTTAAAACATTTTTGAGACCTTTTATTTGAACTGTTCTAGTGCCCTCATGTTTTGGAGCAAGGTGTTGGACTTCGTGTCAGGGATATGCCTTTTGATTTTCCCATAAAAATGTGCCCAAATTTTCCCAAGTTATTAGCCTTAGAAAATCACAGTTTGGACATTGTTAGTAGAGACTTATTAGAATTTAGCTAAAATCTCTGAAGATTCCATCCTCACACCTGTCACAGTTGCTAGTATTGACCATCTGTATTCTAGTATTATTCCATTTCCATAGAACAACTGAGAATGCTTCCTACAGCCTAGAGCTATAGGGACTCAGAAATACAACCTTGTAACAGTTCTCTAGGACAGGGGGAGGCTGGACATTGAAATGGAGAGCAGCATGCAGGAGAGAGCCATATAATTTGAATTGAGTGGGGACAGAAGCCATAATGGAGAAGGGAAACAAATAGTTGGGAGGATTATTTTAGTGAGACTGGGACTGGAGGACAGGTTGGTGATTGAGAGTCGAAGAGGAGAGAATGAGACTTGTTGGGGAAGGAGACTGGGACGGGGGAGTGGCAGATTGGCTGGACAAGGAAACTGAGAATAAGGGGGAAGTTGGGTTGAGACTGGTTAGGCAAGAAGACTGTGAGGAGACTGGGCTGAGAGACAGCGGAGGAAATAACTCATAGACTTTAAGGACAGTAAGGATCGTCATGATCATCCAGTTGGATCTTCTGCACGTTGCAGCCACAGAACCTCACCCATTCATTCCTCGAATAGACCCATAGGTTCTAGCTGAGTTACTGAAGTCTTCAAAATTTAATTTAAAGACTACAAGTCACAGAGAATCCACCATTTACTCTAATTGAAATAGTACATGACCTGTGACCCACACTGCAGAGAAAGTAAAAACAATAACAACGGGTTTCTGCCAAGCTGACCCAGGGGAAAATCCCTTCCTGAACTCAAATATGGTAATCAGTCAGACCTTGACTTCGGGTGGGTGAGATCCACCACCTAGAAAAGTATTCTCTGTACTAAGAACATAAGAATGGCCGTACCAGGTCAGACCAAAGGTCCATCTAGCCCAGTATCTGTCCAGGTGCCCCAGAGGGAGTGAACCTAACAGGCAATGATCAAGTGGTCTCTCTCCTGCCATCCATCTCCATCCTCTGACAAACAGAGGCTAGGGACACCATTCCTTACCCATCCTGGCTAATAGCCATTTATGGACTTTACCACCATGAATTTATCCAGTTCTCTTTTAAATGCTGTTATAGTCCTAGCCTTCACAACCTCCTCAGGTAAGGAGTTCCACAAGTTGACTGTGCATTGCGTGAAGAACTTCCTTTTATTTGTTTTAAACCTGCTGCCTATTAATTTCATTTGGTGACCCCTAGTTCCTATATTATGGGAATAAGTAAATAACTTTTCCATATCCACTTTCTCCACACCACTCATGATTTTATATACCTCTATCATATCCCCCTTTAGTTTCCTCTTTTCCAAGCTGAAGAGTCCTAGCCTCTATAATCTTTCCTCATATGGGACCCTCTCAAAACCCTTAATCATTTTAGTTGCCCTTTTCTGAACTTTTTCTAGTGCCAGTATATCTTTTTTGAGGTGAGGAGACCACATCTGTACACAGTATTCGAGATGTGAGCATACCATGGATTTATATAAGGGCAATAATATATTCTCAGTCTTATTCTCTATCGCCTTTTTAATGACTCCTAACATCCTGTTTGCTTTTTTGACCACCTCTGCACACTGCGTGGACATCTTCAGAGAACTGTCCACAATGACGCCAAGATCTTTTTCCTGACTCGCTGTAGCTAAATTAGCCCCCATCATATTGTATGTATAGTTGGGGTTATTTTTTCCAATGTGCATTACTTTACATTTATCCACATTACATTTCATTTGTCATTTTGTTGCCCAATCGCTTAGTTTTGTGAGATCTTTCTGAAGTTCTTCACAGTCATATTTGGTCTTAACTATCTTGAGCAGTTTAGTATCATCTGCAAACTTTGCCACCTCACTGGTTACACCTTTCTCCAGATCATTTATGAATAAATTGAATAGGATTGGTCCTAGGACTGACCCTTGGGGAACACCACTAGTTACCCCTCTCCATTCTGAGAATTTACCATTAATTCCTACCCTTTGTCCCCTATCTTTCAACCAGTTCTCAATCCATGAAAGGATCTTCCCTTTTATCCCATAACAGCTTAATTTAAGTAATAGCCTTCGGTGAGGAACCTTGTTAAAGGCTTTCTGGAAATCTAAGTATACTATGTCCACTGGATCCCCCTTGTCCACATGTTTGTTGATCCCTTCAAAGAACTCTAATAGATTAGCAAGACACGATTTCCCTTTACAGAAACCATGTTGACTATTGCTCAACAATTTATGTTTTTCTATGTGTCTGACAATTTTATTCTTAACTATTGTTTCGACTAATTTGCCCGGTACAGAAGTTAGACTTACTGTTCTGTAATTGCTGGGATAACCTCTAGAGCCCTTTTTAAATATTGGTGTTACATTAGCTAACTTCCACTCATTGGGTACCGAAGCCGATTTAAAAGACTGGTTACAAATCTTAGTTAATAGTTCTGCAACTTCACATTTGAGTTCTTTCAGAACTCTTGGGTGAATGCCATCTGATCCCAGTGACTTGTTAATGTTGGGTTTATCAATTAATTCCAAAACCTCCTCTAGTGACACTTCAGTCTGTGACAGTTCCTCAGATTTGTCATCTACAAAAGCCAGCTCAGGTTTGGGAATCTCCCTAACATTCTCAGCCATGAAGACTGAAGCAAAGAATCCATTTAGTTTCTCCGCAATGACTATATCATCTTTAAGCGCTCCTTTTGTATTTTGATCATCAAGGGGCCCCCCTGGTTGGTTAGCAGGCTTCCTGCCTCTGATGTACTTAAAAAACATTTTGTTATTACTTTTGGAGTTTTTGGCTAGCCGTTCTTCAAACTCCTCTTTGGCTTTTCTTATTATACTCTTGCACTTAATTTGGCAGTGTTTATGCTCCTTTCTATTTGCCTCACTAGGATTTGACTTCCTCTTTTTAAAGGAAGTCTTTTTATCTCTCACTGCTTCTTTTACATGGTTGTTAAGCCACAGTGGCTCTTTTTTAGTTCTTTTATTGTGTTTCTTAATTTGGGCCGCTTTTATGGTGTCTTTAAAAAGCGTCCATGCAACTTGCAAGGATTTCACTTTAGTCCCTGTACTTTTAACTTCTGCTTAACTAACCCCCTCATTTTTGCATAGTTCCCCCTTTTGAAATTAAATGCCACAGTGTTGGGCTGTTGAGATATTCTTCCCACCACAGGAATGCTGAATGCTATTGTATTATGATCAATATTTCCAAGCGGTCCTGCTATAGTTACCTCTTGGACCAGCTGCTGCGCTCCACTCAGGATTGAATCTAGAGTTGCCTCTCCCCTTGTGGGTTCCCGTACCAGCTGCTCCATGAAGCACTCATTTAAAGTATCGAGAAATTTTATCTCTGCATTTCGTCCTGAAGTGAAATGTTCCCAGTCAATATGGGGATAATTGAAATCCCCCACTATTATTGGGTTCTTAATTTTGATAACCTCTCTAATTTCCCATAGCATTTCATCATCACCATTACTGTCCTGGTCAGGTGGTCGATAATAGATCCCTAGTGTTATATTTTTATTAGAGCATGAAATTTCTATCCATAGAGATTCTATGGAACATGTGGATTCGCTTAAGATTTTTGCTTCATTTGAATCTACATTTTCTTTCACATATAGTGCCACTCCCCACCCCGGCACAACCTGTACTGTCGTTCCGATATATTTTGTACCCCAGAATGATTGTGTCCCATTGATTGCTCTCAATCCACTAGGTTTCTGTGATGTCTATTATACCAATATCTTCCTTTATCACAAGGCACTCTAGTTCACCCATCTTATTGTTTACACTTCTAGCATTTGTGTACAAGCACTTAAAAAACTTGTCCTTGTTTATTTGTCTGCCCTTTTCTGATGTGTCAGATTCTTTTTTATGTGACTGTTTATCATCTGATCTGGACCTTACGTTATCATCTTCCAACCTCTGCTTCTGGCTATAACCTGGAGATTCTAACTAACGCAGAGCCTTACCCATCTAGTGTCTCATTTCTGGCCACTGGAGACATTTGCTAAAAACAGTAGCAGATGGGCCATATTCCATTGTAGGCAATCTCATCATCCCCTCTGCTCCATAAATTTATCAAGAAACAAATTAGGATTTTTGACCCCACTATTCCTCTTGGAAGGCTGTTCCAGAACTTCACTCCTCTGATGGATAGAAACTTTCTCCTGATTTCAAATCTAAACTTATTGATGACTAGTTTATATTCATTTGTTCACGGGCCAAAACTGGCCTTTAAATTAAAAAAAAAATCCTCTTCCTTCCTTTGTTTATCCCTCCGATGAATTTACAAAGAGAAATCATATCTGCCCTCAGCCGTCATTTGGTCAAGCTAAATAAGCCAAGCTCCTTATGTCTCCTCTTGTAAGATAAGTTGTCCATTCCTCTGATCATAGACTCATAGACTCTAGGACTGGAAGGGACCTCGAGAGGTCATCGAGTCCAGTCCCCATTCTAACAGCTCTTCTCTGCACTTGTTCCAGTTTAAATTAACCTTTCTTAAAGAGAGGAGATCCAAATTTTGCAGACTATTCCAGATAAGGTCTCATCAGTATCCTCTTTAATGGTAATAACACTTCCCAGTCTCTACTGGAAATACCTTGCTGATGCATCCTAGGACTGCATTAGCCTTTTTTATAGCCGCATCACATTGGCAGCTCATAGTCATCGTGTGATCAACCAGGTCTTTCTCCTCCTCTGGCACTTCCAAATGATACACCTCCAAAAACAAAAAATTCTTGTTGTTAGTCCCTAAGTGCATGACCTTGAACTTGCACTATTAATCATCCCATTTCTATCACTCCATTATCATGGTGTAGCGGGTAGGTTACTCCACTCCTGCCCAGAAGGACTTAAAACAACCCTGTGAGAGGGCTGTGGCGGGGAACCATTGATCCTGGGCTGATTGGGGAAGCAGCCGCAGCTGGGCCATGCCCCAATCAGGCTGCAGCTGGCCCTTTTGAGAGGGCTGGGACCAGAAGTTAAATAGAGCCACTCTCTCCTTAGTTTCTTGGGAGAGAAGGACCTGGTTGCCTGGGAGCTGAGAAGAGTACCTGAGGTGGAGCAGTGCTGAGGGCAGAGGGAGCTGGAGAGCTCCAGCCTAGAAAAACCCCAGGCTGCAGGCCTTAAAGATGGCCCACAAATAGGTACTGAGGCTGCAGAAGGGCAGCCCAGAGATAGGCAACGGCAGCAGTTCATAACTCCTTTGCCGATGATGAGTGGTTTACAGACTGCAGTCGGCCCCAGGGAGCAGAGACTAGATGATGACTGGCAGTAGCCACTGAGGCAAGGTGGGGATAGAGGGTTGGAGGTTCCCCTGGGTGGGGAACCCCAGCTTGTAGGTTGCTGTGGTGGGCAGAACCCCTGTGAAAAGGGCACTGGAATCCGGGAGGGAAACTGCGGTCAGCAGCAAGGCGAGACACTGGCCTGCAGAGGGTGCTCTGGAGGCTGGTGAGCTAATACCCTGGATGACCAGCAGGAGGTGCCGTGCCAGTGAGTCATTGCCTGATACACATGGTCATCCAAATCTTCGTGTATGGTATTCCAGTCATCCTTCATATTGGCAATATCTCCCAACTTTGTGTCATACACAAATTGTATTAGCACACTCCCACTTTTTGTGCCAGGTCACTAAGGAAAATGTTGAATAAGATTGGTCCCAAGACCAATTCCTGAGCAAGTCCACAATTAATATCCCTGCAGCCTGATCCCTTTCAGGATGACTCATTTAATCTTCCCTGTAACCAGTTTCTTATCCACCTTTTGAGTCTCATATTAATTCCCATTTTCTCCAATTAAAGTAATAATTTCTCATGTGGAACTGTATCGAATGCACTACTGAAATCCAGGTAGATTAGATCTACTGAATTTCTTTTGTCTAGAAAATTAGATATCGTCTCAAAGAAAGAGATCAGGTTGGTTTGGCATAGTCTACCTTTTGTAAAACCATGTTATATTTTATCTCAATTACTGTTTGTCTCTAGTTCCTTAACTACTTCCTCTTTCAAAATTTGTTCTACTACCTTGAATACAATTGAGATCAAACAGGCCTGGAGTTTCCCAGATCAACTTTTTTTTCCCTCTTAAGTATAGGCACTATATTTGTATTTCTCCAGTCACAGAGTATAATCTCAGAGTTTATGGTTCCTTAAAAATCTGTGCTGTTGAGTTTGCAGTTTCACATGGAAACTCCTTTAATATTCTTGGATGGAGATTATCCACCCCTGCCCCCAGTTTGGTTCCCTTAAATTGTTTGAGCTTGACTTCTACCTCAGATGTGGTAATTTCTACTTCCATATCCTCATTCCAATTAACCATTTCCCCACTGTCCCTATGCTCCTTATTACTCTTATTAAAAACAAAAGTAAAATATTTCCCATGTCTAGATTATCTTTAAACTCCACTCCATCCTGAGTGTTTAGTGGTCCCTCTTCCTCTTTCCTTGCTTTCTTATTATTTATATGGCTAAAGAAACTTTTACTATTGGGGGGAGTGAGGCTGTGTGGGAAAAAAATACTGGGACTAGGAAACAAGGAAGGGAGGATAAGGACAAGAGGGGAGGAGAGGCAGATTTGACAAAGTTCAGAGGGAGAATTGGGACTGGTTGGACAACAAGACTGGGACAAAGAACTAGTGACGGGAGGGGAGGGGAGAGACAAATCAGAAGAGGAGCTGGGAAGGGAGAACTGGGACTGGCTGAGAAAGGTGATTAGGACTGGCTGGAGGTAAGGGGAAAGACTGGGAATGGTTGTGGGGAAGATTAGGACTCAGACAGCAATCCTGGAGGGGCAGCTAAGGACTGGCAGGGCAAGAAAACTGGTACCATGATAAGAAGCCTGTGGAGTGGAGAATGGGACTGGATATACGAGAAGCCAGGTGTAGACAAAGAGCCAGTGGTGGGGAAAAGACAAGACAGAGACAGGGAGAGATTGGAAGGGAAGAGGCAGAAGGGAGTCAAACTTGGGGGAAATGGGAATGGAACCTAAAACTCCTGAATCTCATCCATTCATCTGCTGTCAGCATGTATTTGGGAAACCCTCTGGCAAACTGTTTTATTCCCTTCTAGTGCTGGCCTGCTTAGAGGATGACACATTCTACCACTATCAGTTACTCCCTTAGGTCAAATGTCAGAGGTCTGTGTTCTGGATCTCAAGATTTCAACTCTGCTGATGAGCAATTTGGGTGTCAATATAATGCCAAATGCTAGAATTTTTTTTTCAGTTTTCTTTTAAAAAAATAACCTAAAAAATTACACACAAAAAGTGTGTTAAAATCACATTGCTAAGCGTGCAAAGTCCAGTACTCAAAAGTTTGGAAATACCAAAATTAAGGTTGCTTTTGAAACTTTAATTTGTCCCCACTGTGAGTATGCATCATGATACAGTCTTTAATTACATGATTACATACTATTTTTTCCACTCTGTCTAACTCAGTGCTTGTGGTAGTCTATATTGCTGAGGAGATGTACTATGGTGGCATTATGAACTATTTGGCGTTTGCTAAGAAGGCTCTATACTACATATATTCCATTAGTACAGATCAGATGAGAGGTGACAAAGGTGTGAATAAGTGAGTCCAGGTCATTGTCCACAAGGATGTGATGGAGTCTATTAGCCAACTAAAAATGGTAGATAGTATTACTGTGAGATGCTGCTGTGTGAGTGCTTAGTGTCAGTGAAGAATCCAGGAGAACTCATAAACTATGATAGAGCAACTGTACATGTGTGCTTCCAACCAAAGGAAACTACATTGTGATTGCAAACTCTTCAAAGTGCTTTCCTCTGCCCACCAGCATCACCTCCTTCTTCCTTAAGCTCATCTTCAACCTGCTGTTTTTCAGCCAGGAGGTGATTTTGTCCAAACAGTGGGTCATCTTAGTGGTAGTGGTATGGCTATATATTGTGAAAAATGGATAGAGCTGTGTGTCACCTGCATATTGGTGTCATGTGAGTCCATGTCTTCTGACCAGTTCATTTAGTGTCTGCATATAGATATTAAATAGGACTGGCAAAAGAACTGATCCTTTTGGGACTCAAAAACTGAGGAGTCTAGTGAAGGAGATATAGTTTCCCATCACTACTCTTTGAGTTCATCCCTCTAGAAAGGACTGGAATCATTTTAGTATATTACCTTGTACCGCAGCTACATCCTTCAGGCAAGACAGCCGTATGTCATTATCAACTGTGCCAAATGCTGAAGACAGTGTCTAGGAGGATGAGAAAAGATGTGGGCCTTGCTTTCATTGACAGCAGAAAATCAGCCGTCAGTGTCAATAGTTTGGTTCTAGTCCCATGTCCTGCCCTGGATCCAGAGCTAGCAATATATTACTTATTTACATAACCACATATTATTTCTTAAATAAAACAAAAAAAATAGCATGTTTATTACCACTCAGTTGAATAGATATTTACAACTGAGCATAAGGCTTGTTTCTAAGTTGTCTCATGTAAGTCAACACTATCAGTCAATCTAGGTACTTATACACCTCCCATCATGGCAGTATTTGACTATCTCCCAGTTATTAACAAGAACAACAACAAAACACTGATCCTCTTTTTTCTCTGCCTGAAGAAATAAGTTAAAAAGTTGACTGTTTTGCATTCTCCCTGGAAATTTACCAATCTCTTCCACTGCCTTCCACTGGAGTATAGCAATGGATCTCAGCAAAACAACCTACTCTGCACATTCAGTATTTGACTTTCAAATGTAGACAGTTTCATCAACTGAAAACCAATTGCCTGTGGGACACTGCGCTGCTCCTTTATGCTGAATGTTAACTTTCAACCCAAGTTTCAATTTGCTCCGCTTTAGGGTTGTTCATATACATTGTTATTGTTAATGAGAAAAGTCTATTTTATTTCACTTCCTTCTCACCTAAAAACAACTGGACTGTTTATGCTCAAACTTTACCAAACTTTCTTAAAATTCAACTTTGGACAGAAACTAAACATGGAATATTTCAGTCCAAAGGTGCACATTTCAGAAAGTTATGCATCAGTGAAAACAAACTGATTATTACAATATAACCACTTATGGAAACATAACTACAAGTGATACCAAGTGCTTGCTATAAATACATAAACAATATATATGATGATCGTTGTGAAATTATTATTTAGATAAAAAATTTGCTTGTGGTGTACTAAGCAGAAAATAATTAAATTTTCTTTCACACAGCTGTTCATTGTTAGCAGTGGTAAAATTTTCTTATTGTCTTAGAATGAAACAAGCAGATATAACATTAAAACAGACACATTTGTGAGCCAAATTCAACATCACAACCCTACTGACATAAGAATCCTAGTTTACCAAACCACCACCCATTATATCATAAGACCATAACATAAGAACAGCCGTAATGGGTCAGACCAAAGGTCCATCTAGCCCAGTATCCGGTCTACCGACAGTGGCCAATGCCAGGTGCCCCAGAGGGAATGAACCTAACAGGTACTGATCAAGTGATCTCTCTCCTGCCATCCATCTCCACCGTCTGACAAACAGAGGTAGGGACACCATTCTTTACCCATCCTGGACTTAACCACCATGAATTTATCCAGTTCTGTTTTGAACGCTGTTATGGTCCTAGCCTTCACAACCTTCTCAGGCAAGGAGTTCCACAAGTTGACTATGCATTGTGTGAAGAAGGACTTCCTTTTATTTGTTTTAAACCTGCTGTCCATTAATTTCATTTGGTGGCCCCTAGTTCTTGTATTATGGGAATAAGTAAATAACATTTCCTTATCTACTTTCTCCACATCACTCATGATTTTATATACCTGCATCATATACCCAGGACTGGTGCTAGGGTTTCTCATGCCCTAGGAGCACGGCCATTTCGCCACCCCCCGTGCTGATCCCGCGACTCCGGTGGAGCTGCCGCAGTCATTCCTGCAGAGGGTCCGTTGGTCCGTGGCTTCGGTGGAGCTGCTGCAGGCATGCCTGCAGGAGGTCCATCGGAGCCGTGCGAGCAGCCGACCATCTGCAGGCATGACTGCGGCAGCTTCACCGGAGCCGTGGACCAGCGGACCCTATGCAAGCATGCCTGCGGCAGATCAACCGGAGCCGCCTGCCACCCCCCCGGCAAAATGCCGCCCCCCGAATAATCCTGGTGCCCTAGGCGATTGCCTAAGCTGCCTAAATGGTAGCACTGGCCCTGCATATACCCCCTTAGTCTCCTCTTTTCCAAGCTGAAAAGTCCTAGGCTCTTTAATCTCTCCTCACATGGGACCCTTTCCAAACTCCTAATCATTTTAGTTGCCCTTTTTTGAACCTTTTTTAGTGACAGTATATCTTTTTTGAGATGAGGAGACCACATCTGTACGCAGTATTCAAGATGTGAGCGTACCATGGATTTATATAAAGGCAATAAGATAGTCTCCATCTTATTCTCTATCCCCTTTTTAATGATTCCTAGCATCCTGTTTGCTTTCTCGATTGCCTCTGCACACTGCGTGGACGTCTTCAGAGAATTATCCACAATGACTCCAAGATCTTTTTCCTGATTTGTTGTAGCTAAATTAGCCCACACCATATTGTAGTATAGTTGGAGTTATTTTTTCCAGTGTGCATTGCTTTACTTTTATCCACATTACATTTCATTTGTCATTTCGTTGCCCAATCACTTATTTTTGTGAGATCTTTCTGAAGTTCGTCACAGTCTACTTTGGTCTTAACTATCTTGAGTAATTTAGTATCATCTGCAAACTTTGCTAACTCACTTTTTACCCCTTTCTCCAGATCATTTATGAGTAAGTTGAATAGGATTGGTCCTAGGACTGACCCTTGGGGACCACAACTAGTTATGCCTCTCCATTCTGAGAATTTACCATTTATTCCTACTCTTTGTTCCCTGTCTTTTAACCAGTTCTCTATCCACAAAAGGACCTTCCTTTTTATCCCATGACAACATAATTTACGTAAGAGCCTTTGGTGAGGGACCTTGTTAAAGGTTTTCTGGAAATCTAAGAATAGTATGTCCACTGGATCCCCCTTGTCCACATGTTTGTTGACCCCTTCAAGGAACTCTAATATCTCTAAAGGCCTCCTAAAACGTCACTTTTGTTATGAGGCCCCCAAAATGAAGTAATAAAACAATTTAATTATTCATAGCTAGATAGACAGACAAAGTTATTCCCCTTTTCTACATTTCCAGAGTGACTTGTCTTTGATCTTTGTCTTTTAAACTGCACTCTCACTGGCACAGGGATCACTGGGTCTTGTATAGTATCATCTACATTGCCAGTGCAAGTCATATAATACAATCAATATATAATAGCAAAAAGGGACTTACAGCACACTGTAGGGTTGTTATGCAAGATCAGTTGTCCAAGTAAGACATGTGCAGTCTAGCAGTTACTTTGTTACTGTCTTCCAGATTTGCTACTATAACATGTTTCCATACATTTTCAGACTTTGTATATTTGTTCTGCACATTCTGATTTATTACTAACTGTAGCAGAGCTCTGACCTTTTCCTTTGGGTCCTGCGCTTCTAGGCGGTTTATGCTAGCCTCAGTGGCGCACTGTGACCCTCCACGTACCCCTTCTCTCTCTAGGGCCAGGGTTACAGTATACTGAGCCCTTTTCATCATAGGCCAGCAAGGAGGTTGGTGAGAGAACTCCCACAGTCTCTGTTGTTCCTGGGGGCTTATTTCAGAATGGTTTAGGCTCCTGTCCTGACAGGGGCCCGACTTCCCCTCTCAGGAGATGTTCCTGTAGTGGTGGGTTAGGGGGAACCCAGGTCCACCCTCTACTCCGGGTTCCGGCCCAGGGACCCTAATGGTAGCAGCTGTTGGCAGCCCAACCTTTCACTGCCAGAGTTGCTACATTTCCCTGGGCCACTTCCCCACAGCTCTCCTGCTTCTCCCTTCTTCACTCTTACCTTATGGCTCCCTTAACGATGGTTTGAGAGTGTCTTCATTAACCAGCCCTTCAGCCGCACTTCCTCTCCTCTGGCTCCCTGGCTCTCCTCTGCCTGACTGGAGTGAGCCCTTTGTATAGTATCAGCGGGGCCTTAATAAGAGTCAGGTAGTCACATTAGCTTAATGGCTTCACCTGACTCTTTGCAGGTTAATTAGAGTCAGGTGTTCTCATTAGCCTGGAGCAGTCCCTGCTCTGGTCAGTTAGGGAACAGAAAACTGTTAATCCAGTGGCCAGTACATCTGCCATCTGCTATTCTGCTGTACCCAACTGGCCTGGGTCTATCACATAACACTGTGTTAACAGCAGCTGCCTCGTCCTTGGAGTAACTCCGTAACAGAATTTTGACTCTCAGACTAAGGAACACACTTTTTTCTGCAGCTTCTGTTTTGCTCAAGTGAGGGGACTTTACCAGACACAGTATATGTTTTCCAACCTGTTCAGTCAGCTCTGCTGGTGGGCATTTGGTGGAAGAATAGTCATGGTTCCACTTACATCCTGCCCCTCTCCAACTTCACCTAGCGTTCTCTCCACCCATTTATTTGTGAAGTGGTGAGAGGAGGAAATAGTGTTTATGTAAAATGCACTCTTGCCCCTGCACCCAAACTTGTGGCCTAAGTAAGCTCTGCACAACTAATTAGGAGCTTGAGCTACGGTGGACCCTTACAACCACCTTGAACTACCTTCAGCATTTTAAAATATGTTGTAGAGGTGTGAAATAGGCCACAGACAGACTCTTGTTCGTACTCAGACTTTTGTTGTTCTAAAACAAAAGATACTTTATTGTGTGTGCACACATACACTCTCTTGAAGCTAAATTGCTTCATCATCTATAATTTCTACCCTTTCTTATGCCATTGTTCTCTTGCTACAACCAATTTGGATTTCTGAGACCTTGTACAGGTGAACTAAGTAGCTTTCTAAGGCTCAGCAGCTTGTTCTTTTGAATTCTGTAACTGCACACTAGACAGAAGTTATAAGTAATGTATTTCCCTTTGTGCCTCTTTCTGACAACAAAAAAAATACATTAATTTAACTTCTTTGGCAGGACTTGAACTAAGGCCTGAAAACAAGAAAAGTGACTCAAACTCTTTACATTGACACTATTGACCTGAAATTCTCACAGGGAAATAAAATACTTCAAGCATCCTAAAACTCAGTTAAAGTGACTTTCAGAGAAAACTTTCAAATATACCATACTACACCATAAACATTTACATCTTTTCACCTTTTATGTATTTTTCAATTTCATTTACCCTTTTCATCACTGAGCTAAGCTATTTAGGTTTAACTAAAGGTGATTTTCTTAACAGTATATTTTACACTTTACAATCTCTTTACAAAGAAACCACAATATTAATTTGTGACTTACCACCACCTCCATGTCAATAGTCTTATGTCATTAAATTATTAATTATTATTATTAGTAGTATTAAAGCAGTACCAAGAGGTCCGAACCAAGATCAGGGCTCCTTGTGTTAGGAGCTGTATACACATAGCATGGGACCTGCCCTGAAGAGCTTACAATCTAAATAGATAAAAGGTAAAAAAGAAGGCAAGGAGAAGTGAAGTGACTTGTCCAGTGTGACATAACAGAGCCAGATCACATGAACGTCTACACTACCCGCCAGACTGGTGGGTAGTGATCGATCTATCAGGGATCGATTTATCGTGTCTAGTGTAGACGCGATAAAATCGATCTCCGATCGCTCTGCCGTCGACTCCAGAACTCCACCGCGGTGAGAAGCAAAAGTGGAGTTGATGAGGAAGTGGCAGCAGTTGACTCACTGCTGTCCTCACAGCCAGGTAAATTGACCTAAGATACGCCAACTTCAGCTACACTATTTGTGTAGCTGAAGTTGCATATCTCAGGTCGACCCCCGACCCCCAGTGCAGACCTAGCCTTTATCTAGTACAGGGTTTCTCAAACGTCATTGCACCTCAACCCTTTTCTGACAACAAAAATTATTACATAACTCCAGGAAGGGAGCTGAAGCCTGAACCCACCTGAGCCCCACTGCCCTGGGTGGGGGCACCAAAGCCTGAGCCCCAACGCTCCAGGCAGGGGGGCCAAATCTGATGCCCAAGGGCTGTAACCTGAGCCCTGCTGCTTCGGGCTTGTCCCTGCCTGCAGGTATATGGGATCTTGGGGAGCAATTACCACACAGGTGGGGTGCCAATTAATTCCTTTATTAAAGGAAAAAGGAAGTGATGGGAATTTAACAATGAAATACGATGGGATGGGGTGTATAGAGTGTTTACAATAGACAATGATGGGGGAGGTCCTTATTGAACAGTGTAGGGAGTTCTATCAGTGGGGTACAGTAAGTGGGGTTCAGCACAATAGGATACAGTACAGTCAATAAGCGTATCAAAAGAAATGCAAAATAAAATGGTAGCTTCTATACAAAATGGTCAACAATCTTAGATAGAATGTATTAAGTGGTTAGTGGCCTTATACACAGAGTAACACAATGGTATCAATGCAAATACAAAGTATATCAGAAAAGTGGAAGCAACCAATGGCGTTTTATAATTACAAGTAAAATGTGAATATAAGTGAACTTATGCAATGTAATGGTATAAAAGAAAAGTAATGATTTAATTTGTGAGGCTAGGATAGCAGATAATCTGTCAAGGAACAGGAGGGGGGAGGAGAGTGAATGATTAGTGGCAACTGATGAGAGGAGAGTGCGGCTGGAAGCAGCGAGAGATTCTGAAGCCCTGCAGGGTAAGGACAATGGAGCAGCGTGATGGTGATCTTCGGTAGGGGAGGGGCAGCGGAGAAGTGTAAAGAAGGGCTGGAGAGAAGTTTAACCAACAAGTGGACACCAAAAGCAAAGGAAAAAAAAGTGGCAAAGGGTTTGGGAAGTTTCACAGGGGGAGAAGCAGCAAGGGGTCGGGAAGTTCGGAGAGAGTGTAGATGCAGGGGAAAAAACAGCAAAGGGTTATAACAGGGAGACACAGAGAAGCACACAGAGGGGGAGATTGGAGCGGGGGAAAAACTAGACACGAATTCAAGCAGCAAAAACCCTATCTATAGACACAAAGAAGTACACAGAGGGGGAGATTGGAGCGGGGGAAAAACGGACACAAATTCAAGCGGCAAAAACCTTGTCTATAGACATGGAGAAGTACACAGAGGGGGAGATTGGAGCGGGGGAAAAACAGACACAGGAAAGTTCAGGGAGAGATTGGGACAGCGGGGAGACGAATTCAAGCAGCAAAAGCCTTATCTATCTTAACCAACCACTAGGCAAAACAACAAATATCACAATTCTAAGCAAAACTATAACAAGCAACTATATGGAGCAACAAAACAGTAAACTATAACAAGGCAGGTGAACTTACAAGCTCTACAATCTTAACAAACTATGACTTATTAAACTAAAAAAACCAAAACCTATGGTGCACCTTATGCTATGGGGAAGTCACAGAGGGCAGAGTGGTATGTGCCCAGGATCCAGCTCCCAAGGAAGCCAAGGGATGGTGGCTGAAGCCAAGGGATATAACTGAAAGCAGGGAGCCCCGAGGCAAAGCCCACAGGAGCAGAGCTTAGCAGCGGCACAAACTTATTTTTAGCAGCAAAGCGCTGTGGAGTTTGAGAGGTTTTAAGACACAGACCAAGGTTTAGCTTGAGTCTGTGTGCTGGGGAAACAGAGCCAGCAGCTAAAATAATAAAATAAAAGTAGGGAAAGTTTCACAGAGGGTTTCTTACCAGTCCCCAAGGCAGCAGCAAAGGCAGAAACAGCAAGAACATCAGAAGGCTCGGTACAGTCTCAATAATCAGGAGATCTCTTAGGTAGCAATTTGTTCTTCGTGGGGGGGGCATTCAAAAAACGGGGGTATGCTCAAAAATAAAACAAGAGCGGAGAAAGGACCCCCCCAAAACCCCTGGCTGATCCGACCAGGCAGCAATGCAGGAACCTTTCTGATGTTTGTTTTAAAAATGTCTGTTTTTAAAGGCAAACTCAGGCAGTTTCCCGCCAGTAATCCTGATAGGCTCCCTCTGTCACAGGGGAGGAGGCACAGGGAAAAAACTGCAGGTGAGCACAGAAACATGTCTGGGCAGAGTCCTGTGCAATAGGTGACTCAAAAGCACATGAGGCCTATGACTCATGCCCAGGATCTTAAAAACACAATAGGTCTTGCAGCTCTGGACATTGCCTGCCCTACACCAAGCCCAGGTTCAACAAGGTGATAACAGGACTAACCCTTTGAACAGGGCAGTTGTCCCATTTAGCATGCAGCACAAGTGGCCATCCCTTTGAGAAGGGCAATGGCTCTTGTTAAACAACTCAAGGGGCCCTCCCTTTGAGAAGGGCAGTGGCCCTGGTAAGCAACTTAACAGCCAGGGAAGGGCAGCCACAGGAGGAGAACAAAAACAAAATGGAGTATGGGGACAGCTGTAAGAAACAAAATGGAATAGGAGGATAACTGTGACAGACAGGGCTGAAGTCCTTGAGCTTCGGTTTCAGCCCTAGGTGGTGGAGCTTGGGCTTCAGCTCCAGGCCCCAGCGAGTCTAAGCTATCCCTGGCAACACCATTGAAATGGAGTTGCTACCCACAGTTTGAGAACCGCCGATCTAATACCTCGCCTACTAAACAATGATTTCAGTGCTGGGCCAAGCTGAAAGAAAAACTGTCTTTTGATGCACAGCTCCATCACATGTAGAAAACACTGAAAAATGATTGACAGGATAAATTGTTTTTCTGGAAAAATGTTTCTGAATGTGCGTGTGTGTGTCAGTTTGGGATGTGCAGAATATGGGACACAATTTTTGCGACTTGAAATGTATGTTGAGACTGACATTTATTTAGTTTATAATTTTGATTTATTAAGTGATAAACACAAGAAGAAAGATCACCATAGGCCTAAGCAGGCACAACTATACTGAAATCAATGAATCTATATACTCAGCAGTGATTAATTTGGTCCTAGCTTATTTAAAGTGGATTCACTTCCCTTCCTGTATCTAAAATGGGTCAGACTTACATAATATTTATGTAATTAAAAGTATTTGTCTTATATTTGTTTTCCTAAAAATGCATATGCTACTATGCAATGTTAAACATCATGAGCCAAATTACTGAAAGCCTTATGGTAGTTCAAATTAAGATCAGGACCCCTTTGCTGTGAGCCACTGTAGAAACACATTTCCTATTCAAAGAGCTTACTATCTAATTATGACTGTTCCTGTATGAGTGCATTATAGGGAACAGACAGGATTTAGGTCAGGAGCCTCAGTACATCCCAAGTCGGAAGCAGCAACAATTTATATCCTTTATATCCAGCAAACTCTTCACTGCATACCTATGAAGTGTTAAGTCTTATGGAGACATTACAACTTCTGGCACTGGCATTTGGATACCGTGTCTTCTCACCCCAAAAGAGGTATCAATTAGCATCAATGCAACAAAATTAAATTAATTGGAAAAAATGTACTTTGATGCAATTGTGTTGTTTCAAGTTATTTATGAAAAGGAAAAGCCAACAAAAATAATAAAATAAAGATTTTGTCCCAGTAAATATTCCTGAGGCATCCATATGGTAGCAATTTCATCATTAGTATAAGCCAAATTCGGACCATCCAAACTCAGAATGAAGAACAGGAGTACTTGTGGCACCTTAGAGACTAACAAATTTATTTCAGCAAAAGCTTTTGTGGGCTACAGCTCACTTCTTCAGATGCATAGAATGGAACACACAGACATGAGATATTTATACATTCAGAGAACATGGAAAGGTGGAAGTATGCATAGCAACAGGAAGAGTCTAATCAATTGAGATGAGCTATCATCAGCAGGAGAAAAAAAACTTTTGAAGTGATAATTGAGATGACCCATAGAAGGTGTGAGGAGAACTTAACATAGGGAAATAGATTCAATGAGTGTAATGACCCAACCATTCCCAGTCTCTATTTAAACCTAAGTTAATTGTATCTAATTTGCATATTAATTCAAGTTCAGCAGTCTCTCTTTGGAGTCTGTTTTTGAAGTTTTTTTGTTGCAAAATTGCCACCTTCAAGTCTGTCACTGAGTGGTTAGAGAGGTTGAAGTGTTCTCCCATTGGTTTTTGAATGTTATGATTCCTGATGTCAGATTTGTGTCCATTCATTCTTTTGCATAAAGACTGTCCGGTTTGGCTAATGTATATGGCAGAGTGGCACTGCTGGCACATGATGGCATATATCACGTTGGTAGATGTGCAGGTGAATGATCCCCTGATGGCATGGCTAATGTGATTAGGTCCTATGATGGTGTCACTTGAATAGGTATGTGGACAGAGCTGGCATCAGGCTTTGTTGCAAGGATAGGTTTCTGGGTTAGAGTTTATGTTGTATGGTGTGCGGTTGCTGGTGAATATTTGCTTCAGGTTGGGAGGCTGTCTGTAAGCGAGGACTGGCCTGTCTCCCAAGATCCGTGAGAGTGAGTGTGCTTACAGACAGCCTCCCAACCTGAAGCAAATACTCACCAGCAACCGCACACCATACAACATACTTCCACCTTTTCATGTTCTCTGTATGTATAAGGATCTCCAGTTTGTGTGTTCCATTCTATGCATCCAAAGAAGTGAGCTGTAGCCCATGAAAGCTTATGCTGAAATAAATTTGTTAGTCTCTAAGGTGCCACAAGTACTCCCGTTCTTTTTGAAGATATATGCTAACATGGCTGCTACTCTGAAACCTGTCAAATTCAGAATGTTAGTCTGCATAATAATGGTCTTTTAGAGTGAATCTATATCTACTTGATGTGATATTGGCTGTTGTAAAGCAGAGGCAATCAGAGGTAATAATTTGTAACTCATTAATCTTGATGTTGGTTATGATGTTAATGCAATACATCTCTGATGCCTTAAAGCTCACTGAGCAAATAATGTAAATGTATTAATCAACATTAGAAAAGAATGTACAGCTAAATAAATATTGACTCCAGCTTTTAATCTGCTTGAAGTTTTGTTTCTTGTTGTACATATCGTAATATAGCATGTATATTAAACTGTGCAATTATTTAAGATGTTTACATTGCATACTGATTAATAGGAGAACAACAAATCACCTCTTGTAATTCAAAGTACAGGCTATCTTAACTACTAGAAAATATTCTACAGATGGCATTTTTGACTAGGAGTGTGAGGTAATGTTTTATAAAAGTTGCATAGAGGCCTATGAACTCCAGTTAATATTTAAAACCTACTTTCAGTGGCAGCAGGAAACAATCCATCTGTGTCAGTGGTAGAAAATAGAAGCAGCAAACGTTTCCTTGGGAGGTTTGACCTTTTGAACATAGAGCAATTCACATATCTTGTAGAGAATTGTTCAGTAGGTACCCTGAGTGTGCTCAATGTCTTCCTTTTTGTTACAGCTCTTTTCACCACACTTCATTTTTGCAATACACTTTCACTCTTATGGGCTTTGGCTATGTGGCACACTGAATTATACACCTCACTAAGAAATATGGCTTCTCAGTGTGTCTGAATAAGTCTGTAATTATTGATTGAAAATATAATTAAGCAGAACCTTCCCCTCATTTTGGACCAATTTTTCCATTTACACTAAAGTTTCCACCAGCAAAGGAGTTGTGCAAGTCTTAATGCAGACTGCACTGTTAGTGTTTCTTGAAATATCCAATAGACTGGAGTAGGCTGTTTTTACAGAAGCAAAAACAGTTCAGTGTCCTGCTGTCTTTGGATTTGCCACTTCTTCTGCCTAACATCTTTTACTACAACTACTACTACTACTTTCTTCCTCTTCTACTGAATTTTCTCTAAGCCAAAATATGAAACCTATTTTCCAAACAAAAAAAATGGTTCTGCAGTACTATACAGTTCTAGAGTCTTGAAGGATACTCAGCAATAATTGAATTATCTTGGGATAAGATTTTGTTGTTACTATATAACATCAGTACTCTAAATAAAAGCCTTTGTCAATACCGTGCTGTCAAAGAAAATAAAGAAACTGAAATGTAAAAAGTGTGAGTTTGATATTTCTCCCTCTCACTTGGTATTTCTTTTGAGAGAGAGAGAAAATGCATTCACATGCATATAAACACCTGCATGTACACGCTAAATATTCTAACACCTATCTGTACACTAGAATAGGACCTTGCAGATGCAAATTCTAACACTTGCAAATGCCAAAGTACTACAATTATTTGAATATTACATATATAATGGTAGAGGGATTATATGGCAACTGGATAATTATTTGATTAATATATGATGCTGACCTCTTGACATGCTGATGACTGCATTTTGCCAATGCTGGGTTGACCTGTTGAGAAGAAATGGTCATTGGAAGAAGAATCTTGCCATAAAACTGCAAAGTTTAAAAGGAGCCTTATTTTCACCCCTTGGTCTCAACTTTTACATGAATATACAAGTGTATGCCCTTTGCATGAACTTTGGAATCACCTAAAGGTGTACTGGAACAATTGTAACATCTATAGATGTATAAGTATTTGAATTTGCAACTGTAAAACCGTATCTTACTGTATGGGCAGGTGTTAGAATGGTTAAAGTGTGCAGAGTGTCTGCAATCACAAAGTGCATGTGAATATACGAGCACACACAGTTTTGCAAAGGCTGGACATCTTGTTGTAAACTGGGTCATTATCTGTTTGATTAAGATGTAGGCGAATGCTAGACAACAGTGATTTGGGGAAGCCTGATGGTGCCATCAATGATGTAATACTGGTAAAGATATCAGCCTCAAGAATGTCTTCCTACAAAAGGGAGAGGCAGCACACAGTTGTATACTTATTAAAAAACATTTTTCCATATGCAAATGTTTAAGGCTAGCAGTTGCCAATTATAAAGGTGCAGCTGTTTCAGGATCTGATTAGGACTGATTGAATCCTTATGTTTGTGGGCCATTAATTTCAAGTGCACCTAGAGTTTTGCTGAAAGGTACAGTGTACATATCTATATTAATAAATAAAGTGCTGGCAAATTGCCAGAGTAGTTTTTATATAATCTCACATTCCAGCAGGTGCTCGCTCAGAGAAAACAAAGTGCTTTGACGTGATTCCCAAGTTTCCTACTATGCAGCAAGTATAATACAATGATTTTCCCTTTATCTGGAAGAAGAAAATTTACAGGCTTGTTATATATAGAAACTATGGCCCCAATCCAGAGCTGTACCAGAGCTTTGTTTGGTGCTGTGCATTTGGGGACAACACAAATCAAGGTGGCTTTAAACAAAAAATGTGAACTAAAGATTTCAACAACAAACAAAATTCCATTTTTGTATTATTCAAGAAATAGTGACCATATACTAAACTAAAGCATAAAGGGAGAAGTTAAGGTTCGTAGATTAATACATTATAAGGCCAGAGGAACCATTATAATTAGTATGATCTCCTGCATAACAGGCCATAGAATTCACCCCCTCCCCCAGATTTATTTATTAAGGTCAATAACATCTGGTTGAACTAGTTGTTTACCCATAATCTTAACATTGTCATTTCCTGAAAAGGTCAGTAGTCCATCTAGTGCCTCCTGGAGTAGCCCAGAACCAGGTGCTTCAAAGAACAGTGCAAGAAATGTCATAGCAGATAGTTATTGAGCAACCTGATTATTGTAACCATATCCTTTTCTTTTACACATTTTTTGTTTGTTTGTTTTTAAATAATGTGTAATGCAGTTTATACGTAAACATTCAGGCATATGTGCACGCCCAAACAGAAGAGCCAATGTTGTGGGCAGTGGGCATCACAGTATGTCAGGCTTCCTCCATGTCATCATTCAAAATCTGATCTGAAAATCGCCGCCCTGCACTTAAGCAGGAAGGAGTTTGGCTGGCTGGCAATGCTTTCTGGCTCTGGGGGAGAAGGGAAGACTTAAAGCTGCTGGAAAGAGCAGTCAGCCTGGCAAATGACTCACCACATAGGAATGTGGGGTTTAAAAAGGTCATTTGGGCTTGGCCCTTCCCTTCCTTACTCAGAACAGGCTGGGCAGCAGAACAAACAGGCTGGGGCTCTATGGCTTGCTGCAGGACCATGTGGAAGCAGTATGGAGCCAATAAAGCACGGCTCCAGAAAAGCAGCAAACAGCATTGAAAGCTAGATGGCTCCAGGGGCATGGAGAAGGGTTAGCTCAGGAAAACAGGGGGGCTGTAACCCCCACATCCCAGGCCCCAGAGACAGGGAAGGGCAGGCAGAGGCAAATTACAAACAAAAGGGACAGTGGAAAGAAGGGGAACAAGCATCCCCTGCCCCAGGTACTTCCACCCCATGGCAGGCGCAACCAGGGAGGGTGAATTTGCAAGTGAGGCTAATCAGAGTCTGAAACAATCAGCATTTGCAAAGGAGGCAAGGTAAGTTAACTGTTCATATGCCAGCAACTTGCAGCGCAGGGCAGTCCAAATGGAGACCAAGGGCAGGAAGAGCACCCAAGGCAGATGCTATTGCAGCAGGGGCAAAGTGGGGGCTTACAAGTACAGGGCCTGCTAATGCCCAGGGTGGTGTGTTTAATAACCCAAGGCATAACCCAGGGCAGCCTCATGGAATGAGGAAGGGAAATGACAGAAAGGAAGCATCCACGAATGCAGGTGGGCAGGCTGTGTGCATTAATGGGGTAGTCAGTGGACCTGTGCAGCAAATGGTCAGTGAAGTTGTTTCTGAGGTTTTCTCCACAGCATTACAGCGCTTCCAAAGGGCACAAGGTCACCCATAACCAGGCTGTTCTCTTCCACCGAACACTAGGGACCTGAACCACAGAGGTTGGGGTACACGGGTGGCATCTGGCCTTCCAGCCTAGCAAAGTGTGGCAGTTGCAGCCGCCACTGCCAGGTGCAAGGACCATGCTCAACCAGGCACTCAGTGACTTCATCTGAGGGGGACAGGAGTCAGCCTGTTGGGATAGTAAACACTCTGACTTACTCTGGGCCCAGGAGTGGGAGGGCCAGAATCCGCACCTTCAGTGGGGTCACTGATGGTATTACATAGCTGCTGCAAGCTAATTTGCATTTACTGCAGCAGCTTCAGGCAGCTAGGTGTGCGAGGTCTGCATGGGGTCACAGGGCAGGCCCAACCTGGGCTCAGGTTTGGGCAGGACAGGGGCAGTCCCCCGCCCCCGAGCAAAGGTAGAGATACCCTGTTGGAAACGAAGCCCCTGGGCATATGGGGACTCATTGACGATTAGGGTATGTAACCTCATGGGACAGAGTAGAGACTCCCAGGAGATCACTGGGGAAGTAGGCCTCTGAGGAACTTCTTCCATGCAGCCCTGAGTACGGTTATGCCAGGGTGGCTGACGCGATGGGAGTTCACCTACTCAGTACAACTAAATATAAAAATCCTTAGAGGCGAATACGTGGATATATTGTCCCTAGTGCACAGGGAAGTGACTGACAGTAAACATGGGCAAGGCAAGCAAAATAGCAAACTGCTCAAAGGCCAAAGGTGCCTAGAAAATTTTTAAAAAGTTGGGCAGCAGCCTTCCTCATCTATGCGGCGGGTTTTAGTACAGGCTTACCCACAGAGGAGCCCTGCCTTGGTTAAGTATACAAATATAATTAGGTGGGCACACAATATGTTTGTGGGGCATGTCCTGGTTTAATTATAATTAGCAGTTTCAATTAAGGGCAGCAACACAAGTGGGGATAAGGTGGCATTACACTGGTTGCAGTGTATGACACCAAGGCTACCAGGGGTTTGTTCATACCGCAACAAGCTCAGGAGGGGCCCCAGGCACGTAATAATATTTGCTGGGTATTTACTGATGGTGGTTGTTTTCACAACCTCTGTAGATGCACGCATGTTTGCAAGACTACTACTGCCGGCAATTATATTTCAACAAGGCTATGCTCATGGGCTGTTCAGTATCCTGTGCAGCTGTTCAGAAATTCAGTACAAAGTTGCGCTGGGCAGACTAAACCAAGTAGTGCATTGTTTGAATACTTTTTTTTGTTGCAGCTGGACACATTTCAGGCCCCGGCTAAATAGTGGGGGGAACCCCTAGTGAAGGAGAAAACATAAAGCCCTTCCACTACATTGACCTACCTGGGCATTCAGCTGAACACCAGGGAGGGCATATCTCACCTCCCTTAGGATAAATGTTGGGAGCTATCAGGGTTGCTCCACAGAGCACCGGGGGAATAAAATAATAACACTCAGGTTACAAGAACTGCAATCTATTGTGGGGCACCAGAAC
Source organism: Gopherus flavomarginatus (assembly GCF_025201925.1). Taxonomy (NCBI): domain Eukaryota; kingdom Metazoa; phylum Chordata; order Testudines; family Testudinidae; genus Gopherus; species Gopherus flavomarginatus. The sequence continues at coordinate 166,281,681 of NC_066620.1, read as the reverse complement.
TTTGCTTGCAGGGTTGTTGCCCCATTTTGTGCCCAGTGGGCCACGGCCAGCATATCCGGGCCACACGATTAAATACTAGGCACTAGACATATGAAGGAACACTTGAGGGAGTGGAAATTTTCTGAGTCAACTTAATGGGGTATCATTATGGAGGAAGCAATGTTTATTACAAAGGGGGTTAAACATGCACTCAGATGCGCCAGAAGGTGCAGATTTAGGGGTGTTTTATCAAGGCAAATAGTGTAAACAAAATGGCCGGCCACTTGGACACAAAACAGGGTTGTGTGCAACATGACCTGCTTGGGATTTTCCCCCCATTTTAGTTGCAGTCATTTGGGGATTGGAGCTGCCTAATATAAGGGTGTGCTTCTGGCAGATCGCACAGGGTTATGAAGTTGGTAGGGGCGTTTGTTCTACAATGCTTAACCTTCAAGATCTGTTTTTACTTCCAAGCACGTGCCAGGCATGGGTAATGGCATGGGAGACACCTTATCTCTTTTCCAGTTCCACAGATTTTGTGAGCTTGCAACAGGGGCTAGCAGTAGACCCCAGCATAGGCTGCAAGCTATCTGAAAACCTCAGAATGTGATGTGGTCGGCGGAATGGAGATTTTTGGTCCAGCTTACAAGTTGTTTATTTAGTTTTCTTTTAAGGAGTCTTGTCAATTCAAGGATCCAGGCAAGGGGTTGCCTATGCGGCCCTCCTTGGAGAGCAGTTGTTGCAGTACCGGGTCCAGGACAATGCAGCTGCTGGTGCCCCTCAACAATCACACATGGGACAATGGGTTCTTTATCCCCAGTAGGGCTGCTAAGCAAAAGGCCATTTGGAGATGTCTCGGAACCCGACTGGGTGTGGGAGGGAGGCAGCCAATCTAATGGCTGGCACCTCCTTGTGGCAGATATTCAGTGCATATATTCCATAAATTAAGACAAAAAAGAAAGAAAAAATGGCCTGGAAAAGGAATTAAGGAGAAGTGCTTGGTAATTGAGCAAGCCGGGGGCAGTTGGGGTCTCCTATTACTGGTACAGCAGAGAGCCAACCCCCTCATCATTATAGTTCATCTTAACCCCCTCCTCTGAGGGGGGGTGGACGGTAAGGTCCCGGCAAGGGAATTGCTGCAGGAACCTGGTCCCGGCAAGAAAATTGCTGGAGGGACCTGGATGAAAGGGCGGAGGGGGAAGGTGGTGAAAGCCTTCCCTCCCCCAGAATTGGCTGGAATTGGTAAGATCCCAGCAGTGAATCTGCTGGAGGGACATAAATTTTGCACTTCCATAGCACACATTTTATCTGTCAGATTAGTCCCAGACATCTGTCAATAATAAAGTTGTGGCCTAATTAAATCCATATCTAATGTCTCTTGTCATTCTTTCAGCATAGCCAGACAACCAGTTTGTTCTGTACCGCCCATAAATGCTGCTAACCAATGTCAGTATTACACTATCACTCTCCCAACTTAAAAAACTTGTAAATTAAATCCATTTTTGGGCACTCAGACTATATTTGATCTTTATCTGATCTTTCTTTCTTTGTTTGATCTTTGTCTCTCCTATGCTTTGATCCTGCACTGAGATCAGCTCACAAAAAATGTCTTATCTGTCTTGAGTCCAACTGAATCCAGCAGACCTCTGCATGGTTACAGGAGTCTATATTAGCAAATCACAATGCAGGATTAGGGACTTGGACTATGAACTCCTCTGGGTAGAGAGTCTAATTTTCTTAATGTGCAGTGCTAAGCACACCTTCAACTCTTTATTAATGATAGCAATAATTAACAGTCCGTCAGTGCAGTTGTTTATATAACTACAACATGTACTTCAAATAATTCAATCAGAAACATTAAAATTGTTTGGTTTTCTATTTTCTGCCAACATTAGACATGCAAAATGTTCTTACTTGTTTTCTACCCACCCTACCTCATAGATACTATTTTATGAGAATTCATTGAAAAACATGAGGGACTATAATAGTAGAGCCATATGTATCTCACTCATTACTCTAGTGACTACTGTTAATCTGATGAGATGTTCTGCCTACTGATGAGAAACACTTAAAATATAGCATTTTTTTCAATTTTCATAATTAATATGTTCCCAACTCTTATACTGCTACACAAGTCTCATGTCAGTGCCTAAAAATAATTTCATGTTGAAAGTTGGAAAATGTTTTCATAAAAGTCATTCAGTATTTTAAAAAGATATTTTTTATTAATTTAAACAAAAATGAAATAATAAAATAAAATTATCCAAAGTAGTTCAATGGAAAATATCCATCAGAATTAAGGAACAAATTATTAATATTTAGAGAAAATATCATCATTAGCTAGGTGTTTGAGCCATTAAAGCAGTTAAAATACTGGGGGGAGGGGGTTTGCAACCCAGATATGAAAAAACCCTACATGCAGTGTATCAATTGGCCACTCAATTCAAAATGAACATATTGAATAAGCTGATACATTTTTAAAACAATCAGATCAACAGGTTTATTAGAATAGAACCAATTTACATATTATCCAGATCTACTAAATGGTGATAAGAGCAGCTCAAAATATCCATTAACGAGATGTCTGATGACAACATAATTTAATATACTACATAAGTCCTAATTTTTTCCCTAATTTATTCATATTAACCTAAACTTTTTATTAATTATATAGTTACATGAATTAAGTTTTGCCTTTGTGAAATTATTTCACCATCCATTGCATTTTAATAAGGAGTAAATACCATAAAAGGTGGTATAAAAGAGAGCAATATGTCTTTCAGGTAGTGCATACTTCAGCTCAGATTTGCATTCACTACAAATTACAGAAATGTTATCTTTATTTCTTCAGATAAAGAAATAAAGAGGGTGATAATGTTTGAAAGGTGTTTACTTTGATAAGTAAGAAAGAGGACTAGAAAACTACATCAAGTCATGTCAGTGCCACATCGATGATCAATATTAATCAAGAATGAAATGTCTTTCTCAGTTGATTTAATTTCAAGTTCAAGATAACTTTTACTTACAACAAGGGTGCTTTGCGGCGGATAGATGTCTACACAGGAAATTAACTTCAATAAATAAATGCCCTGCTTACCCTGAAGATGTATCTTCATGAACGAGTTTACCAGCAGGTTGCTTTTCATTCTTGCTCCTTTATGAAGTTGAACTGTGGAACCATACCTCTTACTAACCTAGCTAGGGACCTGGATAGATCAGAGGATTGAAAACAAGATATGAAGCCTTTAACTCTAAGTGCCTCATTTAAAATTTGTTCCAAGTTAGTAGTGACAAAGTGGTTGTCATGAAAGTCATTAATTATTTTTTGTGATAAAGACCTCAGTTCACTGAGTGCACAGATGTCTGTATTACACACAAACCAAAACATCACAACTGACAACTCTTTTTGGCATTCTCATCACAAAAGCCAAGGTTCTTATAGGCAGTGGGGATCTAACCATCCACTCACAGTAACACGGCTTCTCCATGTCAAGAGATGATGGTTTATTGGTATGGCAGTGTGGAGGGCCTGTGCTGACACTGCACTTTCTCTGTTGGTGGTCAAACAGGGGACTTCAGTCTCCAGCACAGTCAGTCTGGCACCTTTCATAAGCACATATGCTGTACCAGGTCTTTAAAATGAGTTATTTTATGCCTCCCTGTTTCTTAATGCAGTAGCACTAGACACTATTTTCGTAGTCCAAAGGTGAAACTGACAGATCCCATTCCAGTCCCAGTGGAAACTAACATTATCAGTTTGTATCCTAGCATTTGATTCATGTATTTAGAAAGCTTTCAGAGTACTTCAGTGCTTAAAACATTCAAAATACAAAGAGTGACTGTGTTCAGTATACCAAAGTAACATCTTAAATGGATACATGAAACAGTGGGTTACTGGCACCAGATTTTCATCTCTGAAAGTCTGGGTTCAAACATGATACATTAGTAGTGGAATGAGATCTAGTGGTCCTGAACTAATCTCTAATTGAAATTCATTCACACTTAAAAAACAAACACGTACTGTAGTTTGGGATCACTGGTACTCTACTTAAAAGAGCATTATCCATTAAATAAATTGGAAGGGCAGAGTTATGGATAGCTACTGAGAGTCACAGGGAGAAATCTGCATAGTGTATCTGCAATGAATGATGAAATTAGCTAGATATAAAAATATATACATATTTATAAAAGGTATTTCTCACCCTGATGTTTTTGCATAATTTCTAATATTACTGTTATATATTAGACTGGAAATTAGGGGCAGAATAGTAGAAGTAGCAAAATATAAGGGAGTTTGAGAGTATCTTACCCTAACAGAACTTAAATAAAATACCCTTTTTATTATATCTTTGAATGAAAAAGAATTTTTATGCTGTTCTCATCAAAAATGTAATAGGAATGGAAGCCGTCAGACTTTGCAACATATTTTAAGAATTAGTAAGCAGTTCTTCCCATTTTTTTAATGGCTTGCACATTTCCCATATTTAGAAATTTTTATCTCACTGCAATCTTAATGCACACAAGCTTAATAAATATAGAGGAGTGAGCCTAGTAACATCTTTAAGGATGAGGAATGTATTTTCATTTTTGGTTAATTCCCAGAGTGAAAGTGACATCTATTATGAAGCACCCTTGTTGTATATCTGAGTTAGCCAGCAGTTAGAATTAAAGCGGGGAGAAAAGAAAATGTCACATTGATGAATATTGATCACACCTACTATGCAGACCAATGATCTGGAACAGGCCATTTGTTTCTTCTGCCCTTCAAAAATCTTAGAAACTTGGAAAGATAACCCACTTTAGTGCATTTATATATATCTGTTATGTAGTTATTTATACCATGAACCAACACTGTGGTATGTGAGTGCCCTATCATTGCTTTGTGGTTCTGTTTTCCCCTTTTGGGTATATACAACATTTTTTTAGGAATGGCCTTATACTGCTGATTGTGGTGTTTTATTGCTGTAGAAAGCTAATGAGCAGAAAAGAATTTTGCATTTAGAACCTACGAAGCATCATACTGAATGATACTAGTGGTCCATGTAGTACAGTTTCCTGTCTCCAACAATAGCCAGTATCAGATGATTTGGAAAAATAGTGAAAGAAACCCAACAACAGGCAACTCTGGAGCTGCTTTACCATAGGAGATGTTTTCTTCCTATTCCATATTGGTTATTGGTTTACTTGAGATGCGTAGGTCTACACTGCAGCTGGGAGTGAGCCTGTCATCCTGAGCAGACAGACTCATGCTAGGTCCACTGGAGCTAGTGTGCTAAAAATAGCAGTGTGGCTATAGTGGCATGTGTCATGGCTGGGGCTAGCCACTCAACCTCAGACACAGGGAGCTGGGTGGGTTTGTACTGAAGTGGCTAGCCCAATCTGCCACCCATGTTGCAACATCGATACTGCTAGTTTTAGTGGGCAAGTGAGTCTTTGTACCTGGACTGAAAGGCTCACTCCCAGCTGCAGTGTAGACACTCATGAAACATGAGGGTTTATATCTGATACTTTTCTATCTTATCTAATGTAACTGTGTATGTTTTGATTGCATATACAAATGTTGGCTGCTTTAAAAAAAAATTATGTTAGAACCTTCACCTCACTTAATGTGGACTCATATCCACCAGTACATAAAGTTTTGGAGGCAACTTGGTAATGTACATCTTTATATATAGTAGATGCAAAGAAAGGTTTGTTAATATTACTAAGACAACCTCAATATTTTGCATTGCTCTTGGTTACACCTGTATAAATTCCATGCTGATGACACTTGTTAAAAAAATAATGCATTAATTAAATTTGTGACTGAACTACTTGGGGGGAAATTGTATATCTCCTGCTCCATGGTTTTATCAGCATTCTGCCATATATTTCTTGTTATGGATGACAACTGAGCATATGTTATTCGATTTAAAAACACTTTCATTGTAAATTTGGCAAAACACAAAGAAGGTACCAATATGAGATTTCTAAAGTTAGTTACAGCATTTGACCCAAGGTTTAAGAATCTGAAGTGCCTTCCAACATCTGAGAGGGATGAGGTGTAGAATGTGCTTTCAGAAGTCTTAAAAGAGCAACAATCTGATTCGGAAAGTTCAGAACTCAAATCAGCAGTAAAGAAAATCAATCTTCTGTTGATGGCATCTGACTCAGATGATGAAAATGAATGAGCATTGGTCTGCAGGGTTTTGGGATCATTATGGAGCAGAACCTGTCATCAGCATGGAAGCATGTCCTCTGGAATATTGGCTGAAGCATGAAGGGGCATAATAATGTTTAGCATATATGACACATAATTACCTTGCAACACCGGCACAACAGTGCCATGTGAATTCCTGTTCTCACTTTCAGGTGACATTGTAAATAAGCAGGCAGCATTATCTCCCATAAATGTAAACAAACTTGTTTGTCTTAGCGATTGGCTGAACAAGAAGAAGAACTGAATGGATTTGTAGGTTCTAAATCTTTACAGTGTTTTGTTTTTGAGTGCAGTTATGTAAAAAAATAAGTCTACATTTGTAAGTTGCACTTTCATGATTAAGAGATTGCACTACAGTACTTGTATGAGGTGAATTGAAAAATACTATTTCTTTTGTTTCGTTTTTAGAGTGAAAATATTTGTCATAAAAATAATATAAACTGAGCACTGTACACTTTGTATTCTGTCTTGTAATCAATATATTTGAAAATGTACGAAACTTCCAAAAATATTTCAATAAATGATTTAACAGTGCGATTAAAACTGTGATTAATCAAGATTGAATTTATCTCATGATTAATCACAATTAATTTTTTAATTGTTTGACAGTCTTAACACCACCCTTTTCCAAAAGTTAAGATTATAGCTTTTGTAACACTAGATCTGGGCTCACTTCTCATTAAATACTTACTACAGAGTATTTCAAATTAACAGCTAAATAGTGTTCAATTATTTATGATGTCCATTCCTTCTTTTTCTTCCTCTTTCCATCCACTAGCTTTGTAGTTTGTATTTTAAAAATATACTATTTCTTTTGTCTTGACTTGAATTTTTCAGCATATGTTGCATTGCTAGCCTGACAGTTTTACACATCTCTAAGCTTTTCCAAGAAGTGCATGCAAAGCTTAAGAAGCTGATTTTATTTCCTTTTGTACAGTGATCCCATTAGGTATATCCCCACGGCACAGCAACTGAAAAATCACAAAGCCTCATTGTGTTTGAGAAAAATAACCCTCATGCAATTATACAGGAGTGTCAATGCTTTTCACACAGGATGAAGTTAATTTGGATTCCAACACATTTGTGTTTCTTTGAAGAAAAAGGAAAATTAAATACATTTAAATTTAACATAGATATTTGATAGTTTGTATAACTCTTTTTTTTTTAGGATAAAGATCTTAAATTGGTAAATATCAATATCAATAGTAATATTTGTTTTTAGAGATTCGATCTTCAAATTTTTGGGCTGTGTGGCTAGTGTACGTCAGCTAACATGGAGATTCACAAGATCATATTTTCTTTAACATAGTCCATACACTAAAGCATATTTGACTGCAATCCAATTCATAAACTAATTACATATACAATCAAGATCATTGTAAAAGATGAATAATCAGTCTCATCACAGTGAAGCGATCATGTTTTGAAACACTAATATAATATTAGTTTAAGCAACACATACATAGCCTTTTGATTGAAAGCAAATAGATTAGGGCCCCTTTGTACAATGAAAAACAAAAAACAAAGCCTGCAGCGTGATCCAGCCTGGTGACAAATATTAAAAAAAAAAACATTTTCACTGGAGGGGCTGCTCACAGCAGCTCATAATTCTTAGTGAAAACTTGATTATTTTGTATTTACGACAGACTCCTTATTATAAATTCTCAACACAATCATTAATAAACTATCAGATATTGAAACAGGTGGTTCCTTCTGGTGGCATTTTCTTTTTGTTCATCTTCCAGCAATTTATAATTAAGACATTTTTGTTAAGATATTTCATCTTAATATATGTTGCACTAAATTGAGGTTGATAATATTAGTCTCTACTCTGATATTAGAGCCTTGTTTACTACAGTAAGGCTTATATGCAATTAAATACATTTTAGCAGCTCTAAAAGGGAGGAAAATGGACTAAAAATCAAGCCATCAGTCTCTATTTTGGTGTGCTGCATTAGATTTTTAGTTGCATTTTGACTGTATATGCACTACCAACCCCTTTCTTGGACATCTGAAAATGTAAGTTTGAATAATTCATTTTGTAACAATGTTTCTGTTATATTGGAAAACAGTCTCCCAGTGTAGGAGGTGAAAGTGCTATTGTTACTGTATTCTCTGAAAAAAATATTTTCACTCATATAAACATAATTTAACCCTGAAAACATTGGGTAAAGGATCAAAAAATAAAAAGATAAGAAAACTCTGAGTAAAGTCAAATGTGTTGCCTGGGGCTCTTCCAATCACAGGGATCATTAATAAGACAACTCTATGCATTACAAAGAATGTCCAACAAAATTTCAGGGTCACAAATTAAAGCACAACCTCTGGCATGATATTCTTAAGATACTCAGAAATTATGTCTCAATTTTACGAGGCCAGAAGTCATGGATTTATGATGAAAAATGCATCAGAATTGTCTGGTAAGAGCGGCATAGGCTTATTACCATATTACTACAATGGCAGTGTGAAGAACCCATGCACAATGGATTTCTATTTTGTCAGATTTTGCTTAATTGAGGCAAAGAATGCAGTTACAGGATAAATCAAAAGAATATGATTTAATTATGGTTATTCTTATCAGGATGCCACATATATTGGGATAGTTTCTCCATCTCCCTAGGAACACTGGCCAAGATTTTCAAAAGTATCTAGTAATTTCAGGTGATCAGTGTGAGTTATCTTAAAGTGCCATTATTTGCAGAAAGTGCTGAGATCTCATCGTCTGAAAATCAAATCCCTTTAAGGCACCTTAAACTGGGTACCCAAAATCACTAGTTACTTTTGAAAATCTTGGCCACTATCTTAAATATCTTTTTTTGATTCTCATGAGAGGAATAGTTTATGCAGGATACTGCTTATTCCTACTGGTTTGCTCTCACATGCCCCCCAGCTGAGGTTGGATTCATTCCAATGGGATCAAACTTGGTCTCTTTGACTCCAATGGTAAGTACCACTAAATTCTGCGGTGGAGGATAAAGGCTAATGTTAAAACCCAAGCTTAAAACTGCATATACTATGTAGCATGTAAAGGACAATCCTAAAAATCTCTAGTAGACACTACAATTCATCCTCAGTTTCCTAAAATATTGACTTTTGTTATCAGAGAGTAAATAAAAAGCCACTTTTTGCTCTCAATTATATCCCACTGTAGTACTACTGAAGTTTGTTATAATTCATTAAAAGAAAACTCCCTAGAAATGTTTAGTCTGCTGAAATTCACTGCCAAATTATAAAGTAGAATGTACAATTAAATAAAATAGAGAATCCCAGGCTACAGAGACAGTAACATTATTTCATCTATTGCATCTCTGCAGCAAAAGGATTAAATTGATAAGACATATTTCAATGCTGATAATGGAAATAAAGGTATATAAAAAAATCATGAGTAACAATTCAAAATTTAACCTAAGGTAAGTGTTATCCTGAATGTAAATGTACTATATGAAGGCAAATTTCACCAGCTAAAAGTTCTGTATCATGAAATGTTACTAGTTAGAATCATAATCAGCATGAAGCCCCATCACCTTAAAATCCAGATCATATTTGTAAAGTTTTAAGCAGTTTTCCCAGATAACCTACAAGAAAAAGAAATCCAAAACAACAAAGCACTGGAGTGATTCAAGTTGCTCATGCAGGTATAAAAGTCTGAATGTCATCTCAGGGTTTGAAGCTGCAACTGATTCAATTGAGATTAACACTACAGAATATTATACATCACTTGACATCTATGATATGCCCAACACCAGTTTTTGAGATTAGCTTCTTCAAGGGAAAGTAAATAATCCATTCAACTATGGATTAGATCTCTGTAAATAAGGATTAAAAAGAGCAGCCTGTACATACGCTGACTCAATTAGCTTCTCCATAAACTTCATAAAAATAATTGAAACATAGAGGGTCCATCATTCAAATACTTAACTTTATCTTTACTAGGGTGGTGCCATTGAGAGCTGTAGCCAAAGGATCAACCTTGCAGCAGTCATAGACTCAGACTCACAGACTTTAGGGTCAGAAGGGACCAATGTGATCATCTAGTCTGACCTCCTGCACAAAGCAGGCCAAAGAACCCTATCCATCCACTTCTATAACAAACCCCTAACCTATGTCCGAGTTATTGAAGTCTTCAAATTGTGGTTTGAAGACCTCCAGCTGCAAAGAATCCACCAGCAAGTGACCCATGCCCCACGCTGCAGAGGAAGGCGAAAAACCTCCAGGGCCTCTGCCAATCTGCCCTGGAGGAAAATTCCTTCCCGACCCCAGATATGGTGATCAGCTAAACCCTGAGCATGTGGGCAAGACTCATCAGCCAGCACTCAGGAAAGAATTCTCTGCAGTAACTCAGATCCCATCCCATCCAACATCCCATCACTGACCACTGGGCATACTTATCTGCTGATAATCAAAGATCAATTGCCAAAATTAAGCTATCCCATCATACCTTCCATAAATTTATCAATCTTAGTCTTAAAGCCAGATATGTCTTTTGCCCCCACTACTCCCCTTGGAAGGCTGTTCCAGAACTTCATTCCTCTAATGGTTAGAAACCTTCGTCTAATTTCAAGTCTAAACTTCCTAGTGTCCAGTTTATACCTATTTGTTCTTGTGTCCACATTGGTACTAAGCTTAAATAATTCCTCTCCCTCCCTAATATTAATCCCTCTGATATATTTATAAAGAGCAAGCATATCCCCCCTCAGCCTTCTTTTGGCTAGACTAAACAAGCCAAGCTCTTTGAGTCTCCTTTCATATGACAGGTTTTCCATTCCTCGGATCATCCCGTCTCTGAACCTGTTCCAGTTTGAATTCATCCTTCTTAAACATGGGAGACCAGAACTGCACACAGTATTCCAGGTGAGGTCTCACCAGTGCCTTATATAACGGTACTAAGACCTCCTTATCTTTGCTGGAAATACCTCGCCTGATGCATCCTAAAACCACATTAGCTTTTTTAATGGCCATATCACATTGGCGGCTCATAATCATCCTGTGATCAACCAATACTCCAAGGTCCTTCTCCTCCTCTGTTGCTTCCAACTGATGTGTCCCCAGTGTATATCTAAAATTCTTATTATTAAGCCCTAAGTGCATGACCTCGCACTTTTCACTATTAAATTTCATCCTATTACTATTACTCCAGTTTACAAGGTCATCCAGATCTTCCTGTATGATATCCTGGTCCTTCTCTATGTTAGCAATACCCCCTAGCTTTGTGTCATCCGCAAACTTTATTAGCACATTCCTGCTTTTTGTGCCAAGGTCAATCATAAAAAGGTTAAATAAGATTGGTCCCAAAACTGATCCTTGAGGAACTTCACTAGTAACCTCCTTCCAGCCTGACAGTTTGCCCTTCAGTACGACCCATTGGAGTCTCCCCTTTAACCAGTTCCTAATCCACCTTTCAATTTTCATATTGATCCCCATCTTTTCCAATGTAACTAATAATTCCCCATGTGGAACCGTGTCAGATGCCTTGCTGAAATTGAGGTAAATTAGGTCTACTGCATTTCCTTTATCTAAATAATCTGTCACCTTTTCAAAGAAGGAGATCAGGTTGATTTGGCACGATCTACCTTTTGTAAAACCATGTTGTAATTTGTCCCAATTACCATTGACCTCAATGTCCTTAACTACTTTCTCCTTCAAAATTTTTTCTAAGACCTTACATACTACAGATGTCAAACTAACAGGCCTATAGTTACTCAGAGATATAAAAAAGGTTCTGCACATATATCTTATCTGAAGCATCAAAGGTGTAAGATCCTTCTTCTATATATACTGTAGAAATTCTATAAAGACTATTATAAAGCACATAGAAATAGCCACCACTCAGATTAACTTTTCAGGAAACAGAGCATGTGCTTGTAGATTATTCCTTCCAATTACAGGGCTGACAGCATATTGCAGGTGGGATTGGGTACACAGCTGGGGCAGATCCTCAGATGGTGTAAATTGTCATAGCTTCATTGGCTTCATTTTCACCAGCTGAGATTCTGTCCCTAACGGTGTTCATTCATTTTGGTCTTCATTCATCTTTCTTTTTTGACCAGGAATAAAGACTGTAGTAATTAGAAGTTATGTTATTATTAATTATTATTATTATTATTATTATTAACATGACTGTTATTATTCATCAGTCTTTTGGGGATTATCTATCTCTCTATCTATCTAATTAAAAACAGTCCTTATCAGGGTTAGTGGAAGTATGGCCCTTTAACAACTAACACTCACATTTGATACCTAAGCTAATGGTCTTTAAATCTGTCACTGCATAAGACTCTGGTCGGGGTCTTTGGACAGCATAATTTTGGGGAAATTATTAACTGGGAACAAAGAATTAAGCATCCCCAGCCTCATCATTGTGTCCATTAAGTAGCTGTTAATTGAAGCTGTGTATTTCAGGAGATTTGGAACCTACATTATACAAATGTATTGAAATCTCTCCTTTCTCCCCGAAAAAGATAAAGACAATAAGATCAAGTGTGTTCCCCTGTACCATATGCAATGTGTCTTGTCACCACTGTAATTGGAAGGATTTAACTATGAGTATGTAAATACGGTTTGTATGCTTAGAAAATGTGGAATAGGAGAATCTTGGCTTTAATCAGCTGCCCAGGGAGACTTATTTTTATAATAATCAATTAAAAAATGGAGACCAGCTACTGCACATCTAGAGGGAAAGCTAATCACTGAAATACTACAGAAGAGATACCAAATAACTATGCTGCACAATCAGGTTCCTTCAGAAGTTGTAGGAGTTAGGTATCACCAACATTATCCAGGGAACACACAGTTGTTAGTGTGCAAAACTGTTATGGAAAAAATAATCTTACTTCTGTAGACAGGAAAATAGGAAAATGGAAAAAAATATTGGGAACCAGTTTTGTGGATGAACACAAAGGCTGAACAAACAGTGAGCAATACTAGAGAGATAAGCTGGGTGAGGTAATATCTTGTATTGGACCAACTTCTGTTGGTGAAAGAGACAATCTTTTGAGCCTTTAACTAAAACCTCTCCAGTGTATCATCAAGGATCTACAACCTATCCTGAAGGACGATCCCTCACTCTCACAGACCTTAGGAGACAGGCGTGTCCTCGCTTTCAGACAGCCCCCCAACCTGAAGCAAATACTCACCAGCAACTACACACCACACAATAGAAATACTAATCCCGGAACCAACCCCTGCAACAAACGCCATTGCCAACTCTGTCCGCATATGTCAAACCTTAGTCCCAGATTTGGACCTTAGCGTCCAAAATATGGGGGTTAGCATGAAAACCTCCAAGCTTAGTTACCAGCTTGGACCTGGTACTTGCTGCCACCACCCAAAAAATTAGAGTGTTTTGGGGCACTCTGGTCCCCCTGAAAAAACTTCCCTGGGGACCCCAAGACCCAAATCCCTTGAGTCTCACAACAAAGGGAAATAATCCTTTTCCCTTCCCCCCCTCCAGGTGCTCCTGGAGAGATACACAGACACAAGCTCTGTGAATCCAAACAGAGTGACTCCCCCTCTCCGTTCCCAGTCCTGGAAACAAAAGCACTTTCCTCTTCACCCAGAGGGAATGCAAAATCAGGCTAGCAAATTCAACACACACAGATCTCCTCCTGATTTCTTCCTCCCACCAATTCCCTGGTGAGTACAGACTCAATTTCCCTGAAATTTCCCAGTAAAGAAAAACTTTAACAGGTTTTAAAAAGAAAGCTTTATATAAAAAAGAAAGAAAAATACATACAAATGGTCTCTCTGTATTAAGGTGACAAATACAGGGTTAATTGCTTAAAAGAAATATGAATAAACAGCCTTATTCAAAAAGAATACAAATCAAAGCACTCCAGCACTTATATTCATGCAAATACCAAAGAAAAGAAACCATATAACTTACTATCTGATCTCTTTGTCCTTACACTTAGAAACAGAAGATTAGAAAGCAGAAACTACTTCTCCAAAGCTCAGAGAAAGCAGGCAGACCAAAAACAAAGACCTCAGACACAAAATTCCCTCCACCCAAAGTTGAAAAAATCCAGTTTCCTGATTGGTCCTCTGGTCAGGTGCTTCAGGTGAAAGAGACATTAACCCTTAGCTATCTGTTTATGACAGCATATCTATTCAAGTGACACTATTATAGGACCCAACCACATCGGCCACATCATTAAGGGCTCGTTCACCTGCACATCTACCAATGTGATATATGCCATCCTGTGCCAACAATGCCCCTCTGCCATGTACATTGGCCAAACTGGACAGTCTCTATGCAAAAGAATAATGGACCCAAATCAGATATCAAGAATGGTAACATTAAAAAACCAGTAGCACAGCACTTCAATCTCCCTGGACACTCAATAACAGACTTAAAATTCACCATTCTTCAACAAAAAAACCTTCAAAAACAGATTTCAATGAGAAACTGCAGAACTGGAATTAATTTGCAAGCTTGACACCATTAAATTAGGCCTGAATAAAGATTGCGAGTGGCTGGGTCACTACAAAAAAATATTTCCTCTCTGTTGATACTCACACCTTCTTGTCAACTGCTGGGACTGGGCACATCCACTTTGATTGAAATGGCCTTGTTAACACTACAAAAAGTAATTTCTACTGATATTCACCCCTTCTTGTTAACTGTTGGGAATGGGCCACTTCCACCCTAATTGAATTGGCCTCGTTAGCACTGACCCCCAAGCTACTCCCATCTTTTCACATGTTGTATATTTATACCTGATTACTTTATTTTCCACTTCACGCATCTGATGAAGTGGGTTATATCCCACAAAAGCTTATGCCCAAATAAATGTGTTAAGGTGACACAAGCACTCCTTGTTGTTTTTACTGATACAGACTAACCCTCTGAAACATAGTCTCACTAGTTCTCATTCAGCTAGTGAGCAAGTGCATGTATGCACTCAGGGTGTAGCTAGCCCCTGCTACTGCTTGCACTGCTGTGGCTATATTAGCCTTTTAGTGTGTTAGCTTGATGAGAACTAGCACGAGAATATTTCTTCAAGCTAGGAATGAAACTCAAGTCTGAAGTGTAGACATATCCATAATCACACTAATTTTAATCTAGCGAACATGGGTAACCATAATAGCAAGGACACATCAACATAAACTTCAGTGCGTTTACAATAAGTTTGTATCGCCACATCTTCACTACTACTGTTATCCAAGCTACCTAGATTAAAGTTAGCAACCCTGTGCTTATCCACACTTCAATCACACCTTCATTTGGTGTGCAGACAAACCTTATAAGTAATACAATAATGGTTATAAAGAACATATATTAACACAAAGTCCTTATATTGTACAATATAAGTAAAGTTTATAGCCAAATACTGTGCAAATGGTCAGAAAGCCAATCAGGAAACTTGTTTATAATCCCTCTTTGTTATATAGGAGCCTGATCTTTCACCAGTTATGTGAATGGAAGATTAGTTATTGACAGAAACTGGGATTGGATGACAGGGGAAGGATCACTCAAAATTGGCCTGTTCTGTTCATTCCCTCTGAAGCATTTGGCACTGGTCGCTATCAGAAGATAGGATACTGGGCTAGATGGACCACTGATCTGACCTACTAAGGTCCTTCAAATGCACAGGGGGAGGTATAGCTCAGTGCTTTGAGCATTGGCTTGTTACACCTGGGGTTGCAAGTTCAATCTTTCAGGGGGCCAGTTAGGGATCTAGGGCAAAATCAGTACTTGGTTCTGCTAGTGAAGGCAGGGGGCTGGACTCAATGACCTTTCAGGGTCTCTTCCAGTTCTAGAAGATAGGATATCTCCATTTATTTATTTTTAATTTACAGAATCAGGATTAAACTGTACTTCTTCAGGCAGTATCAAGCCATTTGGAACATCTCTGTGGGAATATCTCAGGTAGTACAATACCATACCAGGGTAATCTAAGCTTCATAGAGAACTCAATTCTAGACATGACTGGCTCATTCAAAACTAGCAGAGTTCCAGCTGTAACATATCTTCCACAAATAAACTAAGATTTAATTTAGGGTGAAGCTAAAATGTCTGTTAACTGGGTTGTAAACATTTTAACAAAACAATATAATGGAACAAAATCAACACCAATCTCCACACTCTGCAGCACTCCAGTCTTACTATAAAAATCTACTTTAAGTAAAAATTAAAAAAAAAAATCACTGACATTAAACAATGGAGACTATTTAAGAGAAGCAGCACATATTAATACTGTCAATGTGACAGATGGTTGGGCAGTACAAAATAAAGTAAAAAAATGATGAGGAAGACGATATATCTGATTATTTGCAAATCAGAAAGCTAGCAGCACAAACAAAGAAAGATAATTGAGGGAATGCTATGCTGATGCATATTATTTAATATTTAATATTTCACAGTTCAAGACAACAAAGGACTGGGAGGTGAAAAGAAGTACTGGGATTTCTGCAAAGACAAAAAAGAAAAAAAACATACATACATACTCTACTGTTCATCATGCACTGTATAGATATGAAAAATTAAGATGAAGGTTGCATTTCTGAATGTATTAATATTAAGTACACCCAAATGAAAAATACACGATAGCATTTTAAAAATAACCCTCCAAAATATTGCAAATCACTGCATAAATGTGATTTATACTTCAAAGATCAAAGGTTTTAATTTTTCCACAACTAGATGGGAAAATATATGAACTCTGTGATGAAGTTTTACATAGTTCTTCTACCACACAAGCACTGTAAAGAGTATATACCTCATTTGTACACAGATAAAAGAATGCTCGGGTATTGGGGCAAGCAAACAAAAAAAGAAGTTAAAGACGTACTGCTTTATCCTCCCTTCTTTAGATCCTGTTATTACAAAGTTCTCAGTTATGAGCACTGAGCTATAATGATTTTATTTACAAGCTAAACTAAAAAGACCTGTGGTTCAAGATTTCCTTCAGAGCTATCCCTTCCCCGGAAGACTCAAACAAGCTTAATATTATCCATTGTGAAAATGTGTTTGTAAATAACTGGAAAGTGACTTAAACCGTGTATATATCCCCTTTATGTATGTCTGGTGCAGTACAGCATGCATATTATCTTGATGGATCAAAGCAGGGGCGGCTCTAGCTTTTTTGCCACCCCAAGCAGGGCAATCAGGCTGCCTTTGGCGGCTTGCCTGGGGGAGGTCCCTTGTCCTGCAGCTTCAGCATACCCGCCGCCAAGTTGCTGCCAAATCCACGGGACCGGTGGACCTTCCCGCAGGCAAGCCGCCGAAGACAGCCTGACTGCCGCCCTCTCAGGGACTGGTAGGGCGTTCCCTCGCGGCTTGCCGCCCCAGGCACGCACTTGGAGAGCTGGTGCTTGGAGCTGCCGCTGGATCAAAGAATGGTTGATTTAGAGTCAGTTTGGGAGACAGGTCAAGTTGCAGAATCAATCTTATTGGACTACAGTAATATCCACATAGAAATCTTCTCAAATATTCACCTGGTCCCTAGAAAGAGATACTGTAGCCTTCCTTCACTTTCATCCCCAGACCCTTTCCACCAGAATCTGCCTCCCAACCTCTGGAGTTCAAGCCTCAAGGAGTTTTGGCAGAGTGCCTTCACAGGCTCAGGGGCAGCAAAGGGGATATGGATGGAACTACTACTTCCCAGCAAGTCTTAACCTTTCCTAGTTATACTAGCTTGTCCACCTTCAGGCACCATAACTGATAGGCTGCTCTAGGTACCCTTTGTTTTGCGTATTAGTTTCCTCATGTCTTTGGCCATATCTTGCCTATGATGTGTTTAATTCGCAATCAGAATCAATGGGACGTTCTTTGTAGAAATATATAGCAAGATGTGGTCCTTTAGTTTTATAGGTTATAAATATTTATTTGCAAATTTAGTAATAATAATGATAGAAAGTAGCTGGCAAATACAAAAATGTAAATAGGGTTTTTTAAGATCATTTACAAGCCAATGTGGCACAGAACACATAGTTACCATAGTATGGCAGCAAATTGGGTGGTTAGTTCTATTTGTATGTTACCTGTTTCTTTTCTTTACCGGTAGGCGGTTGCTATCCAGTTATGTATTTCTGCATTCTACTTATATGCAAAAATCAGAAATAAAAAGTTAATGTATGAATGGCACATAATACAGAAATATCATCAATTGACTCAGGAAAGTAATTATTTTTCCTGTTCGGTGTGTATAACAACTGGACTACTGTGTTCACCCACTTGTCACTAACAATAGATAGGCATGTAATGAAATGCCAAACTGTATTACAATGTTCAGCCACTATGTGACTTCATGTATAACATACTTTATTTGAGCTGGTAATAGCTAGAGCTAGCAGTGTATTAAAGGATCTTGTGGAAGACACATATCATTTATCTCTCTATAAAGGAATCTCCGTAGTCAGTTCATATCTGGTACAAAAGCCAGACATGCTAGTAGCGGCCCTGCAAACCACTGTGTACAAGAAGCACATGACATAGTGTCAGAAGTAAAGACAGCCTAACTGGTGCCAGAGGAAAACGGAAACAGAAGGAAAAGAGTAATGACAGTTGCAAATAGAAGAAAACAACAACAGCGACAACAAAGGTTGCAGGATTTGATCAACATGCCATTCTTCAATGACACAGGGAACTTCAGCTTTGACAAACCTTCACAATGGACAGACTGGAAGCAGCATTTTGTAAGACTCGCATTGTTATTAAAGTCCATGAGGAAACTCGAGACAGGTATCCTCTTAATATATGCTATGGGGAAACAGGGAAAGCATATCTTTACCTTTACTGAAGATAGTCACTAAGATGACTGTGGCAGAGCTCTGGCTATGTTTGGTGCATATTTTATTCCTCAGAGAAATCTGATTTATGAAACCCCAGAGGCAAGGAGAGATAACTCCCAGGCTAACTAAAAAGCTTTCAGACTAAATGCACAAGATGTGGGAAAATTCATAGCTCAAGAGATGTATGTCTAGCCAAAGATGCAAGACATAAGAAATGAACAAAATATACACATTTTACAGTTTGCCATACTACCGCAGACAGGGAGCTGACTACGATTACAGAGTTTCAAGAGCAATTGTTTCTGGGATCTATTATGTGTGATGACACAAAGCCTGCCTAGAGGGTGAACCTCAGTATTCATGGAAAGATCACTGACTGTAAAATTGTCTCAGGAGTAGACATGACAGTCATATCAAGAAGGACTTACCATCACTTTGAACCCTCCTGGAACTTAAATCACCTAACACAGCCCTGACTAACCTTGGAGATATTCCATTTACAAAGACAAAAGTTTTGCATTCGGATTGCATGTGATCAAAAGATAAAAGGCCAAGAACCTTCCCAGCCACTGCATGACAGCCATGATGGGTGTGAAAGGTGGAAGAACTCAAAGGAATAACTGATGATATTGGACTTTAAAAGAAGTTTCAATACAAATAACCGTAAGACACAATGTTGAACCATGCAGAATAAAAGCACCTCTACCAGACAGACCTTGGAAGAGACTAGATGAAGATTTATGCAAATTCAGAATACATCATTATCTCGTCATTGTGGACAATTTTTTTCAGATACATAGAAATAATGTACTTGAGAGACATAACGGGTTGCAGTGTTATTGAGAAACTGAAGTGTACTTTTGCTCGTTGTGGTATTCCTGAACAGCTAGTGATGGACAATGGGCCACAATTCACCACAGTAGAATTTAAATAATTCTAAACAAAATATGATTTTGATCATATTATTAGCAGCCCACATTGCCCACAAAAGAATGGGGAGGCTAAGAGAACTGTACAGACAAACAACAAACTTCTACAATAGCAAGATCCATTCTGAACTACAGATATACAACAATGGCAGCTACTGAATATAGTCAAGCATAACTTCTGTTGAAAAGACAATTTAGAACTATGGGTCCATATTTGGAAAAAAGCCTATTCCCAAAGAGGCCAGATGTGAAGACAATAGCCAAATCAGACAAAAGGGAAGAGAGAGCTTACAGATGCTTTAACAACACATGTCATTCAGTTAGAGAATTGCTGGGTCTAGAACCTCGTGACTGTGTTTGTGTCAAACTGTGTGGAGGAAAAGAATGGACAACTCCAGATGTCATAAAGAAAAATAATTTATTAACCAGATCATATATGATTGAGACTGAGAGCAGAGAGTTCAACAGAAACTGTTGATATCTTCAGTTTGTTCATCAGAGAGAACAATCAACAGAGCAAACTGTATAGATGGCAGGTGCAGAAAAAGAGAAAACTCAAAGGTTCCAAACTAACCAGATAGTCACTACAACTAATGAACAGCCAGAAGACCAAATTGTTACATGTTGGGGTCTTGTAATTAGAAAACCAGTATGATTCAGACATTAACAGACTGATCTGTACTAAACTTTAAAGATAGCATGATAGTGTACATGTTATAGGTGGTAGAAATGTAAAACTTAAAGGGGAAGAGGTAATGGAAGGCCAAACTGTATTATAATGTTCTACCACTCACTGGTGCCATGTGTAATATACTTTACCTGAGCTTGAAATAGCTAGTGCTAGCAGTGAATTAAAGGATCTTATTGGAGGACTGCAGCCAGTCCATACAAGCCAGCCCATACAAGAGCCTGATCTGCTAGTAGCAGACCTACAACCTACTGTGTTCAAGAAGTACATGAGAAGTTTCACAAACATTAGAAAAAGCAGAATCAATTTCTAAAGTATGAAAGAAACTTAGTCATATGTATAATACCTATCCCTCTCCCATCCATAGTGAATTAAACATAAAAAAAATCCATTACAGTGTCATATTTTAAAATATTAGATTGATGGTTAGTGAAGAGAAGAAACATTTCACCTTCTTATTACACAAAGTACACAGAACTAGTCTAAATGTAATAACATTCTTGCTTGGCAGACAACTTTCATCCATACACTTCTGATTCAAAAACAGAGCCAGACTGAATGTGACTCATTAGCGGAACATTAGTAGTTAGAGCTGCCACTATTACTTTTACCTGTACCACACAGTTATTTCCCAATTTTAATTGGAAGATACTGCTGTATCTCCATGACCATGATGTGATAACCATTAGCAAATGCTAACTTTTTTAACGGTCTTCATTGTATTAGGGTAGTGAGAAAATTCCCCCAGAGAATATTTGAAAGCAAAAGGGGAAATCCTTTCTTATGATATTTCACCCACGAATGTTCAAAGAAAGCCAAATATTCAAGTCCTAATTTATGCTTCAGACAAAGCATAAATTATGTGGATTTATGTGGATTCCAAACAAATAAAGTCCAAAAACTGTTATTTACCAGGACACAGTGCAGACAACACGACAGAGCTGGAGCTAATTCAGATGTCTGCCAGGCAGTCAAAAGCTGCTGTAAAAAGACGTCAGGTCTCCTCCACTGCCTACCATACTAATCCTGTGATTATTATGTTAGATAAGGAGGAAGAAAGATAAAAGGGCACTCTTTCATTATACTACACCTTCATTTAATATATGTAATTATATCACACACACACAAACTATGTTAAAAGGACAGTGAAACACTCAAAAAGTTAGGAAATGCCAAAATCAAGGTTGCCTGTTCAACCTTAATTCACCCCCTTGTGCATATGCATTATGACAGATTATTTAATTACATTATCACATACTACTTAATATTCCTTAGGCTCCTATGTAAGATTTTGAAAAGTACTGAGCATTCAGCAGCTCCCAATGACTTTGGTAGGTGTTCAGCGCTTTTGAAAACCAGATTACTTATCCAACTGACTGCATATCAACTCCAAAGTTTAACTTTAGGCACATATTTTTTATAATCTTGGCCTTGTTGTATATTCTAGCCTTAGACAGTTGGATACTCAGTTTCAAACCTTGGCTCAGCTCACAGCTGAAAAGTCTGAGACCACATTACAAAATTGTCATGGATGGCAGTTAATGCTGTAGTGACAAGGAAATGAAATAATAGAGCTGTCACCAGTCAGGCCTAAAAGTTCATTGGCAGATGTATGGATGCTTACACATAGCCTGCCTGCTGTAGATAGTGATTCTAATGGTTAGCTTTCAGGACTACTCATTTTTTTCACAAAATTAAAATAAAATATAAATATTATCCATTATATTAAAATATGTAGAAATAATAAAAGAAAACAGAGAAAAATAGCCCTCAAAATTAATTTACAAACTTCTAGTAATTTAATGCACACAGCATATTCTATTCATTCTTTTGTTAGGTATTGAAATTTTTCAACAATGAGATTCTACATATTAGCCATTCTGTGATTAGGTATTTGCCTATTGCTGATTACAACCTGTGGAGAACAGGCCTTTATCATTACTCCTTTTTCCAATTTCTAGAGCAGAATTGTCTTTTGATGATATTTTTTATGATCTTTCTGATGTAAAATGTCCATGTGGCATTACTTTGTCCAAGATTTAATATAGCTGGTTGACATTCAGTATATTTCAAGAATACAATGATCTGGAAATAATCTTACAATAGATTGACTCATCTTTCAAGACACTCAGGCGTGTTAGTCAGTGTGAGATAGCATTAGCATCAGAAGTGATTACACAATGAAAGAGGTGAAGTTTTTTGAAGAAACAAATTACATATGAAAAAGGGAAATTAATCAGTGAAAACAATAAAAAATGTGCGCAGATGACAAGTTTCTAATGACTTCACTGGTGAAGTGTGTACACATTAGAGCAATTTCTATCCCAAATAGAAAAGTTAACTATTGAACAGTCTCGTGTCATTTTAATACTTAATTGCATATAATTTGATGTGTGCACAGAAATATTAGTGACTATAAAATATAAAGGAGTTTTCGAATTTAGAGATTTTGTGTATCACAGACTTTATTAAAAAATGGAAACATAATTAGGAGTTTATATCTGTAGATATTCCTGAAAAATCTATAATGAGTATTTAAATATTTTTTATATATGCAATAATAGAAACAATGGTAAGGGGCACCCAGATCACAATGAGACAAAGAGAATGGGAGAGGGTGTGGATGAGCATATTTATAGTGTCTATTTCAATTAATGGAAAATAAACCAACTCAGAACTTTATAGACAAGATGATGCTCCCAACATTAAGCATTCCAAGAGCATCTAGTGTATGTGATAATGCCTCATCCCTGTTGAAATGTGGGTTTTGAAAAATATATAGGATGGTGGATCACTAGATTTAATGAAAATCAGATAACATTTCTGGCAGACATTTTGAGTGAGGTCTCAATGAAACACTGTCCTTATGAAAAGTTATATATGGGGGCACTGTAATCAAGGCTTGTACCTCCCCTACCTTACTGTTTGATGTTATTGCCACCAAAGAAGTTGTTTGTATGGAAAACTGAAACAAGGAACATGAAGCCAAAGATTCAAAAGGTGGACAATATTTAGACCTGAGGAGGGATAGGTTTAGGGGATAGGTCTAACTGGATAGACATAGGGGATAGGTCTAACTGGAGGGTAAATTCTCAGTCCTTAAGTGCCTTTAAGTTTTTGGCCTCTGTGGGGTTAGAGAATGTTGAATGTTCATGTATTGGAATGTGAGAGGCTGAAATGAATGCCTAGTGGGGCTCACAGATAGTCCAGAGCTCTTTAAATCAAAGAAATAGTCCACTAAATCTGTAATCTGTGTTTGATCTGTGACAGCTGGTGCTTTGGTGCCCAAATTGGGCATCTCTTCCATTTAGCAATATCAGGGGGTAGCTGTGTTGGTTTGTATGCACAGAAACAACATGGAATGCATGGGCCCATGAATCTAAAGAACTGGGTATTTTACCCACGAAAGCTTATGCCCAAATAAATCTGTTAGTCTTGAAGGTGCCACTGGACTCCTTGTTGTTATTTAGCAATATGCATTTTGTAGTGTGATACGGTAGTCTGTCCCCTTAACAGCAATTGGTCCTCAGGGCTAGCACAACCCTCCATCACATGGCGTGGCCCTTTACAATTCTGAAAGGTCTGATATATACAAAGGCCTAGGACAGGGGTGGGCAACCTGCGGCCCATCAGGGTAAGCTGATTGAGGGCTTTGAGACATTTTGCAGATGTTGACTGATCGCAGCATGGCCCCGCAGAGCTCCCAGTGGCCGTGGTTCACCATTCTCATGCTGCTTCCCACAACTCCCATTGGTCGGGAATGGTGAACCACGGCCACTGGGAGTTTCCGGCGGCCATTAAAATTTAAAGAAACTGTCTGGCGCCTTAAAGCAGATTACCTTGGTGGGCCGCGTGCAACCTGCAGGCCACAGGTTGCCCACCACTGCCCTAAGCTATCTCAAGTTTAAGATGCCACATACCATAAAAAAATGAATTTACTATTTTCACATGCATCTGATGAAGTGGGTATTCACCCACGAAAGCTCATGCTCCAAAACGTCTGTTAGTCTATAAGGTGCCACAGGATTCTTTGCTGCTTTTACAGATCCAGACTAACACGACTACCCCTCTGACACTATTTTCACAGAAAGGACATTGAATATATAAACACGAAAGCTTTATATTTGAATATATACAAAGGCAAAGTTGTAATAATAGAATAATAACCTTCATTTTCAGCAGTCCTATGTGTAATGATGACATCATGACAGAAATACATTTTAGACAAATTCTTTGAACTAATTGCATATGCAAGTAAAGTAGCAGTAAACAGTACAACATATAAAAAAGTACAGTACATAATACAATTTACTAGAAGAGTAATCTGTTGGGGCATCTAAATTGTGGAATTCCTTGTCTGAATACGCAATGAGACTGTTAGCGGATGTAGGATGGCAACAGAGGATACAAGAGGCAACAGAGGATATAGGAGGTGGATAACCGAGAAGCTTAAAGCTCAACTATTAGTTATATATTGATATGAATTACACCCAGGTAATAAGCAAACCATCAGAAAAATGTATGCAGGTTGTATTTTTCCAATAAATTGATTTGTTTTGTTGTTATAGAAGGTTATGCTGAATTACCTAAAATTGGTACTAAAATTAGTATCAGAAAGTTTTGATCTATACAACAACAAATATTTTTTTATTACTATGTACACATACACACAGTTGGATATATATATTCTGAAAACCTGTGTGATTTTACCAGGATATTTCAGTGAAAGTTAGTACTATTTTGTCTATGTTCTCACAGGAAAACAAGAGAGGATATATATATCAAATTTTTTTTTTCATTTATTCATATGAAAAGAAGGATAATTTTCCTTATTCGTGGTGTAATATATATATTTGAATAAGAAAAATTATCCTTCTTTTCATATGAATAAATGAAAAAAATGGTTAATTTTATTAAGGAAATACAATTATTCAGACAATATATAAAATATATTTACAAATGTTTATTCTGATTTAATTATCGCTACAATACAATGAATTGTTGAGATTTTTCTTTTGCCACACTATAAAAATACAATGTATTATGCATATGATATGTGATTCATAAGTCTATATATGATATTTGCATAATATTTTATTATAGGTAGTATGCTATCCTGCACGCTCCAAACTGGCAAGTAGAAAATTCCAGTCTTTTTTCTAGGCAGACATCTCTCTTCACATTCACTTCTCTAACCTCTGTCTCCCTCAGGACCACTAATTAATATCGAGTAAACACCTCTGACACACAGAGTGACAACTGGTAATCTCTAGAGAGGCATTGAGAAAAAACAGACTACATTCAAGCTGTAGCTTAGTTATTTTATACCTTAATCTGGCACCGTGGAGGTTGTTTGGGAAGGCTCAGCCTTCTCTGGCTTTTGAGACCCACTGCCCACGTGATCAGGATTTTATATGGCAGGTGTGAAATAGAGAGACTAAAAGAAATGGTTTTCACTCTGCAAAAAGAGTAAATAAATGAATGTGGCATTTTTTTTGAAATAATCTGCTCTAAGGCAGTGATTAGAAGAACCTGAGCATGTACTGAAGGTTGCAGGACCACAGGGACCACGCTTGAGGGTAGTGCCCCAGTACCCGTAGAAAGTTTTTCTACTATGGATGACGTTTTGTATCTCAGATATACTTCTTTCTGCCAAACAGATACAAGGACTGCTGGATGAAGCCTGCTACATGCTCTTGTGATTCCCCATGAATGAGCTAGTTATCTAAGTATAGGAACACCTGGACTTCTAGCTGTCTGAGGTAAACTGACACTACTGCAATGCATTTTGTATATACCCTCTCAACAAGACAAATGGTAACATGCTGTACTAATAATGGCAATTGCCCACTTGAAACTTCAGATATCTTCTGTGGGCCAGGGGAATTGCAGCATGAAAATGAGTGTCCTAGAGGTCGAGAGCTGCATACCAATTACAGGACAGCATTAGAGAGGCAAGAGTCACCATCCTAAACTTAGGGCTTCGCTACACTTGTGAGTTACAGCACAATAAAGGAGCCCTGGGCGCCCTACCTCACTGCCCGTCCACACTGGCAAGGCACTCCGTCTCTGCGGCTACAGCGCTGCTGATACTCCACATCAGTGAGAGGAATAACGTTTGCTGTGCCTTAGCTACAACGCATGGGTACCACTGTGAACGAGATGTTGCGTTACTGTGCTCTGATCGGCCTCTGGAAATGTCCCATAATCCTCTTAGGTCAAGTGGCCACTCTTGTCCTTGTTTTGAACTCCTGTAGGAATCCGGAAATGCCCTTTCAAAGCTCTGTCTCTGACAGTCGGCATGCAAACCATTACCGTGGAATGCTGTGTGTGAGAAAGGTGTGTGGGGAGAGTCTGCTGGTGTCTGAACTTACAAGACAGCATGCTGACATGTTCTCAGCCCTCCAAAAACCCACTCTCTCTCCCCCCAAATACACACAACACACTCCCTGTCACACTCCCCCCCCCATTTGAAAAGCATGTTGCAGACACTTGCATGCTGGGATAGCTGCTCATAATGCATCACTCCCAATGCCGCTTCAAGTGCCGCCAATGCGGCCATACCACTGCGCAAGCAGCTCTCAGTGTGGACAGACTGCAGTATTTTCCCTACTTCACAATCCGAAGGTGGGTTTAACTCACAGAGCTCTACATCTGCAAGTATAGCCGTGCCCTTAAGCTTACAGATGAAAAATGTTAACTGTCTCAAATCCAAAATGGCTCACCAACTGCTTTTTCTTTTTGGGAATCGGAAAATAATTAAAGTAAGAACTCTTCCCCTTGCGGTTCTTGAGGCACATCTTCCACTGCTCTGAGATTCAGAAGTGACTGCACTTCCTTATGCAGCACGCTGTTGCAAGATGGGTCCCTGAATAGGGGTAGGGAATGTGGGTGTGGGTGGGTCTACAACTGGATAGAAAACTGAGGAAATTAAATAAAGAATTAACAAACAGAGGCAGTATGATTGGCAGATTCCAAAGGGATTTGTACTCTGCTCCTGATTAAGCAGTTAAACCTGCTGCCTTGATGCTGATGGAGGCTTTTTTGGTCCTATAACCTGTTGAATCCCATACCAATCCCCAACCACCTTCAACACTCTGTTCCTCCTAGGGCCCCAGGCGACCCACCTCTCCCAGCTGTCCTTCTATAGCCACTGAACCGTCCCCTGCTAGTTATTCATTACCCTCTTGAGCAGAAAGAAAAGAGCCATAGGAGAACCACCATTAACAGATTCACCACACTACTTTGTTCTGTCCAATTACTTTTCAGCTGATTCACCAAAATTTCTTCAAACCCTCTATAATCTCTCTCTTTTCTCTAGGTTACTAAAGGTGACTCCCACTTTTTTAAATTAAAAAAATATAATCTGTTTATGCCTGCCTGCTTTTAAGAGAGTTGAGGGTCTGAATCAGAGAATTAATTACATACAAATAGTGATGAATAAGGTACTCTGACTCATGGGGGCTTCAACACACAGTAGTGGAGGAGGAAAGGATACAGAACAAAAGATACAGCATAGTCACTGAATTAAAGACCTGTTATAAGCTTGAATGAGCCACTGGGCAACCACTTTACTGTCACTTGGCACAGTGAGTTTTTCTCTGTGGATCCCATGCTACACAGCAGTAGGCAGAGTAGACTTCAGTGTGTGTCTGCACATAAGAACAAATCCCAGTTGCTTCTGAGAGATGAAGCAACATCAGGCACAGTATAACCTTGCAGCAGTTTGTGCTGACCCCAGTATATTGAGGATGAGAAAGAACTGGCTGCCTTTTGCACAGCTGGCAGGTCACAGAAACTGGAGCTCCACTTCTCCAAAAATCAGCTCGCCTTGGATGAGTAAAATTGTGCATCTCTGGGAAGTTTATGAAAAAGCAAGATTTACAGTTTGTTTTTATTTTTTTAAAGGAAACTAAATGAAACATTTATTACTGTTTAGGTGTTCTGCAATTATGTTTTACTATACAATTTTGTACTGCTTTGTCTAATACTCCAAGGGGTTGGTAATAAAATATATTACAAATCTGTTTCATTTCGAGGGCCATAAATAGAATTGCTGACACCAAGCACTCCTGAAAAAATGCACAGTCTGTGACTATGAAGTGAATTATGAGAAACAAACAAAAACAAGCTTTGCTTCAAAAACCAGATAAGGTTGCTAGGTGACAATAATGTAGTTACGAACCACATCATTTACAAACCCAAGCACTTTAAAGCAAGAAAATGAATAGTTAAGGATATCATAAATCATTCACTGCTCACATAAGAAACAAACATACTGTTCTTAACAAGTACAAAGTAATGCATATTCCTTCACAACACAATGGCTGTAACTCCACCCAGGATTTGTCTTTAATTTATTGTTTTTATTATCTGGATTCTGGGGCATAAATGCTTTATTTTAAGGGAAAATATTACCAATTATTTTATTTATCAAATGACAGTAGAATATTTTGGTGAAGTATTTCTAGTACAAAGAAGTATCAGTTACAAATCTGGTGTCATCAAGCAGGAGTCTCTCTTGTGGTTATTGGCTCTGCTCATATAGCTAGGCACATGTTTAACCCAGGGTTTGGGACAGGAGTGGAGGTGGAGCAATTAGATAGATATGTTATACATTCCATGGACTGATCACTACCTCTTCATCCAAGATTGGGGCACAAATTTCTTGTTGGGGTGAGGGAATCTGTTCTGATGATCTGCCTTGGGAATGAAATGGAACTGGTCACTTCCAAAGGACTCTGAAGGAGAGAATTGTTTATATGGAAACCATTGTATTGATGATTTTGTAATACAGTAGAGTTATGAACACCTAGGGATATGAGGTTGGTCATAACTCTGAAATGTTCATAACTCTGAACAATGTGAGGGTTACTCTTTCAAAAGTTTTCAGTGGAACATTGACTTAATACAGCTTTGAAACTTTACTATGCAGAAGAAAAATCCTGCTTTTAACCATCTCAATTTAAATGAAATAAGCACAGAAATACTTTCCTTGTCAATTTTTTTTAACTTTTCCTTTTTATTTAGCAGTTTACAGTTAACATAGTACTGTACTGTATTTGCTTTTTTTCTTTTTCTTTTATTTTTTGGTCTCTGGTGCTGCTTGATTGCATACTTCCAGTTCCAAATGAAGTATGTGGTTGACCAATCAGTTTGTAGCTCTGGTGTTCATAATTCAGAGGTTCTACTGTAATCTTTTGTCTTCCACCATTCTTACAGGGCCCCTAAGTAATATTTGGTTTTGTGCACAGAGGTTTTTTCATTTTACGAGTGAAATAAGAGGGAGGTTGATCAGAGAGTGGTGGAAGCCCTTGACTGAAAGTGAATGGTGATTTCATAAAGACTGGTGTAACCAAACACACAATGTAGAATCTTTACTAGTGGTGCTGATTCATCTTAGAGGGCCTTTCCTTCACCCTCTCCCCTGGTTCTTGTCATGGAGACAGAAAGCAGAAGACCAGAAGTTCGAAGCATAGGCAATGCAATGTTTACTGGGGATAAGCAAGCATATTTGTAGCTTTACACACTGGCAGAGGTTTTTTTTTTTCAGTATTCCATTTCCAACTTTGATTCCGCAGAGTGTTTATCCCATGTTCCCTTTCCCAGCTTTGAGGCTGCAGAGTCTTTCCTGTGTTCCCGTTTTTTATTCTCACCTCCTCCTTCTTAGGAGGCCCAAATATACCTGCAGTGCATACCCCTAGTCCCACCCCTTATAATTTATGGTTATGTTTTGTTTTGGAAGGTCGTCAGTTTGGGGTCTTTGTTCCACCCTTTATGTATTTCATAGAAGGGGTAAAAAGTAAGGTTGTGCTCTGGCCAAAGCCAGGCTTTTTTTTTTTTTTTGGCTTTCAGTGTGTTTTATGCCTGTCTCCCAGAACCACCTTTGCTCCCCTCCAACCCCCCAAACTGGTTGCTTAACCTCGGTTTAAAAAAAAACAGCCATGTAGCCTTTTAGTGTATGCTCCTATATTATACTTTCACCATAACCTGTAACACTTTAGTTTTATCTTTTAACTTTTTTCACCCTATTTGCTTGTGGGCAAATGTAACACACAGTGTCTTTGTTCACATATATTAGTAAATATATAAAAGTGTTAAAAAGTTAAACCCAAAATTTTATTCCAGGCTAACAAACAGGTCTATACACTAACAATTCATGAAAAGTAAAGAACTCTGTTTGAGAAATCTCAGGCTCAGTTTGCATGACTAGCACTTTGAAAAACATTTTTCTTTGTAAACTGACCAAATGTGGCGGTGTTACTGAGATACAGCAAACATGGAAATCGACAATGTCAGTGTTTGACTCACATTTCAAGTGTGGATATTTTTTCTTCCCCTCATCTTTCCTTGACAAGATAATTTACAGACCATTAGCCTATAACCCAGGTAGGATCATCTGCTCTTGTCACTGAGGATGCTGAGTCTTCAGCTTTAACCAAAGTGGCACTAACAAGTATATATGCCAGTTAGCGCATTCATATTCTGTTACTGGCTACTGCACACAGAAGGGGACTACTTAAATGTGAATGAACAAATGTAAACGGTAATCACACACAGCAAGACTTGCACTTTTTACCACCTTGTGTAGTTAAAATCAGCCATTTCCTTATGCTGCTAATGTAATTCCACCTGTTAAATCCCCCTAGCCACATGCCAATGTGAGCAATTGTAATCCCAGAATCTGTACTTCAGGACACCATTCAATGCCTACCATACCTAAGCCTTTCTTCACACTGAGAAAGTTATGTCCATATAACATAACTTGTAATAAATATCGTGACTGGCATATGAGGAGTCTGTGCTCTGGTGAGGGGCTGTGTGTGTCTGGTGTTATTGTGTATGCTGGTTTTATTGTTGTGTTGAATTCTGCCTGAGAAAGTTGTGCTGGGAGATTTGTGCTGATTTGTTCATGTGACAGATGAGCATGAGGTGAGGGGATTGGACTAAGTAATCCATAGTCTAGTCAGGCTCCCACTTACAACCAGTGAAACAGCTGAATAAAAATTAGCTGTAGAGTAAGCGTTGTGATTGGTTGAGTTACCTTTGATATTACCATGGTCTAGGATGCATAGCATGGGTGTAATCTGAAAAGTCATAACGGCTAAAATCTTTAAAATTGGATGGTAACAGACCATGAAACCCTGTGATGATTCAACCTGGTAATATACTAAATAAAAAAACCCTCTCAACCATGCTTGTAGCTGATTCCATCATTTCACACTAACTCAACGGATATTCTAGGCTTCAGAATGACATACAGAGTGATATTCCTGAAATTTACTATATACATAATAATACACAGGACATCACAAAAGAGATTTGAAGATGGAGACAGTAGTGGCCTTATGGATCATTGTAGGGAGCAAGGTCTATGTTTAGATTAGGTGCAGGCACTGACTCACCATGTGCACCTGGGGGAGGAGAGGGTATTTGTACCCTATGCATTTCAGAGGAACTCTCTCTCTCATCAATCACTGATCAGCAGCACACACCCTCACATCCACGGGATCAGAGTGGGACTGTGTTTTTTAATCCTCTGTGGGCTTCCACTAGTCACCTTTTTACTTTTGGGTTAGGAATTTTCCCCCACACTGCTAGGTTGGTCAAGGCACGGTGGACTTTTTTACCTTCCCCACAGCAGTTCAGGGACTCGGTGAGGTAGGTAAGGAGGTTAGGTCAGGATGTCACAATTTAGTAGATAGCAGGTGTCCAGTGTATATGCCTGTTACAGAGGGGATATGGTTCCCAGATGAAAAGGAGCTGGAACTGGATTTAGGAAGAGTCATCCCCTAACAAAGCCAGAAAAGGGGGATTGGGAGTTCCTAACATCAGGTACAGCAGGGAAACAATTCCCCACTCTTTTCCAATCCCCCTTAGCACTCATATGAGGGGAGGGTTGTGGGGTCCCAGCAATGGGCTGGCTGATACCAGGTTGAGAAAGGGTTGGACTAAAAGCAGTGCTCTCAGATAGGTGGAATGATGACTTGTACTGAACTACTTAGACTCATAGACTCATAGACTCATAGGTCAGAAGGGACCAATCTGATCATCTAGTCTGACCTCCTGCACAAGGCAGGCCACAGAACCCCACCCATCCAATTTTATAACAACCCCTATCCCAGGACCGAGTTATTGAAATCCTCAAAAATGGTTTGAAGACCTCAAGCTGCAGAGACACCACCAGCAAGCGACCCGTGCCCCACGCTGCAGGGGAAGGCGAAAAACCTCCAGGGCACCTGCCAATCCGCCCTGGAGGAAAATTCCTTCCCGACCCCAAATATGGCGATCAGCTAAACCCAGAGCATGTGGGCAAGAGTCACCAGCTAGCACCCAAGAAGGAATTCTCCGCAGCAACTCAGTACCCATCGCATGCAACATCTCCCCGCAGACCATTGAGCAGACCTGTCTGGTGGTAATTCAAGATCAATTGCCCAAATTAACGATCCTATCATAACATCCCCTCCATATACTTATCAAGCTTTGTCTTAAAGCCAGGAAAGTCTTTTGCCCCTACTACTTCCCTCGGAAGGCTATTCCAGAACTTCACTCCCCTAATGGTCAGAAACCTTCGTCTAATTTCAAGTCTAAACTTCCTAATATCCAGTTTATACCCATTCGTCCTCGTGGCTACATTAGTACTAAACTTAAATAATTCTTCTCCCTCCCTAACGTTAACCCCCTTGATATATTTATATAGGGCGAGCATATCCCCCCTCAGCCTTCTTTTGGCCAGGCTAAACAAGCCAAGCTCTTTGAGTCTCCTTTCATAAGGCAGTTTTTCCATTCCTCGGATCATCCTTGTAGCCCGTCTCTGAACCTGTTCCAGTTTGAATTCATCCTTCTTGAACATGGGACACCAGAACTGCACACAGTATTCCAGATGGGGTCTCACCAACGCCGTATACAACGGTACTAACACATCCTTATCCTTGCAGGAAATACCCCGCCTGATGCATCCCAAAATCGCATTTGCTTTTTTAACAGCCGTATCACATTGGCGACTCATAGTCATCCTGCTATCAACCAGTACTTATGCTGGGTATTCTCAGATATGTTCAGTGAATACAGTTGTGGCCTAATTAAACAACATCCATTGAGTCTTGTGTGTCTTTCTGTGTGGCTGGAACAATGAGGACAGTATAGGAAAACAGATTTTGGTGTTTCTAATGAGGATCTGTAGTAGAAAAATGTGCTGTAACTTGTTCCAAATGAAGGTACAGATGCTCTAAGTTAACATCAAGCTAATATGCTTTTTAGAGCTCCTTGTGAAAACATAGGAAGGGTCAAGAGTTTATTTTTTGTCATGTTTAATTCAAGTTGACAGCAAGTTATTCAGGAACAGAGGTCAGAGAGAAAGGCTGAGATACAGAACTGGATGCAGGAAGACGAGGCAGGAATGAAAAGGTAGCTCCATGAGCCATTGCTGTAAAGACGGCAGTTAAAAGCACATGGATTAGATAGTCTACAGAATTCTGTATTTAAAATGTTTATTGTAGTACCTCCAATCTTTCAAGTTACTGTAATCTTTTGTGATGATTTTTCCTTTCCCCTTCCATTGCAAACATCACATTTCACAAATGACATATATGTTGCTTTTTTTTATTACAATCCTAGATGGGAAAAGAAAATTAGTTTTTACTACGACTTCTTGCAATGTAGAACTATGCCCTTCCACGCGAATCTGATATCTATAGACAAGGTCCACACATGCAGCTATTTGCATTTATAATGCCAAAGTTATTGTGAAGCTAAAAAAAATGGTTATAATAACACCTACCTATTTCCTTTTTGCTCTTAGCATGCCACCGAAAGTAGAACAAATACAAATATGTTAACATACCTAAGAAAAGTTCTTCCCTCCAAGAGCTGAGTTATGGGAGAGGGAAAGGACTAAGAGCATCCACTGTAGGAGCAGTAGAAATATATTTCTTAATTTTAGATAACTATAAATCCTATCATTGAACTGAAATAAGTAAACCATTAAAAAGACATCTCCCCCTTCTCCATCATTACCAATTATTTGGAATTCTCTCCCTCCCCTGCCACCCATATTTTTAGCTTTAGATTGAGACATTATGTAGATAATGAAAGAGAGCCATTAGAATCTTTCTAGCAAGAATTATATTCAGGGCTTTAAAAATGTACTCAACCCTAACTAGTCAGAAGCCAATCTGAAAAATGCAATTTTCTGCCACTCTATGCCATCATGTGACTCAGCAAGAAAAAAGTAACACTCAACCACCTAGAGAAGAGTTATAACATGAGGCTTCCCTCAGTGCTCCAAGAACCCACCGTGTGACCTGCATGTTTTGTAAGACTCTAGTCAGTATAACATCTAAGTTTGCCCTCCATTGAATTATCTACATGTGTCTAGAGGTGACTGAACTGCAGCTACCATGAACTAGAAGGCAGAAATATGTGATTGCCAGGATAGGGGAGCAGTGGGCCACTGATCAGGACAGAGCCACAGCAATGTGTCAGTCTCTGTCCCATGTCAATCCAACTCTTGATCCAATTCTATTTCACTATTCAGATCCTGGGATGACACAGCACTAATTGTTAAGATGAAGCAATCCCTGACTAAGTACATGATACACTTCCAATAAATAAGCAATCCCATCACTATTCAATGAAGTGCTTTGCTGAGTCAGGACATCATTGTTCATGTCGACCCTTTAAAAACTAATGCACTAAGATCAAAATCATGCCCTTAGGGGCCTCTACAGTGTCTTAGTGAACTGTCTCACCACTTACAGTGATTTGGGGAGTGGGGGGGGTGTCATACAGGTAGTTTAATACCTCACTCAAATCCCTTTCTTCCCTATGCACATTTGCAGAAACAACCAAAAGACTTTACTATAACTCTAGTCTTTCAGACCTCTGAGGCTCCTGTAGAGGCAGATGGATATCAGCTCCACAAAGGGCTGCTCAGGAGTAGTGACTTCATTTACATGAGATTTCTGATCCAGATACAGAACACATGCCTGTAGAGCTGGTGCAGCTCCCTCTGTTCTTTGAACACTGGCCAGCCTGTGTCATAACTGTCCTACTCAGATCTGAGTTCAGAACATGAGAAGCTAGCATGAAACCTCCAAACTTAATTACCAGCTTGGATCTGATATCGCTGCCACCAGCCAGAAAAATTCCAGTGTCTGGCTCACTCTGGTCTCCCCAAAACCTTCCCTGGGGGACCCCAAGACTCAGATGCCCTGAGTCTCACCACAAAGGGGAATAAACCATTTCCCTTCCCCCTCCTCCCCTCCAGGTGTT
Source organism: Gopherus flavomarginatus (assembly GCF_025201925.1). Lineage (NCBI taxonomy): Eukaryota > Metazoa > Chordata > Testudines > Testudinidae > Gopherus > Gopherus flavomarginatus. The sequence goes on along the minus strand of NC_066620.1, from coordinate 166,245,881 downwards.
TCCTCCCTGGGTTCCTGGAGAGATATACAGATTCAAGCTCCGTGAATCTAAACAAAGGGATTCCACCTTCTTTACCTCCTCCCAGATTTCCCTGCCTTGGGTACTCTAGGATATTCCCTGCTTCAAGTCCTTGAAACACAAGTACCGAGAGATCAATCTCTCTCTCCCCTCACCCAGAGGGTATGCAAAGTCAGGTTTAGTAAATCTAACACAAAGAGATTCTCTCTTCCCCCCTGTCTTCTTCCTCCCACCAATTCCCTGGTGAGCTGCAGACTCAATCCCCTTGAGTCCCCACTAAAAAAAAATCCACAGGTCTTAAAAAGAAGGCTAAAGACATAAAATGGTCTCTGTATCAAGGTGACAACATACAGGGTCAATTGCTTAAAAGAAAAAATGAATAAACAGCCTTATCCAAAATGAATACAATTTAACACATTCCAGCAACTACACACATGTAAATACAAAAAAACAATATAAACCTATTGTCTTACTATCCTTGTACTTACAACTTGGAAACAGAAGATTAGAAAGCCTGGAGATTCCTGTGGTCACTCTCAGAGCCCAGAAAGAGAACAGACCAAAAACAAAGGACTCACACCCAAAACTTCCCTCCACCCAGATTTGAAAAAGTCTTGTTTCCTGATTGGTCCTCTGGTTAGGTGTTGTTTGTTATCTCTTTCCAGGTGAAAGAGACATTAACCCTTAGCTATCTGTTTATGACAGCCTGTCCAAGGATTGCTGGCTCAGTATGGAGCCTGCTAATGCAGCATCAGGAGTGTATTTGCCAATAATAGGTGGAGTTCCCCCATGCTTGGAGCATAATCGCCCTGCACTGAGTGAAATCCTGGCCTCATTTAAATCAGTGAAAAAACTCTCATGGGTTTTCAATGGTGCTAGGATTTCATCCACTGTATTTAACCCAAATTTATTCTTTTCATCTGTTCTGGATTTATTAGTGTGATGTTATCTCATAAAATATGACTATGTAGATCATTGTTGCTGCCACTGTTATATAACTGCAAAAAATCATGTACAAAATGTGGCACGTAAGATGTTTATGGAAAGGTTATGACTCACTGAATATTATTATGCTGTTTGTATGCATGTATCATTTTTGTATTTGAAGTTATGAGTATCAGCTCTATACCAGAATTTCAAATGTTTGCTCCTGGGGTAACACCAGAAGGTATATAGCCTGCACATCTTGAAGGCACTATTCAAATTAAGTGGCTCAACCAGGAACACTTGACTCACAATGGACCATGGGAGATGCCTTTTTACAAATAATGGACTTTCCTGCTACAACTAAGCCAAATTATTCAGGGACATGTGACTTGCCGATGTGACTCCAAACTCCATCTTTCACCTGTAAGTTTCCACTAGCTGGGCTGAGGGCTTTGTTGGAAACTATGGATTTCTCTCCACAGAGCAGAAGCTATAAAAGGCACTAGAAACAACTCCATTTTGCCTCTTTCCTGCTCAAGCCTCTGGACCAGTGGTGGGCAACCTGCAGCCCGCAGGCTGCATACAGTC